>NC_133325.1:328882382-329201132 GCF_042186555.1 Aquarana catesbeiana
CAAGACAAAACAGGGTGGGAATCCGCCTGTCCTGAAAGACTCTCAGAAAAGGAGTTACCGGTAAGTCTCTCAGCTTTTCTCTAAGCGTCTTCCAGGACAGCCCATTATATGATAAGCCAGAACTTACCAGTCTAGGGAGGGACAACTGCCTGAAGGACCTTAAGACCAAACACCTGCTCCTGAGCAGATAGGAGATCCAGGCGATAATGTTTAATGAAGGGCGAAAAACTGGACCATGTGACAGCCCTGCAAATTTGTTCCGGTGAGGCTCCAGTCCTCACAGCCCAAGACGCAGACAAGGCTCTTGTTGAGTGCGCAGTGACAAAAGGCGGAGGAACTTCCCTAATTTTGTAAGTTTCAGAAATAGCTTGCTTTATCCATCTAGCCAAGGTGGCTTTAGATGCACTCTTTCCCCTGTGTGCTTCTGAAAAGAGGACAAACAAGGCATCTGTGTTGCGAAAGGTCTTGGTGACCTCAAGGTAGACAAGAAGAATCTTCTCACGTCTAAAAAAATAGGATTTTTGACTTACCGTAAAATCCGTTTCTCTGAGTTCATTGACAGACACAGCCTTCTTTATTCAGAACCATAGCTTTTTTATCGCCTCCGTAGGAGTAGGACCAAGCAGAACAAAAACAAAACACCTGGCTATGCCCATGCGCTGCCCTCAGTCAGTATATAACCCCCTCCCTGCTCTAGGTATTCAGTTTTTTCTGCCTAGTCAGGTGTAAAGACCTAGTTCCCTTCAGGGATCTCTAGTCCTGGGAATTTTTGTTGTTTATTTTCTGTTCTCCTGGATTTTTTTCCGGTGAGATCTACAATCAACTGCCAGGCTGGGCGACGGGCTGGACACTTGATCCAGTGGTCACCCCAGTCTGGCCAGCGAATGCGTTCAGACCGCAGCTACGCGCTAGGTCAGCCGCGGCATAGCCCCACTGGACAGGGGCTGGCCCTGTGAGTTAAACATCTCGCGAGATTGCATACGACCGGGTCTCGGCCTGTGTCGCAGCATTCCTCATGGCCGACAGCCGCCCCCCCCCACCCACTTCGGTGGCGAGGAGAATCTGTCCGGGAGCGTTATCCGCGCATTTTGCTGGAGCGGTAAGTAGGGGGTCCCCTCCTCTCCTTCCCTGGAGTGTGGCGCGGGTACTCCCTGGGGTAGTTGGTCCTTCTGGGGTTCTCCCCTGTGATGGGCCTCGGTCTGTGCCCCCTAAGATGGGCCACGGTTGACATCCCCTATGTGGACCTTGGGCAGGGAGGGGTCCCGGTTGGTGGGGTAGCGCTGAGGCATATGCGTAGCATATATCACCCCTGCCCTCCTCTATCTCGAACAATCCTATCTGACTCTGCCATCATTGACGTGGCCCACCCTGCAGGGTGGTGGCCACGCTCCCTATCCTGTCAGGGAGTGAGGATGACTGCAGAAGTGCATGAAGGGGCGCTGGTTGTCGCATTTATTACATCTGTGTAGGAACCTTTCAAGATGGGGGATGCAGCCGTGCCTGCGTCGGAGGGCTGGTACTCCTTTGGATAAGCCGTCTTGCACGGCGAAAGCATTCCCTTCTGCCTCTTATTTTGACAAATTTGTCCATGAAGACTGGGAGTGTCCAAAGTGCCTTTTGTGTTTCCAAAAACGCTTGCTGTAAGGTACCCCTTTGGGGAGTCCCTCCTTCAGAAGTGGATTGCTCCACCAGTAGGCTGCTCAAGGTAACCGTGGTTCCAATAGAGGAATCTCTGGTTTCTAAGGGTCCAGTTGACATACCTGGAGGGGGAGCAGAATCCCCCTGCCTTTGCTGCATTGATGGACCTGTTGGTCTAGGAGCTGCAGTTTGTCCACTATGCCTCTTGGCCGCAGTTCCCCTGGTTGTTGAGTCTCTGTTTCCTTAGTGGTGTTATGCACTTAGACATTTTCTTTCTTGGTCGCCCTTTGGCGAACTACAAAAGGTTGGCAGTATAATTTCCTGGGATCTGTGGAATGTACTGGCCACTTTAGGAAGAAATCCTGGATCAGTTTTCAAAACAACCCGATCGTCAAAAATTGTGAGGAAAGGCTCCATTACTGATAGGGCCTGTAACTCACTTACCCTACGAGCTGAGGTAATTGCCACAAGAAAAATTGTTTTTAAGGTAAGTAACTTAACTGAAATATCCTCTAGGGGCTCAAAAGGGAATTCTACCAGAGTTTGCAGCACCAGGGACAGGTCCCAGGTTGGACAACTTCTAACCACTACTGGCCTGGACCTAGAAAATGATTTGAAGAATCTAGCTATAGTGGGATTTTCCAAGAGAGAAAATTTGAGAAAAACACTTATACTTAAGGTACAATAGCTTCCGCCTGTACCTTTAAGGTACCAACTGAAAGACCTTTGTCGACACCCGCTTGAAAAAAATCCAAAATTGAAGGAACATCACAAGTTAATCTTTGATTTTCAGATAACCATGAGTTAAATTTCTTCCAAACCTTGGACTATATGGCTCTAGTGACTGGTTTTCTGCAATTTACCGGAGTCTTGACCGCTTTGTCAGAGAACACCCGGGCACTTAGTATCTTTTCTTCAGATACCAGGCTGTCAAGCTTAAAAGGAAACCACCTGTGGGTGCGACACTGGACTAGAGGTCGACCGATATGGGTTTTTCTCTGGCCGATGCCGATGCCGATATTTAGAAATCGCGGTGGCCGATGGCCGATATGTGATGCCGATTTTTTTGGGCTGATATATTTGGCCGATTTTTTTTTTCCTTTCTTTTTTCCCTTCATCTCATAAAATCTAACAGTTAGACCCCTTTCACACTGGGGCGTTTTTCAGGCGCTTTTGGGCTAAAAATAGCACCTGTAAAGTGCCTGTAAAACGGCTCCCCTGCAGTCTCAGTGTGAGATCCCGAGTGCTTTCACACTGAGGCGATGCGCTGGCAGGATGTAAAAAAAAGTCCTGCAAACGGCATCTTTGGAGCGGTGTATACTGCTGCTCCACCACTCCTGCCCATTGAAATGAATGCGCACTGCTGCCGAAGCGCCTGCAAAGCGTTTTGGCAGCGGCGCTTCAGGGGCGCATTTAACCCCTTCCTCGGCCGCTAGCTGGGTTATAAGCGCCCCGCTAGCAGCCGAATAGGGCCTCTAAAATGACGGTAAAGCGCCGCTAAAACTAGCAGCGTTTTACCATCAACGCCTGCCCGCTCCAGTGTGAAAGCAACCTTAAGTAATACAGAAATTTTTTTTCATTTAAACATTAAACAAAACAAACCTTCAATCAGTTCACTTGTATGTATAATTTAGATTAAAAACCTAAAAAAAAAAAAAAAAAAAAAAAAAAAAACCTATCTTAAATAATAAATACACAAAAACAGGTAATCAAAACTTTTGGACGAAAAAAAATGGGCTAACTTTACTGCTTATTTTTTTTTTTTTAATTCATTACTGTATTTTTTTTTTTAATTGCGTTTGAAAGACCGCTGCGCAAATACCGTGTGACATAAAATATTGCAACAATCACCATTTTATTCCCTAGGGTCTCTGCTAAAAAAATATATATAATGTTTGGGGGTTCTAAGTGATTTTCTAGCAGAAAATACAGGATTTTTACTTGTAAGCAACAAGTATCAGAAAAGATTTAGTCTTTAAATGGTTAAACTGAAAACTTCTCCACGGAGTTCAGTCTATTGATAAAAAGAACCTGAAAGAGATACAAATGTATCTTCTTATCAGACTTGGCAGGCTGCCCAGAGGAGGGGAGAATCCTCTCCACAGATAACTTAGGGAAACTTGCATTAACTTCTATTACAGAAGTCATTTGCAAGTCACGGCTGAAGTTATAATCGGCCTTTTTTATCAGCACAATCGGCCGATGCCGATTAAGTAAAAAACGCCAAATATCGGCCGATATATCGGCCGGCCGATATATCGGTCGACCTCTACACTGGACCCTGCGATAATAAGTCTTCTCTCTTCGGAAGACTCAGTGGAGGCTCAGAGACCAGAGTCTGTAACAGGGGAAACCATGGCCTCTTGGGCCAGAAAGGGGCTATTAGAATAAGATCTGTTTTTTCTAGAAGAAACTTCTGGAGGACTTCCAGAATTGGCCTGATCGGCGGGAAGGCGTAAGAGGCTGAATGGCCACAGATTCGCCAGAGCATCAATCCCCAATGATCGACCCGCTGGATTCAGAGAAAAGAACTTCTCTGCCTTGTGATTGTTCTGATCTGTGAACCGGTCCGCTTCAGGAGATACCCATCTGTTTGTGAGACCTGCAAAGATTTCGGGATGGAGGGACCAATTGTCTCAACATACCTGGCAGCGGCTGAGATAATCTGCCAGACAGATTTGTAAGGAAGACTTTTCTTTGTTTATTAACCAGCCTAGAGAGACTGAAGGAAGTCCTATACAGTCTGGAGATCTGCTAAAAACTTTTGGTATGACTCCGCCACCACTAGGAGGTTGTCCAGGTAAGGGATAATAGTTAAAGCCTTTAACCTTAGCGGAGCCAGTGCCTCCCGCAACACCTTTGTAAAAACGCGTGGGCCTGAGAACAGACTGAAGGGGAGGGCTTGAAATTTAAAGTGCCGAATCTCTGTTCCCATCTTGACCGCTAGTCTTAAGAATCTTTGGAAGGCTGGATGGATAGGGATGTGCAGATAGGCATCCCTCAAATCCAAAGTGGCCATGAAGCAGTTTGGGTAAAGCAGGTTTTTGACTGATAACACCGTCTCCATACGAAACTGTACACATTGGTCACTAGGTCCAGGATGAATGGACTTGAGGGGACTGCTGCCCACTGTGGAAGAAAAGCCCTCAATCTTCCTCCCATTGGGAGACACGAGTCACTGTGGCTTGGCGGGTTGTTAGGGAGGGTTAAAACAAGACGCCCCCTCCTCTACCTCTGTCCAATGCTTTTTGGGCCTATTGTCCCTTTCTCTAGGACCTTGCTGCCTACTTTGGCCACAAAATTTTTTTCTGGCTGTCGGCTTTTTCTTATTCTCAGGAAAGGCCTTTTTTTCTATTGGCCATGCGTTCCAGCGCCTCTTGCAGACCTGGGCCAAATAGATGATCGCCTGTTAAGGTAAGAACACATAGGCGCAACTTTGAGGCAGCGTCGCCTGACCAGGTTTTAAGCCGTAGGCTTCTTCTGGCCGAATTCACTAAGGCCGGGGTCCTAGCTGCCATTCTTACCGACTCTGTGGAAGAATCAGCCAAAAACCCCAAGGCAGGAAAGAGGAGAAGGAAAGATTTCAGAATCTGCTCCATACTTCTAAATTTCTGGCTGCACAAGTGGAGGCCAGAACTGATTTAAGATTCCCAACAGCTGAGTCCCAGGCTCTGTGAAAAAGGATATCTCCTCTTTTATCCATCAGATCCCTAAGCATGCCCATATCGTCAAACGTTAGGTCCAAGTTTTTTGGAACTTTTGAAAGAGGCGCGTCTAACTTAGGATTTTTGTTCCATGGCTGCGCTGTGTCCTCTTCAAATGGAAACCTTGTTTTTAGGTTACCGGAAAAGAAAGGTTTTCTCTCTGGATTTTCCCATTCCAGCTTGATAGTATCAAGAAGGGAACTACGCATGGAAAAAACTCTAGCCTTTTTCTTAAGCAAACCTTTGTACATAAGATCATGTTTAGACAATTGTACCTTCTTCTCTTCTATATCAAATGTCGTATAGATAGTCTTTGGTAAGTCATCTACATCTTCCAATAATAACTTATACCTCGAGCCCCTTGCGGATTCTCTATCCCTGGGCCCTGTATCTGACCCTGATTCTTCCAGAGAAGAATGGGCAGATCCGGCTTCAGCCTCAGAGTCTTCACTCTCCACACTCTGCTGTGGAGCGCTAGGACAGGCTGAAATCCTAGCTGGAGAAGGACCCTCTGAGGGGACTTGAAACCTGTCAATTAGAGTTTTAAATGAACTAAACGTAGACGTAAGCTCATCTCAAACAGAAGTCAGCATTTTCTGACAGGAGAAAACTGAGTCATCCTTAACTAGGCTGTCTATACAGGTGCGGCAAACTGCTTTGCTCCATGAGGAGCTCAATTTGTTTCCACAAACTGCACATTTCCTTTTTGGTGCATGCACTTGGGCCTTGTCCTGAGTCTTGACCTGCAAGAGAACAAATGACCCCAATAAATTTTACGCCACAAACTCCATACCATGTGCAGGAGAAAAGGAAAATATGCCCCCTCCCTACTGGTTACAAGTGGGAGAACACTCACGGGATGTGCAAGGAAGTCGAATACACTTCAGGCTTACCTGTGAGGTGCTGGTGTTAGGGCCTGCTTCCACTGCCTGTGCAATGTATCGCAGAGGAGTCCATCCTGCCCCTGTAGTTGTCCGCAGCCTCTGCTGGGTTTCACTAGTTTTTAAAACCACCAGCCTCCCAGTTCGTGCCATTCAGGGACCGGAACTAGCGTCTCCGGCGCCCGCTGATGACAATCACATGCCCCGGAAGTGACCCCGCCGCGTACTTCCTGTGGGCCAGCTTGAAACGAAAGTTTCGCCCCTCCACTTTGCTTCCTCTCTTCCACTGCACACTCCAGCCAGGCTGTTTGTCAGGGAAAACAAGCCTACTGCCGCCATGCGGCTCACGGGCAGGAGCTCGGATGAACACCGTGGTGCTGGCATTCACCATGCACTGAGAAGAAGGGACAGCAGTCACAAACCTACTCCCCCGGTGGATGTGCCACTCTGGGACCTAAGATGAAGGTAGGAATACCACTCCATCACCACAGGAGCCACGCTCATGAGACTTAGGGGAACCAGTTCCAGGAAACATGTTACACACACACACCCGTCCAGAGGAAACACTAATACTGACATGGGGCCTGGAGGACCGCCCTTCTATCTGGTGGGGGTTAACGTGTTTCTTGTCCTGGTAGGAGGAGCCCTGGGTCTTATGGGCTGTCCTGGAAGACGTTTAGAGAAAACAAATTTATATTGATCCTGGTCTACACGGTTTCAGAATACTTTTTTTTTTATCTGAGAAAATATATATATATATATATATATATATATATATATATATATATATATATATATATATATATATATATATATATATATATATATACACACACACATATATATATATATACACACATATATATATACACACACATATATATATACACACACACACACACACACACACAAAGTTGACCCAGCTCAGCTTCTGGGACCCATTGCCTCTTCCGCTCAGGCTGGACCTTGGTAAAAAATTACCAAAGCTGGGGAATCTCTAGTTATAAGATTCAAGAAAAACAAGCACATTTACTGTGCAGAGAACACATTTCATGCTTAATTGAGAATTAATTTGTGTGAATTATATATTAGTAGTTCTATCATTATCCTAATATTGCATACGAGAATATAATTCCGCACATGCTGTTACCTCATTTTCAACCACTGACCAGACAAGAGTGCCAGAAATGATTTTGTTTTTAGAAGAAGATATTGTTTTGTTTAGCTAGCAAGTAGGAAAAGGGGCTAAAGTTTGTTAGGCATTTTTTTTTTAAGGTACAAGGAGCTAGAGCTATGACTAGATAGGTAAAGCAAACAACACACATAATTAGTTTGTCACTCTAGCACATACCTGCATCATGCACTGAGATACCACTTCCAGTGGAATCTCAGGGAAGCGTTGCTGAAGATCATTTAATACCTGGATGTCAAGCTGTTGACTGCTTTGCGCCATCTCCACATGGATGCAGGACTACGTTGTAATAGGAGGGGACTCACAATGCCCTCCAGTGGTTGTGATCTTCTGATCCTTCCTGCATTTTCTGCATAAAAACACATTAACATTTAATTGGTTAAAAACAGGACATTTCTGAGTATACGTTTAGTCACTTATTAAGATAAAATCAGTATACATAACTTCGCTGCAGGCGATCCGACCCAATCTCCAGCAGTGGAAGCGCTAATCCCATGCTGAGCTGTCAGCCGTAGCTTTACTGTGTGGGCGGGTGCAGAGGACATGTCCGTCAGCAGAAGCCCCATAGTAACTCTATGGGTGACGTCACTTCCCATCCATTTCACAACTGTTGGACATGTACTCAGCAGAGCTTCCGCCGCTGGAGATTTGGTTGCAATGCCTGCAAAAAAGGTATGCAATACTGATTTTATCTTTACAGGGCTAGATAGTAAAGTGTTAGAATGTTGGTGGCTATAGATACAGGGATTTTAGTTTTAGCATGGACTTCCACTTTAATGAAAACGATGGGAAAGTGGATTAAAGGGGTTGTAAACCCTCGTGTTTTTTCACCTTAATGCATCCTTTGCATTAAGGTGAAAAAACACCTGGCAGCGACCAACTTACTTACCTGAGCCCTGGAATTTTACACGCAGGAGACACGCTCTTCCTCTGCCCGGGGTTCTCGGCTCTTGATTGGATAGATTGATAGCAGCGCAGCCATTGGCTCCCGCTGCTGTCAATCAAATCCAATAACGCTGGCGTTGGGGGGCGGGGCCGAGTCCAGCATTCGTGTCTATGGATGCAAATGCTGGACTTGGGAGCGCGCACACAAGGTAACCCCCCGGGAGAGTGCTTCTCCTAGGGGGTTATCTGATGCAGGGAGGAGCTGGCGAGGGACCCCAGAAGAGGATGTCCGATGCTACTCTGTGCAAAATGAGGTGCACAGTGGAGGTAAGTATGATAGGTTATAAAAAAAAAAAAAAAAAGCCTTTACAAGCACTTTAATTACTCCACTGAAAAAAAAATACAGTAAATAGAAAAGCCAACTGCTTTTATGTGTAGATCAACGGAAAGACTGCATAACGTCAGATAAAGTAAACATACACCAAAAAAATTTAATTGAAAAGTGTTTGTCAACCCTGATCAGTCACAATTATCCCCTCCCTTGCCTCTTTTAGTTTTAAAACTTTATTTAGGCGACATACTTTGTAATGCAATGGCTGTCAACCTTTCGGACCTCGTGGACTACTAAACTCATAATTTTGAATCCCGCGGAACAACATGAATTTTACATGCCTTAGACACTCAATGCGCCGGCTCACTGCTCCCCTCCCTCCGCACTCTGCATCACACTGCTGCCTTACAGACTCATCATTGGATTTCCCCTCAGCATCCAGTAGAGCTGCACGATTCTGGCCAAAATGAGTATCACGATTTTTTTGCTTATGATAAAAAGATCACGATTCTCGCGACGTAAAATCTTTCACATTATAAAAAAAAAAAAAAAAAAAAAAAAAAAAAAAAAAAAAGGGGCTAACTTTACTGGTTAGATTTTTTTTTTTTAATTCATTAAAAGTAATTTTTTCCAAACAATTGCATTTGAAAGACCGCAGCGCAAATACAGTGTGACATAAAATATTGCAACACCCACCATTTTATTCTCTAGGGTGTCTACTAAAAAATATATATGTTTGGGGGTTCTAAGTAATTTTCTAGAAAAAAAAAATTATTTTAACTTGAAACCAACAAATGTCAGAAAAAGGTTTAGTGTTTAAGCGATTAAACTTTTTTCACTTACACAGTAAGTCTATTCCATTGACAAATTGTTACAATGTTTTTACTTAAGTTCAACTGAAAGAATGTTTTGTTTCTTGGCAGACTGCCTGGTTTTTCTCTTCCTTTCTTTTGAGGGCTGTGGCTTCAGAAGAGCAGAGAGAATTCTTTGCATAGAAAGAATTGTGAAACACTTTAGTCAAGATCGCAAATACGATTCTTGACAATTAATTGTGCAGCTCTAGCATCCAGCAATGTGCTCAAGCTTCCCCCTCCCCCCCACAGTCTGATCGGTGCTGCCATTGGAAGTCCCCTCGTTCTCTATCTCCTTCTCTGCACTACTCCCAGGACCTACCTCTGAGTTCACAGGAGCCGAAGCTACAGAGAAGACATCGGGTATCAATGCACGCTGACAGTACTAATTGTCAGCAAACATTGAGAACGCTGCTGGAAACTACATTGAGTGGTATACATCCGCCACAATTTTGATTTGCGGCAGAACCCCCTTTGAACCCCCGCTGGTTGGTGACCGCTGCTCTAATGCTCAATAACTTGTAAAGGGATGCAGACATGCAACTTTTTATTTTGTTACAATTCTGAGAAAACACAATTATACATTGAATCCTGACATTTCCATTCAGCAATCAAAGAAAGCACATCAGGACGTATGCCCAAATTCTTAAAATTAAAGAAACTAAAAAAAAAAAAAATTACAAAATCAAAAATACACATATTTATAGTATCTTCAAAGCTATTCCCTCTGTTCCCAACAAAATGTAAAGCAGAATTAAACTCTTAATCAAGATTAAACTTTTTTTAATCCTTATGCTACGGTCATTAGTAAATAGATAGGAAGTTATATTATATTTTGTTTTAACCTTTTTTATCTACATTACTTCCTGGGTTCTAGTTTGGGCCAAAATGTCATATATCCCATGAGTCTTCTTGGGCATTTTTTCTTTCTTTCATCTGGACAAGGAGAGCAAAGGTTTTCTCAGATAAGCACATCCTCCTGTCTGCATGCCTGTTCAAGGACCGATGGATTACAGGAAGTAAATTCTACATGAATCATCTGCCCTTACTCAAGATGGCCACAGCTAGAAATACTAGAGGGGTGATTACTCAACAAAATAAAGCATAGAGACATGGATGGGTGGGTGAGTTTGCTCTAAATATTAAAAATGAAGTAAATAGTTTGTGGTGCTCATATATAATTTAGTTCTGCTTTAAACTAGTCTTTAAAATTAAAATACTTGAATTTATATTATATCCAAACCAGTTACAGTTTTAGATTTGTTCCTCATTGTATTTTTCCAGCCTAATCATGGTAGTTGTGCAAGTTTGATACAGGCTCCAGTGATGCTACTTAAATGGGCGTATTTAAAACTAAAAAAAATATAGCTGTTCGTCCATCAAAACTGCATGTAAATTTGTTCTGTGCAAATAGGACGAAGTCGAATGATTGCAGGCTATAATTTTTGAAGAAATTCTGGTGGCACCCTGTGTATCGGTCCCACCCACTCCATCTCCTAACTGGCATAGAATGCATGAAGGTAAAAAACCTTGTGCCTGCCTTTACAACCACTTTAATTTGCAGGGATTTCCTCTCACTTCCTGTTTGGCTATGGGACAGGAAGTGAAAGTACATCTCCCCAAGAGGACAAAAATAAACCTTACAGGGGTTTTATCCCTCCATTACTGTATCCAAAAAGAAAAAAAAATGTTCTGCTTGGTAAAAACTAAGAACATTTTTTTTCTTCCGTCTGGAGAGAAGACCTCTTTTCTTCTAGGACACTAGGCAAAAAAAGAAGGCATGCTGGGAGTAGGAGGGGTTATTTTGGGCTGTCCTTGTAGCTTTAATTTTGACAATGTTCAATCTCCTAAAGACAGAAGCATAGTCCAATGTACCTGAATACTCATCCCATGTCCTATAATGAATGGCTACTAAAATGTAATTTTCAAAATGCTAGTTTGAATCTTACAGGTGCCTGTGAGACACTTCTTAGTGTTTATATGTACAGATGTTTTGTGAGTCAGCAAAGAGCCTCCTGCATCAATACCCGAAGTTCAAGGATCAACAGATCGCCATCAAGAGACAAAATCAATTATAGTTTATGAAACTTTTTTTTTATTTGCACCAACATCCAAATTTTCAGAACCAGCCACTTGGATCTTGAAGAAGGGGGTACACCGTGAAAGCTCAGACATTACGTAGTTGTTTTTGTTCCAAATGCAATAAAATGGCTACAATCACCTCAACAAAAGGGAGTAAGGTGCCTAAAGCCAGCCATACTGTTCGAATACTGGCCAGTTCAGCAGGAACTGGCTTAGATTCGAACCATGTATGGGCAAGCTGAATGTACCCAAGTCGATCAACTTGGGTATAACCAGCCTGTCAAATTTTACATGCGATTATTGCTGGCAGCTATTATAGCCGCTAGCAATAATCAATGTTCATCTCCCGGGGGCAGGGGACAGCTTCACAATAGCTCCATGGGAGAACACAATGGCTCCACACTGACTGTGTTGATAGGGGGAATGGAGAGAATTTCTTTCGTGGTTGCAGAAAATAAATTTGTCCAGTCTTTGACTGGCCCAAGTAAAAAAAAAAAAAACCTGAAAACGTACTCTTTGTATGCATTTCAACTGCAAGTATGTTTAACCACTTGCCACCCGCCATATAGCAAAATGACGTCGGCAAAGCGGTTGCTAAATCCTGACATCATATCACATGGTCAGTATAACAAGTTGCTGCACGCCTCCGGGGGCTCACATCGCGGCGATCGTTGTTGCGTGTCAGTCTGACACACCGCAACTCCGATCTAGGTAAAGAGTCTCTCTGATGGAGACTCTTTACCACGTGATGAGCCATGTCCAATCACGGTTGATTACGATGTAAACAGGAAGAGCCTTTTTTTGGCTTTTCCTCACATCTGACAGGCACGAGTAGAGGAGAGGCGATTGGCTGCTCCTTGACAGGGGAGTCTGTGCTGACAGCACAGCCCCCCTCGGATGCCCACCCAGGACCACCAGGGATGCCACCAGGGATGGCCACCACTGATGACCACCAGGTATGGCATCCCTGGTGGCCATGGGTGGCAATGTGTGCCCACCAGCAATACCTGCCAGTGCCTCCTAATCAGTGATGTTGTCCATCAGTGCCACCTATGAGTGCCTCCTCATCAGTGCTGCCTCATCAGTGCCCGGCAGCGAAGGAGAAAATGTACTTGTTTACAGAATTTTTTTTTTTTCAAATTTGTTTAGCAAAAAATAAAAACCACAGAGGTGATCAAATACAAATACCACCAAAAGAAAGCTCTATTTGTGGGAAGAAAATGATAAAAAATGTGTTTGGGTACAGCGTTGCATGACTGCACAATTGTCATTTAAACAGCGACAGCGCTGAAAACTGAAAATTGGCTTGGGCAGGAAGGGGGGGGGGGGGGGGAGTGCCCTGTATTAAAGTGGTTAAATGAGCAAAAAACAAGACAATAATCTAAAAACTCATGCTCACATACAATAGTAATGTCTTTATTCCCTGTTCAGATTGCCAATTAAAATCATCTTCCAATAGCAGTGATCAAAACATGAAAGTGGCAGGGTCGGTTCACACAGGGCTGACTTGTCAGGCGACTTAGCCGCCTGACAAGTCTCGTTCCATTCTGCACTATGGAACCGTTCTAATAGGAACGACTCAAGTCGCTCCGACTTAGAAAAACGTTCCTGTACTACTTTTGGGGCGACTTCAGGCGACTTGCATTGACTTCTATACAGAAGTCATTTTGCAAGCCGCCGCTGAAGTCGTGTGCTGGTCGCCTAAGGCAGTCGTGCTGCAAGTCATGCTGCCCCTGTGTGAACCGGCTCACAGATGTATTGTTTTGTTACCTTTATTTGATTGTTTATGCATCACACCAAATTCATTAAAGCAGCACTTGCACCAAAATACATGGTCCTCATAGTTGGCAGTTCTCCACATCTATGTTATAATAAAAGAAAATCGCTTAACCATTTAAGAAAAATATGTCAGTTTGTTACTATATGGATATCACTTTGTCCTTTTAATCTCTGTATTTCCTCTGTGAGCATCTTAAATGTCACAAGGCTTTTTACAGTGTGATGGAATGTGTCCTCTCTAGGACTAAGAAATCTCAAGTAACACATTCCTTTATCTACAAATAGCGATTGGCACCCCTAAATAAATAAAGCAATGAAGGGAGAAGAAAAGTGATAACGATTATTCAGCAATAGCCATAACGGAGCAAATTTGAAATTACTAGATGTAGTAGTAAATTTTAAATGGAAAATAAAATGGTTTGGGGCTTTTTTTCCCATCAGTTTCTATACTTTTAAACTGAAGTAATTTGTATACATTTAAAGAGACCCTGTCCTACAACTATTCCAAGAAAAATCTTACCATAAGATTATAAAAGTGTATAAAAGTGCCCGCACTGCAAGGGTTATCTGCTTGTTTTGTCCAGGGGAGAGGAGAAAAAGTTTTACTTACCTGATCCTCCGCATCCCACAGCAGGAGGTGCTCCACCAATTAAAGAGTGGACTGTCCCTCACCATCCTCATGTCCCAGGCAGGGTTTTAGACTCTGCCTGCATTGGTCTTGATGACGTCAGGACCCTAAACTGGTAGAATGTGGGAGTGCAGAAGCTGTGGGGAGGAAAGGATGATCGGGTAAGTAAATCTCCTTTTAGGTTCTCCAATGCATAATGGATCAATTTTCCCCTGCAATGCAGGCACAGCCCAACTGCAATGGATAATTTGTTATTTTTCACAGAGTTGGTATGCATTTACCTGTAAAAGGCTCCCTTGTTTAGACATCCAAAAAGAGCTGAGACTGCTACATCTTGGATATGTCAGAAGCCTCAGAGCTGTCACTCAACTGACACTCCTTGACAACATAAAAAGTTAGGGCCCTTTCACATGGGTGGACCCTCCAGTCTCCTCTATGGAGCGGCAGGTGTCAAAGGACATATGTCCGTTCACGCCCGCCGACATCTGATCTAGTTTCCCCATCTGTCTGATGGATTGGATGGAAGTCAGGTATAAAACGGACAGGCATTTAATTTACATCTGACCGCCCATAGAGGAAAGCGGGCCGTGTCTGTTTGCGATCTGCATAAGCGGAGCGGACACAGACCAGCCATCTGCTTCTCAGCAGGCAGATTCCCCGCTGAGCAGAAAGTTTCCAACGGAGCCTGCCCCATGTCTAAATTGCCTTATGGCCTCAAGATTTGATATGGATTCTCGTAGAAGAAAACCTACTGCTGAAAATAGCTAGCCTTCTTAAAGACAGATTAAAGTGTTACTAAACCCACAACAGTAAAATCAGCCTGTATATGCAGCAAAGCATGCTTGTTATACTCACTGTGGAACCTAAGGGGCTAATCCTGTGCATTGCGTAAAAAGGCTGTTTGATCCGGTTCTTCTCTGATCCTCTTCTTCCGCTGTCCCTAATCCAACTGCTGACAGAACAGAGCCCTAGGAGGCACTCTACACATGCTCAGTTTGGTGTGTTTTTTTTTTTTTTTTTTTTGGGAGGGTACATGTAATCAGCACAGGGCCAATAAGCACTATCCAGAGAGGATCAGGGGTCATGCAGCCACCTAATACAGTCAGAGGAGAATGAAAACTCCTCCTACAAGCTTAAACCAGTGCTTGGCTGGACACTGACAGAAGTCATAAGACTGCTAAACACTGCTGATTAGAAAAGTTATTTAGCAGTTTATATTTACTAAAATAATTGCATTTCCATGTTCTGTGCACTGATATAGTGAATGCAGAGTCCTGGGTTTAGTAACGCAAAAGTTTGAAAAAAAACTTGGACTCCCTGACTGAGCTACTTGCAACCATCTGAGTAGGCTTGACATAAGATGGCTGGGACTGGGACCGAAGAGGGGCAGCTTTATATTTATACCCTCCCCTTTCCTTCTTTTTCTTTCAATTGGCTTTGTTGTTCATCTCTCCTCTTGACTTTTCTTTTTTTTAAGGTTTTTACTGCTTTAAGCCAGTATCGAGCACTACATGACAGAGGTCTAAATAGAGGATGCTATGCTTTGCCATAATAGTGGTAACCAAGGATTTGACTAGGTCCAATAGGTATTGAACAGAGAACTATGGTTAATATCAGCCTCAATGCGCCTTTTCTCTTTTAGGATGCGTAAATGCAAATGTGCTTTTATGGCGAGTATTCACTTGTGTTTAGTTGCATTCCGGATGGGGCATGCTACCCTCCGGTCTTCAAGAAATGCTTTAGGTTCTGTTTTTTTATGGAAATAATGCAAGCTGGCTTGTTTATGAAAAATTGCTCTTTATTATTATTATTATTATTATTATTATTATTATTATTATTATTAAAGATATTGCAACAGAAAACCTATTGTTGCAAGGTAAAAAAGCTAATATACTAAAAACAGAACTATGTTAATTCCCTGGTTCTCCTGGAGCTTCATGATTGATTACTTCCAAAAGTTAGCTCCTTATGGAGACTCCCTTCACATCTACATAAAGGATGAATCCTTTAAAAGGGGATGTAAAGGCAGAATGTCTATCTTAATGCATTCTATGCATCAAGATAAAAAAAAGTGTTGTGTGCAGCCCCCCCTAATACTTACCTAAGCCCCCTCTCTACCCAGTCATGTCCACGAGTGCCTCAACCATCTGGGACTCACTCCTGATTGGCTGAGACAGCAGCTGCACCACTGGCTCCCACTGCTATCAATCATACTCAGCCAATCAGGAGGTGAGGGGAAGGGCCAAAAGGCAGCTTTGTGTCTAAATGGATGCACAGAGCTGCAGCTCGGCTGCTGCCATAGTAAGTGGCTTGCTGTGGGGGCACTCAGCAAGAGGGAGGGACCAGGAGCTCCAGCCAGGGACCCGAGAAGAGGAGGATCTGGGCTGCCCTGTGCAAAACCATTGCACAGACCAGGGAAGTATAACATGTTTGTTATATTAATAGAAAGGAAAACTAGACTTTACAATCACTTTAAGACCAACCTCAAATTGTGTGGGTTTGATTACGACTATCACAACTCTATTTATAAAACAGATTATATTCCCTAGCGGGAAACAGGCAAATCACTCTTGCAGGGCAGAAAGGCTTTTACTACAGTTCAGAGACAAACTGTCCTATGCAGTTATTTAGAAGCTAGCAACAAGGCAATAGAAACTTATTGCAAGACAAGCAGCATATGAGAGGCCTAAATTGTCCAAACAGGCTAAGGGTCAATATTTATAAACTTGGTAAAAAGCGAGATGGCTACTTCCCAGACTTGTTCGTAGACAATGCCCCACTCACCATATTACTCAAATATTTGACATTCAGGGATCAATAAAACACATGCCATCTGCTATTGCTTTTGTATTTGCTTATTATACTCAGATAGCCAAGCTTATATTCTGACCAGGGGGGAACATCTCAACAGCCTGAACCTTCCTAAGCTACAACAGCATCTAGGTTTTGTTTTTATATAGAAAAAAATGAAGAAGTATCTCTAGCTAAATTGCAAAAGCTATCTACATCCCTCAAAATCCTTTGGACTAGATGGGAGTCTAATGAACTTTAGTTCTACTGGTAGAGGTGGGACCACCCTTGAAGTCCCTCTACAATCATCATTCAGATGACCAAATCTGATGGCAAAAATCACTTAGGACCAGGTCCTCGACAGCCAAGCTGGTAAAGCCAGGGAATGAGAATCAGGGTGGAAGACCAGTCCCCGTGAAAGAACGTTCAGATGATCCAGGAGGGCCCATGGAGAGTCTGCCAGGAGTTTGAAAATGTCTGAGCAGGACAGCTTCCCAGACCAATTCAATATGTTAAGGGTCACCAGAATGCACTGTCCTTTGGTGGAGGCAAGAAAGGAACCTCAGAGGAGGCAAGGCATAGATCAGGCTGAACTGATCTCACCGAGCCACTAGAGTCTTTACAGCGAAAGCCAAAGGATCCCTGGTGGTCCACAACAAATCTCCTCCTCATCCCTACCTGTGACACAGACCTCAAGATATACTTCGGAGTGCAGGCTTTGACAGCCGAGGAAGGCTGCCTGACAATTTTTCACGTGTGGGATATGCAAAATGGACAAAACTGGAGCTTGAAGTTCTGCCCAAGCAAGAGTCAGTCCGCTGCTCTTTGTGCAAATTCTGCTACCTCCTTGATGGTTGATGTAAGCCACAGCCATGGCATTATCCAACTGAATCCCGATCAAATGACCTTGCAACTGAAAGGGCAATCAAACTGTCCTGAGCTCCTGAATGTTGTTTAGTAGCAGAGCTTCCTTTGATGACCATGTATCCTAAACTAAGAGAGCACCAGACTCCTCCCCAGCCTGACAGGCTGGTGGCCATCAAGACACCTTTGAAATCAATTGGAGTTACAGCAGTGAACTGACCATCCATCACTTTAGGGCAAGCTTGATTTTGCTGAACAGGTAAACCTGGAGAGAAACGGAGTCTCACCCTGGCAGAACATTGATTTACAACAGCCTGCAACCGAGCAAAAAGGTGAATGGTTGGGTGGCTCCGGACTGCAATATCCAAATGCAAGAGACGTGTGGAGAGATTTAAATTTTTCTAGGGGAAGGAAGACCCTGGCCAGGACATATCTAGGACTAGGCCCAGATATCTAAGCAATGAGTTAGATCTAGCACGGGCTTCTTATGGTTCAGGATCAATCTGAAGTGCCCAGAACCTGCATCTTCCATTGGACTTTGTCAGACAGACTGCATTGACTGTTCTCTAAGGATCGGAAAGGGAATTCCCTGGACTCAGAGCAGGATCAAAACAGGGGCCAGCACATTGGTGAAGATTTGATGCAGTGGACAGATTCAAAGGGAAGGGCAACAAACTTAAGTTTAAATAGCTGACCTCAGGATCTGTGACCTATACACAATGAACACTAATCCCACCAATGGGCCACAGAAAAAAAAAAGTGCAATAAAACAGTGTATAGTGCAAAAAAAAAAAAGTTTGCTCTATCAGTTTGCTATAGTGGCGTTTGTTCTCTTATCTCGATCTTAAGTGCCACAGCTCTGCTCCGCAGTCATTGGTTGATGCCCCCCTTACTATGTTAAGGGGCACTCTGCTGGGCACATGTTATGTCACTCTGCTGGGCACATGTTATGTCACTCTGCGGGGCACATGTTATGTCACTCTGCTGGCCACATGTTATGTCACTCTGCTGGCCACATGTTATGTTAAGGGGCACTCTGCTGGCCACATGTTATGTTAAGGGGCACTCTGCTGGCCACATGTTATGTTAAGGGGCACTCTGCTGGCCACATGTTACGTTAAGGGGCACTCTGCTGGCCACATGTTACGTTAAGGGGCACTCTGCTGGCCACATGTTACGTTAAGGGGCACTCTGCTGGCCACATGTTACGTTAAGGGGCACTCTGCTGGCCACATGTTACGTTAAGGGGCACTCTGCTGGCCACATGTTACGTTAAGGGGCACTCTGCTGGCCACATGTTACGTTAAGGGGCACTCTGCTGGCCACATGTTACGTTAAGGGGCACTCTGCTGGCCACATGTTACGTTAAGGGGCACTCTGCTGGCCACATGTTACGTTAAGGGGCACTCTGCTGGCCACATGTTACGTTAAGGGGCACTCTGCTGGCCACATGTTACGTTAAGGGGCACTCTGCTGGCCACATGTTACGTTAAGGGGCACTCTGCTGGCCACATGTTACGTTAAGGGGCACTCTGCTGGCCACATGTTACGTTAAGGGGCACTCTGCTGGCCACATGTTACGTTAAGGGGCACTCTGCTGGCCACATGTTACGTTAAGGGGCACTCTGCTGGCCACATGTTACGTTAAGGGGCACTCTGCTGGCCACATGTTACGTTAAGGGGCACTCTGCTGGCCACATGTTACGTTAAGGGGCACTCTGCTGGGCACATGTTACGTTAAGGGGCACTCTGCTGGGCACATGTTACGTTAAGGGGCACTCTGCTGGGCACATGTTACGTTAAGGGGCACTCTGCTGGGCACATGTTACGTTAAGGGGCACTCTGCTGGGCACATGTTACGTTAAGGGGCACTCTGCTGGCCACATGTTACGTTAAGGGGCACTCTGCTGGCCACATGTTACGTTAAGGGGCACTCTGCTGGGCACATGTTACGTTAAGGGGCACTCTGCTGGGCACATGTTACGTTAAGGGGCACTCTGCTGGGCACATGTTACGTTAAGGGGCACTCTGCTGGGCACATGTTACGTTAAGGGGCACTCTGCTGGGCACATGTTACGTTAAGGGGCACTCTGCTGGGCACATGTTACGTTAAGGGGCACTCTGCTGGGCACATGTTACGTTAAGGGGCACTCTGCTGGGCACATGTTACGTTAAGGGGCACTCTGCTGGGCACATGTTACGTTAAGGGGCACTCTGCTGGGCACATGTTACGTTAAGGGGCACTCTGCTGGGCACATGTTACGTTAAGGGGCACTCTGCTGGGCACATGTTACGTTAAGGGGCACTCTGCTGGGCACATGTTACGTTAAGGGGCACTCTGCTGGGCACATGTTACGTTAAGGGGCACTCTGCTGGGCACATGTTACGTTAAGGGGCACTCTGCTGGGCACATGTTACGTTAAGGGGCACTCTGCTGGGCACATGTTACGTTAAGGGGCACTCTGCTGGGCACATGTTACGTTAAGGGGCACTCTGCTGGGCACATGTTATGTTAAGGGGCACTCTGCTGGGCACATGTTATGTTAAGGGGCACTCTGCTGGGCACATGTTATGTTAAGGGGCACTCTGCTGGGCACATGTTATGTTAAGGGGCACTCTGCTGGGCACATGTTATGTTAAGGGGCACTCTGCTGGGCACATGTTATGTTAAGGGGCACTCTGCTGGGCACATGTTATGTTAAGGGGCACTCTGCTGGGCACATGTTATGTTAAGGGGCACTCTGCTGGGCACATGTTATGTTAAGGGGCACTCTGCTGGGCACATGTTATGTTAAGGGGCACTCTGCTGGGCACATGTTATGTTAAGGGGCACTCTGCTGGGCACATGTTATGTTAAGGGGCACTCTGCTGGGCACATGTTATGTTAAGGGGCACTCTGCTGGGCACATGTTATGTTAAGGGGCACTCTGCTGGGCACATGTTATGTTAAGGGGCACTCTGCTGGGCACATGTTATGTTAAGGGGCACTCTGCTGGGCACATGTTATGTTAAGGGGCACTCTGCTGGGCACATGTTATGTTAAGGGGCACTCTGCTGGGCACATGTTATGTTAAGGGGCACTCTGCTGGGCACATGTTATGTTAAGGGGCACTCTGCTGGGCACATGTTATGTTAAGGGGCACATGTTATGTTAAGGGGCACTCTGATGGGCACATGTTATGTTAAGGGGCACTCTGATGGGCACATGTTATGTTAAGGGGCACTCTGATATGTCCATCGGAGTGCCCCTTAACATAAAATAAGTGGCATGCTGATGGTCACATTTTATGTTAAGGGGGCACACTGATGGGCACATATGCTAGTGGGGGCACCTGATGTAAGGTGGCACTGTGATGGGCACACCTGATGTGATGGGGACACCTGATGTAAAGGGGCACGTTGATGACAGCACCTAATGTAAGGGGGCGCAATGATGGGAGAAACCAGAGGGGGCCTTCTAATGAAGAAACCTATTGTAAGGAGGCACTCTGACGGGGACATTTGATATAAGAGTGTACCCTGACGGTGGCAACCGATTTATGGGGGCACCCAATGTAATAATTTACTCTGGTAGGGACACCTGATGTAAGGGGGAACACTATTGGGGGCATTCACATTTACAGAAAATTACCAGAATGTGTGGAGAAAATGCTAAGAAAAATCGGCAGAAAACATGAAAAAAAAAGGTAAGTAGATGCGTGCAATATTTCATGGCACAGACATGTGATTCGGACCTCAGTTGGAATCAAATTTTAGGGGCCGGACCTCCTTGAATTTCAATTCACTACCTCTGGTTGATATATTCACTTAGCGCCGCTATTTACCTGTTAGAGTTCTTATAAGTGAATTTTATTGAAACTTAAAATGTTGCATGTCCACTGCAAGATGCAGGCAATCTTGATGTGCAGGAAAGATAGGAATGTCCAGTTAGACGTCTTTAGCGTTCCCAAAGTCTCCTGGGTGTACTATAAGAATGATCATCGACCAGACAGATACCATACAGAACTTTTGCACTCAAAGGAAACTGCGGAGGGGCTTTAGATCTAGAATGGGATGAACCCCCCCATTTGCCCTGGGGACTGTGAAAATACTAAAATAAAAACCCAGTAACCAGTCTGGTTCTAGAAGAGGGACAGTGTCCCTTTGAAGTAGAAGTTGCTCCAGGACAACAAGAAGGTCTGTCTGCCATTGGGGAGATGTAGGCAAGTTTGAAAGCATGCAGGCAGAGAATGAAAATCCAGTTTGTAACCCCTGGACATGATGTCCTGGACTCAAGCATCGGAAAAACACTGGGATTAGACAGCTGTGAAGGTTGACAGATGCCGCCCCCCCCCCCCCCCCCCCCCCCACCTTAAATAAGTGGAAGTGCACCTTCATTGAGGGGAAATAAAGACAGACAATCAGTATGAGGCCAATCGCCTTACAACACAGGCTGAAGCAGCGGGTGTATAGAGATCTTGTGGAACAGGCCTCTCTAAGGAGCACATACTTTTGGCAAGGTCAATGAAGGTGGCTCTATTTTTTTAGCTGCTACTTTGTCAACAAGAATAGAAATAATGTCCTTGAACTTTCACTGAATACCCATCGACAGGTCCTCTTCTTGTAGAGAGGAGAACTGGATGTGGCACCATCCTCCTGTTTCTCATCAAAGAGCTTGAGGGCAGGCAGACTCTAGAGAGGAGGATGAAGGGCTTGTAGTCCCGTAAATGTAACCCAAAAAAGTATCTTATTTTGGGTTCCATTAAAGACAAGGATTGGAGAAAGTAAGCACTAATACCCAGGCTGCATTCTTCAGAGTGACACATTGGGAGCTACCATAGCAAACTCTCTGAGCACTAGTCTCTGTCTCCCTCCAAAAAAACATCAGTGAGTGCTGCATCTCTGTTGTTTCAATTTTCCCAAAAATTCAGACATAGTTGCAGCAAATTCCTCTCTAAATAAATAGGAGAAAGAGGCAGATTAGCAGAGAAAGCTCCAAGAAGATTGCAGATTGTAACAGTCCAGACTGACGCTTATTGGAAGTGTTTGAGCACAACAGTGTATGTAAATATCAGCCACTCCAGTAGTGTTTGGTATCTTTTTCTTTAATAGAGTTTCTAATTATATAGACAACTTTAGGACAGTACAGAAATAGCAACTGTAGTACAATAAAGTCTAAAGTTGCTTGGCTGCCATGATAGTATTGCTGGTTGATCCGAACTGACAAGTGCGTTTAACAGTTTAAGGTTATAATATTACTTACTGAAAGCAATGTAATAGTGTACAAGTTTCTAACTGTGATAAAGTAGCCATTTCTACATTTTGCAAATCTGTTACATTCATAATTTCCTATGTTACCCTGAGAAACATGAAAATTTGATGACACTGAAAGCATTCACAAATAACCATATTAAATATTAAACACTTTCTACATGAGAAAAAAAAAAGCACATGAGAGCAAAAAGCTGCACATTAGTTATAAGGCCTGTAGTTCACTTAATAACACACCCTTCCCACCATTGTTTTACAAACAAGCAGAACCAGGAAGTATTCCCTTACACTATATTTGTCCCACAGCCTGAAAAAGGCACATGCTATAGTGTTTATCTCCTGCAGGTTCAGGACTATAATCCTTAGCATGTATGCCAGGGTACTGTGTAGATTCATTAGTTATACTGCCAGATATCAAAGCAATAACTAATCATGAACACAGAATTTAAGACTAGGTGCACATCTTTGCAGGCGCAGGAGTAAAATCGCACACATACTTGCATACAGCAGCAAAAAAAACCTGCTGCTTTTAAAGAAATTATTTTTAATTAATTCTTAATGGCACCCACCTATACACTAAAAAAAACACGGTGCTTATTTGCACATGGGGAAAACACATGGTGCTTTGTGCAGCCTCCTTTTAAAATGGTTCAGGGACCTACAGGAAACACAGGTACAGCAGCCCATCCAAATAAATGAGCTGTTGTGTCTGTACAAGCTCAGCGAACAGACGCTTAGAACAAACGTTCGTGGAAGAGAACAGGCAGTATGTAAAAGCCCTGTCATGAACCAAAAAAAACATTTTAGAGAAGTTTTTTTAAACATACTAAAATAAAAAAAAAAAAAAAAAAACTGAAAGATTAACAAACTTACTATATAATCTAATTTTAAGATTGATCACCAACATCCCCTTTTAACCCCTTCTCTCTGAAGACTGCAATGTATTTTCTGCAGTCTCTTCTCTCTCTTGTGGCAATAAAACACAGCTATGAAAACGTTATATTTAGAATGCAACTCTAGCCAATTTTTTTTTTCAGTTTTGGATGCAGAAGGCTCCATGTCCCATTAGGGAAATTTCCCTTCACTTCCTGTCCTGCTGACATTTTCACTGCACTAGAAACTAGGGAAAATCCCTAATGGGAACACTTACAGCAATAAACAGATAGCAAAAAATGCCTCTAACCGAGAAAAAAAAGAAAAAAAATTCACTGCCATTGTGTGCCTATTAATAGAAATTTTCCCTCACTTTCTGTCCAAGTGACATTTTACTTTGCAATATCTTTACTGAACACATGGATTAAACAATGAAGGTCACTGATGGAAAAAAAAATAAAAAAATATGAGAGTCCCTAGGATAATAATTTTTAATCAATTCAGATGTTGGTTTGACCTGCTCTGCTGTACCTGTCCTTTGATATTTCAGAATGATTTGAAAAGCAGGCTAGTTCCTGAAGTCAGAGTAGAATGGGCTGAAAAGGATTGCTTAACCACTTGCCTACTGGGCACTTTTACCCCCTTCCTGCCCAGACCAATTTTCAGCTTTTAGCGTTGTCACACTTTGAATGACAATTGAACTACTGTACCCGTGACATTTTTATAACTTTTTTTCACACAAATAGAGCTTTCTTTTGGGGGTATTTAATTACCACTAGGTTTTTTTATTTTTTGCTAAATAAACCAGAAAATTAAAAAAAAAAAAAAAAAAGTTTTTCATATTTTCTTATAAAATTTTGCAAACAGGTAACTTTTCTCCCCCACTGTTGTGTATTGATGAGGCTTTCACTAATGAGGAGGCACTGATGATCAGGACACTAATAATCAGTGCCCTGATTATCAGTGTAGATGTCCCTTTAACATAAGCCAATTATCAGCTCTCCTCACACTGTCAGAGTGAGGAAAGGAATGCTGATAACCAGCTTGTGTTTACCAAGTAATCAGCTGTGTCCAATTACAGCTGATCACGATGTAAACAGTCGTTGTAATTGACTCTGTCCCCGATCTGTGATCAGCTGTGTCCTAAGGAAACAGCTAACACAGAGCACGCTTCCCACGTGCCGCAGCGGGCGTGCAGGAAGTGCTAATAACGGAGGACGTCATATGACGCCCTCCCGGCAATGTGCGACCACGCTGTAGCCATCATTTGGCTAAAGCGTGGTCAGGAACTGGTAAAGAATTCTCACTACACATTTTTTTTTTGCTACTCCTGTCTCCCAGGCAATAAAGTGCATGTAACCTTGTCCCAGTCTTCTATCTTGCCTCCCTGCTGAAATAGTGTGGTCGGAGAGTGGCTTGCTTTCTCCCTACCACTATCCGACCAAGTCTGCCCAGAGAAGAAAAAAATCCTACCATCTAACACAAATCTTTAGGCCTGGCCTTGTGCTTCCTAGTGACAAAAGACAGGTGGCGAAACAATGGAACTGGTACCCTTCCCTCTCCCCCAGGCACACATATAAAAAGGGGAGATGGGGCGGAGCCTCCATGATGGACATCTAGTCTCAGAGCTCCTTCCCACTCCGGTCTCCCCGGCCACATAGCTACTGATAGCCGATGCACTCGCACCCCCCACAAGGCTCACCCGATACCAGAAAATCCAGGGAACACCCCCATGATCTCCGGATCCGTGAGAAGAAGAAACCTCTCCCGTCAACCTGGATTTGGCCTGTCGGCTGAGGAGAATCCTAAGATGGCGCCCGGTGCGCTGCACAATGAGGAGGAGGGGGGAGATGAAATGGACGCGGTCACAGACTCAGGGGCACTGGCGATTCATATGCAGGGCCCTGACATGTCGGCAATGCTCAGCCCACTGTCTCCCGCAGGCCCTCTGGATTTCACAACACTGATGGATGCCTTCTCTAAGATGTTGTTCAGGATCCTGGCACAAACAGCTGCCCAAATAACTTCTACTACTCAGGCAGACCTGCACAATTTAGGCTCCAGGATTGAGGCCACAGAACAAAAAGTGGAACAAACGATTTCCAGAGCAAACCAGAATATGGCCCATATCCAGGATTTACAGGACCAACTGGACACTGCTAGCTCTAAAATCGACGACCCGGAGAATCGCTCCATGCGTTATAATTTCTGTATTAGAGGGCTACAGGAAGTAGTCAAGACACCCACCTAGCAGTCAAATATTTTATCAAAGGACTTATCCGGATCATCCGTCTGGAGCTAGACAGGGGTCACAGAGCTCTCCACCCACCTCGCTCGAATGGACTGCCCAGAGACGTGGTAGTTAAACCACACTTCTATGGGGTTAAGGAACAGGTCATGTACCTGACCAGGAATGCGGAGCAGCTGTGCATTCAGGGACACCCTGTCCAAATTTTCGCAGACCTCTCCCCTCTCACTATCCAACGCAGGAGAGACCTGAAACCACTTCAAGTCTTAACACAAAAAATGATCAAGTACTGGTGGTCCTTCCACTTCCGCTTGTCGTTCTCCTACAAGGATAAAACATACGGCTTCGCCTCTATCCATGAAGGGGAATGCCTGTTGGTACACCTGGGCCTTATTTCCCTGGACTCTACATCCACTGCGAGCCAAAGGAACGCAGGATCGGCTAAACATCCATCTCCGCAGAGCCTGATCGCTCCAGTCTGGAAGAAGCAGCAATCCAAGCGCTCAAAAGAATCTCATCCCTCGTGAACAACAGGGTCCTCCAAACCTCACACATTTTTCCTGCTCACTCAGGATGTTTCCCTCTCGGTCACCTCCCACACGCACACCGGGAGTGCTCCTTCCAAAAAAGGACATATCTCACTTGACATAGGCCTGACTGTCCATTGGGAAACCCAACTCATTCGTCCTGTTCAAAGGGACAATGCCTTCCCAAATTTATTCTGGCACCCACTGGGGGTCCATCCGGTGGCAGTATAATTTCTACAAGCATTGGGACTGAACGTTTGGGCCCTTACTTAGTGGTCCTGGATGGGTTTGGGTGGGGGATCCGGGAGGTGGAGACATTTTACGCCCCCCCCCCCCCGGCCATCACTTTATTCACAGTTCACGGTTACTTACATTCATTCTACTCATATGTTTTCAATAGTTCCAGTTGACACGGTTAAAAGCTTATGGTTTAATCTAATACTTATGCCCTGTACACACGGTCGGACATTGATCGGACATTCCGACAACAAAATCCATGGATTTTTTCCGACGGATGTTGGCTCAAACTTGTCTTGCATACACACGGTCACACAAAGTTGTCGGAAAATCCGATCGTTCTGAACACGGTGACGTAAAACACGTACTTTGGGACTATAAACGGGGCAGTAGCCAATAGGTTTCGTCTCTTAATTTATTCTGAGCATGCGTGGCACTTTGTGCGTCGGATTTGTGTACACACGTTCGGCAACGGATTTTGTTGTCGGAAAATTTTATAGCAAGCTCTCAAACTTTGTGTGTCGGAAATTCCGATGGAAAATGTGTGATGGAGCCCACACACGGTCAGAAATTTCCAACAACAAGGTCCTATCACACATTTTCCGTCGGAAAATCCGACCATGTGTACAGGGAATTAGTTGAGCTCAAACTTGCTGTTTTATTATTCAGACGCTCCGCACCCAGGGGGCTCGGGGAGCGGATCCGCCCTTGTAGGTGCTCCTGGGAGTGGAGCATCCTCTGGGAGAGGGGGGAGGGGGGGACCTCATCAATGCAATGACTGAAAAGGTTATAAAATGTTGGGCCCCCATCCTCCTACTAAGCCTTCATAGGTGGTCGGCGGGGCCGGAGTGGACGTAGTACGCCTCCCTCTGCCCTTGCGTGAATGCAGGTTCTCCGCGCAGCGGTGGTAGTTTATCTGCCTCTACGGAGATCGCATTGGTCAATACTTGCCAAGAGGAGGAGTGGTCGAACCCGCTCCTCTCTTGCAGGTCTCGAGGAGGTCTACGATGGGGATCCATTGAGGCCACCTCGGTCCCTCACAAAACTTTACTCTTAGCTTCTCTCTTTCCTTTTTCTTCCCCATCCCTTTACTTTTACTTTTTCTTTTACAGGCATCGGAGAGGATCCATGCACAAGTACCTTAAAAGAGTTGTACTCTCCCTTCTTGGTCTACAATAGCTCCCGTCTGGAATTACAGGGTGGAAGGTCCCCACTCAGTGAAGCATTTTATCCCCCGATCTGATCTATGGCACCACATGATGGGAAAATAGCATCCATTCGAGTAGCTTCCAATAACGTACAGGGACTGAACTCCCCACTGAAACATAGAAAATATTTCCAAAACGCTTCATCTATGCAGACAGAGGTGCTTCTCCTTCAGAAGAGTCACTTTCCCCGATCATATAACCCCTTGTTTGTCCACCCTAAATTCCTGCAATTCTTTTTGGCAAACACGGAAGACAAAACTAAAGGGGTGGGCATCTTCCTGTCTAAAGCAGTAACCTTCTCTCTCAAGGAAGTCATTCAGGACTCCGAGGGCAGATACATCCTCCTATCCGGCTCTGAATGGGACCCTGTATACATTCATCTCATATTATACCCCAAATCGCAATCAGGCCAGATTTTTCACCTCTAAGCTAGAAGTTCTTGCCCCTCACTTCGTGGGGACAATAGTCATGGGGGGAGATTCGAATATAGCTTTGGACCAAATGCTAAATAAGTCAGGAAAAGGTCATTCTAGATCACTCAGGCCCCTGAAAGAAAGCCTAAAGATAGCCAAAACCCTCCACACCCATGGCTTGGTGGATATTTGGAGAGAACTTAACCCAACTAGGATGGACTATACCCACTATTCAGCACC
Source organism: Aquarana catesbeiana (assembly GCF_042186555.1). NCBI lineage: Eukaryota > Metazoa > Chordata > Amphibia > Anura > Ranidae > Aquarana > Aquarana catesbeiana. Next base: position 328,911,004 of record NC_133325.1, read on the forward strand.
CCACCAAACCCTGGCAAGGATTGACCACATCTTCGTGCCTGCCTCCTCTATCCCTCAAGCCACTAAAGCGTCCATTAGGGACTCACCATTGTCTGACCACTCGATTGTAATGCTTTACCTCACAAGACCGACCAAATTGGATGGTACTTTTTGTTGGCGATTGAATGAATCAATAGGGAAATAAGTACAGCGCTGCGCCAAAAAATACTGAAAAGGTATATAATACAGTTAGCAGCTAACACACCTCTAGACACAGGTAAGGGTTAAAAACAATAATAGTGTAGCGCTATGTGTATATATATATTATAAATCTTAGGGTCTGATGAAGGCTTTGTAGCCGAAACATGTCGGGTGGACCCCTCACGATTACCGCGATTGATCTTTTTTGAGCTGTCTTTGATCTCCTACCATGTGAGTTTTTATTGATGTTTTTAAACGTTATCATGCCACGTGAGTCTTATTTCTCACATGGTATTTGAAATATTCGTTTGGCCTGTTGGACCGTTTGGGGACGCTGAAAGCTGTGGCGAGACCCCTCCCCCTATTGGAAGCCGAGGATATCTGACGATTCATCTTGCCAGACCGGGTGGCCAATAAGCTTCTTAGACTTGTAAGACATAGGTCTTTTCAAGTCACCTAACTCTGGTAAGCCTCTTTTGATGCTCCGGTGATGGTCCCGCCACCTACTTAGACCCTCTATCCATCTGTGGTTCCTTATCTATCTATCTATCCATCTGCCAGATGTGACCAATTCCATCTACGAGGAAACTCTGGAGTTTTATTTCCATAATTTTCAACACACAACCCTCATAGACTTTTGGTGGTGGTTTTCTATTCCACGAGTCACTATCACCGTATTTCAAGTGTTGTTTTGAATCACATAGTGTCACTGCAATATTATTTTGCCCCGCAAGGGATGATCAAGTTTCTATTCACTGTCCATTTATGTAAGATTTATTATATATATATATATATATATATATATATATATATATATATATATATATATATATATACACATATACACACACACACACACATATACATATATACACATACACACACATAGCGCTACACTATTATTATTATTATGATCGAATGAATCGCTACGATCCAACACACCATACTGGATAATGAAATTAAAGAGTACTTTAAGGGTTAATGACAATGGTGAAGTCCCCCTGAAAGGCTCAGAGCTGCACATAAAGCGGTAATACAGGGAAGGATAATTCAAATATCCACCAAGCTGAAAAGGGAAGGACGAGTAGTAGACTTAGACAAACTAGAATGGGATTTTCAGAAACTCTCCAAAACACACAGACGTAACCCCACAACCGCATAGAGGAACCTGTTGGAATCAGGTAGTCGCCCTAAACCTAGAGCTTACTACCCAAGCTAAAAAAAGCCTTAGATGGTCCAATGCTGGCTTCCATCTTCACAAAAATAAGGTGGGGCCTTGATTGGCCTCAAAACTGACACCCAAACCCCGCACATTTTACTCCAAAGGTTCGTGACTCCACAGGATCGCTCACGCAAAATCCAAAACGGATCATGTCAGCTTTCCATGACTTCTATGCAGACGTATACAAATCAAAAGGTGATACCCAGTCCCCAAACCCTCACCGAATTTCTAGATGAAATTCCCCTCTCTACACTCACACAGGAACATATCACGTTGCTGGATAACCCAATTACTGAAACAGATGTTTTGGGAGTAATTAAAAACCTCAAGAGGGGGTCAGCCCCTGGACCAGATGGTTTTTCCACGTTATTACAAAACCATTTCAACCACACTAGCTCCCCAATTGACGAGATTCCACAATTTTTTCCGGTGAAATTTTTCCCTAGACAGCGCCGCCAATCTAGCTTATGTGTCTGTTATCCCCAAACCAAACAAAGGCAGTTCTGAAGTGAGCAACTACAGACTCATTTCATTAATCAACAATTAACTTAAAATACTAACCAAAGTCATGGCCAATAGACTTTCGGAATGTATAGGGGGCTATTTCCACAAGGACCAAGTAGGCTTCATCCCGGGGAGGCAGGGTCCTGACCAGATCCGCAGAGTGGTGGAAGTAATCCCCTGCTGAAATCTACACGGGATGGGGGGCCCTCCCAGGAAGGATTTCCATTATCTGTGGATTTACAAAAAGCGTTTGATACCGTAGAGTGGCCATATCGCCAACCCGAGCGCACAAGTCAAACTACAGGGCCACTACTCAAACCCTTTTTCGACACAAAGAGGCACAAGACAGGGTTGCCCCCATCTCCCATTATTTTTGCCATAGCGATTGAAACCGTAGCCACCGCCATAAGATTCCACCCAGATATTCACAGTGTTAAATGTGGTCCCCGTGTACATAAATGCACCTTATTCGCAGATGATCTGCTGCTCTTCATTACTTCCCCCTCCTCATATCCACTCCCAATATTTTTAAACTCCTCCAAGATTTTAGCACGATCTCAGGGTTGAGACTAAACATGGCCAAATCAGTAGCTCTAAAAGTCGCCACCACCATTTCTATAGTTGAGTCTCAAAAACTACTTCACTTTTACCTGGGAACCTTCTTTGATCCCATACTTAGGCATCAAACTGACAGCCAAATACCCTCCCATGTATACAAAGCTGAAGGAGGATCTATCATGCTGGGGATGGGGAATCTGTCCTGGATAGGCAAAATAAATGCAGTGAAGATGACCCTCTTCCTTAGGATTTTATACTTATTCAGATCCCTACCCATCCCAATCCTGAGATCACCTCTGCAAAAATTTCAACCCCAGATAATCTGATTCATTTGGGGTAATAAGGGATATCGCTGCCCTAAAAATAGGATTATTATAACAGCTTACCTGTAAAATCCTTTTCTTGGAGTACATCACGGGACACAGAGCCATAGTAGTTACTATGTGGGTTATATAGGCCACTTTTAGGTGATGGACACTGACACACCCTAAGCAGGAAGTTCACTCCCTATATAACCCCTCACATTACTGGGAGTACTTCAGTTTTTGAAGCAAAGCAATATACGTGTATCAAAAGAGGGGAGGGACCTCTGTGTTCCGTGATGTACTCCAAGAAAAGTATTTTACAGGTAAGCTGTTATAAAAATACTATTTTCTTTATCGTACATCACGGGACACAGAGCCATAGTAGTTACTATGTGGGATGTACCAGAGCAATGCTAACTGAGGGGAGGGAGACAACAAAAATAGGGCACAATTAGACCAGAGGACCTATACTGCACGCCGCGACCAAAGGCAATATCCTCATGCCTTTTTCCATCCACCTGATAGAATCTGGTAAACGTATGGACTGAAGACCAAGTTGCGGCCTTGCAGATTTGAGCCACGGAGGCTTGGTGATGCACTGCCCATGAAGCACTAACAGCCCTGGTGGTGTGCGCTTTGATTTGAAAATGTGGAATCTTCCTCTTCAAACCATAAGCTTGAACAATTACTTGCCGAATCTACTTAGAAATAGTAGATTTCGATGCTGCCTGTCCTCTTTTAGGACTTTTAGGCAACAAAAACAAAACATCCGTTTTTCGAATCTGAGCACTCGCCTTCAAAGAAATTTTGACTGCTCTCACCACATCAAGAGAATGTAGTGACTTTTCTTCCGTAGAACAGGGTTCTGGAAAAAACGAAGGCAGAACAATATCCTAGTTTAGATGAAAACCTGACACTTAGGATGAGGACGTAATACTACTCTATCCTTGTGAATAATTAAATATGGCTCTTTACAAGAAAGAGCAGCCAATTCCGATACCCTTTTTGCAGAAGATATGGCTACCAGAAAAACTAGCTTCCTTGTCAAAAGGAGCAAGGGAATATGCCGTATCGGCTCAAAAGGCTGTTTCTGTAATGCCGACAGCACTAAATTCAAGTTCCAAGGGTTCAGGGGTGACCTACAAAGAGGATTAATCCATGTTACCCCCTGTATAAAGCTACGGACCAAAGAATGCGAAGCAAGTGGTCATTGAAACAATACGGATAAGGCCGAGACCTGGCCTTTGATAGTACTCAAGGCCAGCTTCATCTCTAACCCCATTTGCAGAAAAGGCAGAGGCATCCCAGGCTTTACGGAATAAAGAGTCGGCCTTACTATCCATCTGTTTCTTAAGGACTCCAGAGTCCTCAAATGAAAGATCTGACTTTTTAGATGCTTGTGATATAGGAGCATCTAATCTAGGACATTTGAAAAAAACTTCCTCAAAATCGGACTGAAAGGGAAAACTTCTCGTGTCCTCTAGACTGGAACAACCTTTTTTCAGGATCTTTCCACTCAGAAAGGATCATGTTCTTGAGTAAATGATGCACAGGGAAAGACTGAGTTTTCTGTCCTTGCAGACCTCTGTACATTTTATCCTGAACAGATTGGGCTTGCTAAGGCATCTCAATCTGTTCAGAAGTATATATGGACTTTAATAGCTCTTCAATATCTTCAACTGGAAAAAGATACCTAGTTGAGCCACCAGTATCCTCATCCTCTGATGCAGACTCCTCATCAGACGTAGATACTGGATTCTCACCTTCTTCCAGGTCAGAAACATTACGTGAACTACTGGTCTTTGATACTAAAAGAGATAGAGACCTAGCTGAGACTGAAGGCTCCTGAGCCACTACCTCCTTCATAGAAGTCATTAACTCCTTAAGAGAGGCAGTAGATTCAGAACCTGCCTTTGACAGAATACAATCCTCACAAAATAGTTTCTTACAACTATCAGAAAGCCTGGCTCTACAGTTCCCACATTTTTTTTATTTACAGGTTTGTCAACCTAGAAAAAAAAACAGAAAACAAAACCATAAAAGGCTTATACAGAACCCAAGGGCTTACCTTGGGGGCAGTATTGGATCCAGATGCTACCGCTGGCTCAACTCGAGTGGGTGCTCCATGCTCGGTCCTGTCCTCAAGTTCCATAGACGAGAACGTAGGCTGGTGAGACACCTCTGACCGCCGCTGCACTGCTAAACTAGCCTGCGCTGCGTCTGGCAGACTGTTTCCAAAGCAGGGAGTCCCCTGCATTGTACCACGCCACGATCCTTTAAGAAAACAGCGTCCCGGAAGTGCGTCATGTCACTTCCGGTTTCGGCGCCATCTTGCCGTGTCACCAGAAGTCCTCAGATGCCATTTTGGTACACCCAAAGACACAAGGAAGATGCCGATCCACACAGCTAGATGCTGGACCTGGAAGGGAGTTGCCGCTGCTAAACCACCAGGGAGGCAAGTAACCAAATACATAAATGGTGCCCTTCTTGGTCTAAAAACAGCCCAGACATGGCCACAAACAGTCCTGGATATCACCACAGAAGGGGGGTCCACCAACCACAGTTACCAGACCTATAAAAAAAAAAAACATTACGTTGTGTTCCTGGAGGGTCTGGAAACACAAAACAACTAAGGGTCAGAGGAGAGGGAGGGGCCTTTTAAATTGTGTCTGATTTGTTTCCTGTAGAGGGTGGAGTCAATCATCTCTCAAGTAGCTGTCCTGGAAGATGGGGGGGGGGGGGGGGGGATACTGATTTTATTATTTCCCCGTTTACTGCACTCAGATGTTTGGCATAAATTTTTCATGGCATTTATTTTTTAAACTTTTGGACATGAATGCAGCTAGAGCTGATAAGTACACTATAGTGGAAACTGAAAATGAAACCATGAACGTTCAACTCCACCCCCTTCCCAGGCTATTTTTACTTACCTTTTTTAAACTTTTGCACAGTAGTGTAAAGCTATATTAATCACTTAAAAAAATAAGATTGGATTTCCAAAAAGAAAAAAAAAAAAAATTCTCTACGTGTATGACATTCATAATTGTGTGTGCTTAGAGTCTTTGCTATCTGCAGCTTTCAGCAGGATGATGCAAACACATCATAAATGAATAGGGTGGATGTACAGCGCTAAATGCAGTCTTATCTAAGTACAACAGCAGTAGACTTAACGTGACTGCACAACCAAATTTAAAGAGATCCATCTCATCCTACTTGCATTTTTTTTAGCCGCTTGATCTCTGGAAGGTTTTATCCTCTTCATGACCAGGCCATTTTTGCTATTCAGCACTGCACTACTAAGTGTATATTAAAGCAGGGTTCCACCCAAATTTTGAACATTAGCTCTATGCATTCTCTTCCTTGCCTAGATGCTGACATGCTGTGTAAAAAAATTTAAATCGCCGTAATTACCTTTTTTTTTCTAATCTTCTTAGCACTTCCTGGGTTTTCCTCCCATGGGAGTGGGCATGTTTCTAGCCTCTCCCAGACCTCCCACAGTCCCCTGGGAGCTAGTCTCAGGCTTCCCAGCATGCATTGTGCAACAGCGTCATCACAACATCTCGGTGAATGCTGGGAGCACAGCATTCACCGCATCCAGGAAATACATGCTTGTGGGCTTCAAATGTCCACAATGAAGATGGAAACCGCCTTCAGTGAATTTTATAAGTTATTCTTTACAACGAAATCGGACACAGGCGGACTTATTACACAGAACATGTGAGTAGATAATCATGAGAAGAAAAGTTTGTGAATGAACTCCAAAAAAAAAAAAAAAACGATAGATAGGTGGACCCCCGCTTTAATTGGTCTGTTTGAAAGTTAAAGGCATCTACAAACTACGGTATAGAAACACATTTGAAAATTGATCAATGCTAATATACTGACGAACCATCTCCTTTCTTGAGGTCCTTAAAATGCTAGGACAGTACACATATATTCCACAAATGACCCCTTTTTGGAAGGTAGACAGTCTAAGGTATTTAGTATGAGGGACGGCAAGTTTTTTGAAGTTGTAATTCTTTGTCACAATTTGGGAAATTAAGAAACTTAATAAAATTTGTTTGGTTTTTTTTTTTTTCACAATTTTTATTTTTTACATACTGTCACCAGTGCAGTACAGCGTCATCATAATGACTGGTGTGGCGTGATCAGGGACACTGGTTCCAGTATGTTAAAAAAATAAATAATTTTTTATTCAATTTTTTAAACAATTTTTAACTTTTTACTACTATTTTTTTTTTTTTTTTTTTACATACTTTCATCAGAGTAGTTCAGTATCACAATAGTGACAATGTACTACTCTGGGGGGGGGGGGGGGGGGGGGGTGATCAGGGATTTTTTTTTTCCTACACTTCGACTCACACCTACAGTGATGATCACTGTAACAGCAATGTTTTGAACTGTCATGAATGGGTTACATTCATGACAGCTGAGATTTACTATTGTGTACAGGGTGCTGTGATTGGCCCAGGTAGCATGTGATAGCTGAGGGCCAATCACTGCATCACTACAGGATACATGTGATCATGTGATTGCATAATCCCCTGGCTGATCGAAGCAGCTGAGTACCAGAAGCCGCAATCTGTTGTGATCCCGGGGGCGTACATATGTGTTGTCCTGCCTGCCCGTGCCATCCTGCCTCAGTAAAGGTACTGTGGCCAGGCGGCAAGCAGTTAAACCAACCTAAACCATATCCAAGCATATCCAAGCCCAAGAACAAACATTCAATATCTTGCAGCCCTTACACGTGGTGGTTGAATTAGTTTAAATTTTTCACACTTCTTTTCCTTCATTTGCACCTTATGATTCTGCCAGTAGCACATGCCCTGTGAGAATGCTTCTTCTCTGTAGCCACTTCAGCCCCGGATCATTTGGCTGGCAAAAGACCAGAGCACTTTTTGCGATTCGGCACTGTGTTGCTTTAACTGACAATTGCAAAGTCGTGCGACGTGGCTCCCAAACAAAATTGACGTCCTTTTTTTCCCTACAATTAGAGCTTTCTTTTGGTGGTATTTGATAACCTCTGCGGTTTTTATTTTTTGCCATATAAACAGAAAAATAGCGACAATTTTGAAAAAAAAAAAAAAAAAAAAAGCATTTTTTACTTTTTGCTATAATAAATATCCCCAAAATATATATAAAAAAAACATTTTTTTCCTCAGTTTAGGCCGATACGTATTCTTCTACATATTTTTGGTAAAAAAAAAAAAAAAAAAAAAAAAAAAAAAAAAAAATCGCAATAAGCGTTTGATTGGTTTGCGCAAAAGTTATAGCGTCTACAAAATAGGGGATAGTTTTATGGCATTTTTATTAAGAATTCACATTTATACAGCGATCAGTGTGATTAAAAATGTATTGATTACTGTGTAAATGTGATTGGCAGTGAAGGGGTTAACCACTAGGGAGCGTGGATGGGCTGTGTGATACCGATCACCACTCCCGATTACAGGGAGCTGTGATCAGCGTCACTAGGCAGAACGGGGAAATGCTTGTTAACATCAGGATTTCTCCGTTCTCCCTCTCCGTGAGACGATGGCGGGTATCGCCGCGGACATCGAGTCCGCGGGACTCGCGATCACACTCACAGAGCTCGCTGCGGGCGTGCACGCCCGCAAGCCACTTCTTAAAAGGGCAACGTACAGGTACGTTAATATGCCTGTACGTGCCCTTCTGCCAATGTATATCGACATGAGCCTTCGGCAAGCGGATAGTGCATTTGTAAAGAAGCAGCACTGTCGCCCTAAGATAGGATGAATGGTAGCACTACAGGTCACCTCCCCAATCCTCTATAACCAATGGGGGAGGTGTTCTGTTGTTCAAAGAAAGCTGGAACAATGCTAAATAGTAAGATTAAAGGGAGTCATGAGCTTTCTGGCAGGAATAACAAGTACGTTTTTGCACTTCTGCATCAAATAAAACAAAACTATTTCAAACGTATATTTTACAGATCAAAGGGGAGTAAATAAGTTCCTTGTTGGGCTTTACATACATTTTAGATGTAATATAAAAGGTTTACTTTAGTGCCCATTCATACCTAGACAGTACATTGCATTGTAGTTTATACACGTTATTTCAGGCTGCCAACGCACAACAACAAACTGAAAATCCAACATGCACAGCAGGAGGCAGTTTTACCATTGACCGCATGAGTACATGTACCGAAGATTTTCAGGACTCAACACAGACCTGTGGCTCATCTGCGAATGTGCAGAGAGATTGAAGGTACTAAGCCCACAGATACCAGCATTGCTTATGCATGCGCGGAAAACCTGCCTGTGTGCAGAAGTGCTAAAGACTTGACAGACTTTCAGCACATCTACAGTGCCTTGAAAAAGCACCACTTGAAACTTTCCACATTTTGTCACGTTACAACCAAAAACCTAAATGTATTTTATTGAGATTTTATGTGATAGACCAACACAAAGTGGCACATAAACCATAAATGGTTTTCAAAATGTGAAAAGTGTGGTGCGCATTTGTATTCAACCCCCCGCCCCAGCCAATACTTTGTAGAACCACCTTTCACTGCAATTACAGCTGCAAGTCTTTTTGGGGATGTCTCTACCAGCTTTGAACATCTAGAATGCCATTTTGCCCATTCTTTGCCAAATAATTCAAGCTCTGTCAGATTGGATGGAGAGTGTCTGAACAGCAATTTTCACGTTTTGCCACAGATTCTCAAATGGATTTAGGTCTGGACTTTGACTGGGCCATTCTAAACACATGAATATGCTTTATCTAAACCATTGCATTGTAGCTCTGTCTGTACGTTTAGGGTTGTTGTCCTGCTAGAAAGTGAATCTCCGCCCCAGTCTCAAGTCTTTTGTAGACTCTAACATGTTTTCTTCTAATGCCCCATACACACGATCGGACTTTCCAACAACAAAACCGTGGATTTTTGTTTGAAGGATGTTGGCTCCAACTCGTCTTGCATACACACGGTCACACAAAATGCTGGCCAACAATTACGAACGTGGTGACGTACGACAAGCAGAGAAGAAGGAAGTTCAATAGCCAGTGCGGCTCCTTCTGCTTGATTCCAGAGCATGCGTTACCTTTTTTTGCATCTGACTTGTGTACACATGATCAGAAATTCCGAAAACAAAGGAAAATTTGAGAACCTGCTACCCAACATTTGTTGGCGGAAATTCCGCCAACAAATGTTTAATGGAGCATACACACGGTCGGACTTTCAGCCAACAAGCTCACATCCATCCATGTCGGAAAATCCGATTTTGTGTACGGGGCATAAGACTGCCCTGTATTTGGCTCCATCTATCTTCCTATCAACTCTGACCAGCTTCCCTGTCCCTGCTAAAAAGCATCCCCACAACATGATGCTGTCACCACCATGTTTCATGGTGGGGTGGTGTGTTCAGGGTGATATGCAGTGTTAGTTTTCCGACACACATAGGGTTTGGCCAAAAAGTTCAATTTTGGTCTCATCTGACCAGAGCACCTTCTTCCACATGTTGTTGGCATCCCCCACATGGTTTCTCGCAAACTGCAAACGGGACTTCTTATGGCTTTTATTCAACAATGGCTTTCTTCTTGCCACTCTTCCATAGAGACCAGATTTGTGGAGTGCATGACTATCCTGTGGACAGATTCTCCCACTTGAGCTGTGGATCTCTGCAACTCCTCCAGAGTTACCACGAGCCTCTTGGCTGCTTCTCCGATTAATGCTCTCCTTGCCCGGCCTGTTAGTTTAGCTGGATGGCCATGTCTTGGTAGGTTTGCAGTTGTGCCATACTCTATTTTCAGCTGATTGAACAGTGCTCCATGAGATGTTCAAAGCTTGGGCTATTTTTTTTATAGCCTAACCCTGCTTTAAAATCTCCACAACTTTATCCCTGACCGGTCTGGTGTGTTCCTTGGCCTTAATGATGCCGTTTGTTCACTAAAGGTTCTCTAACAAACCTCTGAGGGCTTCAGAAAACAGCTGTATTTATACTGAAATCAAATTACACACAGGTGGTCTCTTAAAGCGGTAGTAAACCCGCTGACTTTTTTTTTTTTTTCACTACACCTGTAAGGGAAAAGGCATAATGAGCTAGTATGCACCGCATACTAGCTCATTATGAGATACTTACCTTAGAACGAGGCGCCGGCATTTCACCCGCTCCACGCCGAGGGAGCTGACATTTCCCCTCGGCGTGTCTTCCGGGTATCGCGGCTCCGGTGCTGTGAGTGGCCGGAGCCGCGATGTCGTCACTCCCGCGCATGCGCGCGGGAGACTTTTTTCCGGCACAGTCTGGCGGCTGCCGGGCTTTCAGCCGAGAATCCCCTGTGCGCATGCGCCGCTGCAGTCAGCGGCTTATTGGGAGGGGAATATCTCCTAAATCGTACAGGTTTAGGAGATATTTTTTTTACCTACAGGTAAGCCTTATTATAGGCTTACCTGTAGGTAAAAGTTTAAAAAATAGGTAAACAACCGCTTTAAGTGACTTCTGAAGGCAACTGGTTTTACTAGATTTTAGTTAGGGGTATCAGAGTAAAGGGGGCTGAATACAAATGCACGCCACACTTTTCACATTTATTTGTAAAAAAATCTGAACAACATTTATCATTTTCCTTTCACGTCAAAATTATGTGTCACTTTGTGTTGGTCTATCACATAAAATCCCAATAAAACACATTTACATTTTTGGTTGTAATAACATGACACATTGTGGAAAATGTCAAGGGGTATGCATACGTTTTCAAGGCACCGTATACACACACACACTAGAAACTCAAAGATGGAGGTGTGGTGGAGGAGAGGACTGAAGTTCCTCTCTGCATCGATATGGATTAAAAAGGTAGCATGTTACATTTTCATCCAGCACACACCAATACTGTAGCTGCTGACTTTTAATTACAGGAAACTTACCTTGTCCATAGATCCAGCGATGTCCTTACCCGGGCTAGTTTTTTACAGCTGGCTGTCCATTGCGCATACGTGAGCCACACTGTGCTTTGTGAATGTTTCCGCAGTCTTCTGGAACCTGTGACGTGTTCCAGAAGAATGTGGGAAGGGAGGAGGGGGGCTGAGACAACTTCTGCTCTGTTTGCCTAGTCAGTGGAAGCAGGTACCTGTCAAAACTAGGAACCTTCTCCCCCCCCATCAAATTACATGCCAATTTAGGTAGAGAAGTGGGGGAGGAGAACTTAAAGCGCAACTTCCAGTTTTTGGGTGAAGCGTCGCTTTAACATGCATTGCATTGGGGCAGCTGATCAAATCGTCTATGGCATCACAGCTGTAAAATAGTGCATGCAGCATTTTCCAGAGTAGCCCACCGCCTTACACAGTAGTGTGTTGTTATGCATGTGCATAGTGAAGGTGACTTTTTGAGCACAGCTTCCACAGTGCAGTTCCTCTTTGAGCTGGTGCAATTCCAATCTGAATGGCATCACAGTGTACAGATGCATGTTACCATGCGTTGTGGTAAAATGTGCATTATTACCATACATTGGTGTGACTGGGCCATACTTGACCTGGAGATTATATAAATTAAGGAATTTAGTGTTAAAGGACTATATTGCAGACTTTTACTGAACACATTTTACACATGCGACAGTTCACATATGGGGTATCTATTCGAATGTTGTATTTAAAGTAGTACTTTTTTTTTGTTTAACCTTAATGCATCTCTTCAGGGTTCTACTTAGGCACAATTAACTAAATGTTAACTTTAATATACAAAACTTCACTTTGTGAATTCAGGTCTACGTTAGGGACACATTCACATCTCTACATTTTACATGTGGATAACAGAACAGGTTTGCATTTTGTATAGTTCACATCTGTGCAGTGCATTGACATGCATTGACCAAACATGTTTATCTCCATTTTGTGAAGCACTGACTCACTTTAAAGGACCTATTACTAGGAATAGCACTTGCAAATGCATAATGAACCTGCACAAATCAATTAACAAAATGCAAGTTTGTTTTTTTTTCCCCTTTTTACTGCTCAACACAATCCAATTTTATATCTGCTATTCTCAAAAGCGGACAATAAATCAAAACTTCACAGCAGGAGGCGAGAGATATTACATATATACATTATATATATATATATATTTTATTAATATTATATCATAGATGAAAACACATACAAAATAATTTGTAATTGTGATCAGTTTTAAGTTAATATGGCAAACAGCAAAGGGTACTATAACAATTTTCAAGTCTCCCAATGTTAGTTTGGAGAGGAGCAACATAATTAGAAATGAGTCAGACTAATAAATCTACATTTGCACAGTTGTGTGAAACTGACCCCAGCATTTAAAATGTCTAGAATAAATCATGCAAGAACAGCAAATAACAATAGCCCTTACTGGATTCACCTCGCTCTCTACATACCATTTGACAAATGCAGTAGGCACCGGAGTACCCAAAATACCAGGAAGGCACACATTTACATAGCCTTAAAATAACAGCAATTCATCAGAGGCTGTCACCTCATTTCCAAGACCTGCCAGCCACCGTTCATCACTTTGATGACCCTTGCTTATGGGTATTTGCCCATTACAAGTTTAGTGAATGAGAAAGAATAAAATACGGTATGTAATTTTCAGGGAAAACCAGTAGTATTTATTGCTATATTTAGAAGTGGCAGGAGTAGTTATAAACTAGGTAGCGGTTTCTGCACTCACACATAACTGCAAATAAGTAAACAAATAAAAAAACATTTAATTGATCATCAGTGCATCATCATAAGTAAAAGTACTAAATTATGGTTGAAGACAAAGCTTACATATGTTTTCTCTTGGCATAAACAGTAAGGATTTCGTCATAATTAATAGCCATAGTGGAAAGTGACAACTATCATTCTCAAAACACTCGTAGAAAACTTCAGGCAGACCATAAATTCAACATGTGCTATTAATGTGCTAATATTTGCGGAGCCTGGAGAACATCATACAGGCATTTCACATTTCAAGACATGGGCTGCTGCAAAGGTAAAGAGCCTCTTTCTGCGGGTACTGCCGTTTTTTTAGTCTGACATGGTCACTTTAAGCCCTGGTTCATACTTTTGTGAATTCTATGTGGATCAGATGCGATCCGAAAAGCATAGATTCTCATGTCATGTAAGAAATCATTATTTCCAATGAAGGTTGTTCACATATATACAGTGCGACTTTGATCCGGTTAAAAAAAAAAAAAAAAAAAAAAGCAATATGAATTTCAGCTCCATAGACTTCTATGGGACCTGATTGAAAACACAGTCCAGTGTGCTGAGAGAGAGAGAGAGAGAGAGAGAGACAGACATGACCCCATAAAGGTTGTTGCTCTCACTAACCAATTTGATCTTTGTTTCATTTTCCTAGTTCAGTGGTCTCCAAACAGTGGCCTGTTGACAGGATGGGACTCTTTTCTTGCCTTTGTCCAGCCCTAGGAGCACTATTCCTTCTTCTCATTTTAACCCTGGGGCACCGTTGCTCCCACTAACACCAACAATTATTATCTTTATTATTATTATACGGGATTTATATTGTGCCAACAGATTGCACAGTACTTTGCAATCTAAAAGGAGACATGTCAATTACAATAAAAGAGGGTTAAGACAAGAGGACTGTGCTCATAAGAGCTTACAATTTAATAGAACAATGGGGCATAATTTGTCTGATACCAATGATGGGGCATGATTCCTCCCACTACCCACGGGTACTATGTCATTTTTTTTACTCTCATGGCCCATCAAGCTTGAGAGATTTTCTACTCCAACTTGCCACGGTCCAGGCCCCCTGAAGTCTGAAGGACAATATACTAGCTCTTTGTTTAGAAAGTGAAAGAGTATAAAAAGCTAAAATCTGATTCAGTCATTTCGGGCAACAATTCACTTTTGCTCGTTTCCTTTTCTCAAGCTTTTTTATGCTGGACTCGGGAGCGTGCCCGCAAGGTAACCCATTGGGAGACCGCTTCTCACAGGGGGTTATCTAATGCGGGGACCCCAGAAGAGCAGGTTCGGGCCACTCTGTGCAAAACGAGCTGCACAGCGGAGGTAAGTATATGTTTGTTATTTTTTTTTTTAGCCACTTGCCGCCCGCCGTCCGTCATATGACAGCCAGGCGGCGCAGCTCTCGCTCTAGGAGGGCATCATATGACGGCCCTCCATTTAAACAGGGAATGACGCGATCGTGTGCACGCATCCCTGTTCCTTCGGTGGCGCCGTGTCATGGAGACACCACTCGCCACCGATTGGCGGTGAACAGCCATTGGGCATGGCTGTTTACCACGTGATCGGCCGTGATGAAGTCACGGCTGATCACAGGTGGTACCGCCCCACTTTGCATGGCACATGCGCGAGAACACTGTTCATCACCGACGCTGGTAAACAGCCATTGGCCGGCGGCTGTTTACCACATCCTTTCACAGCCGATCACTAAATGTCAACAAACCGCAATAACGAGATGTTACCGTGTTCTCCTCCTCACACATAGATCGTGTGTGATAAGGAGATTGCGGTAACGTCTTGTTAGCGCTTACAGTGTACACCAATCACACTGATTGCCCCCCCAATAAAGGAGGATCTGTCACCACCCATCAAAGTACCTGTCACAGTCCATCAGAGTAACCAAGTACCTGTCACCAGGCCATCAGAGTAACCGAGTACCTGTCACCAGGCCATCAGAGTAACCGAGTACCTGTCACCAGGCCATCAGAGTACCCGAGTATCTGTCTGCAGCTCATTAAGTTATCCGAGTACCTGTCTCCAGCCCATTAGAGTACCCAAGTACCTATTTGCAGCCCATGCCTCATAGAATATACGTTGGGGTGTTTGCTTTCCAAAATGGGGTAATTTTGTGGGCAATTCCATTGTCCTGGTGCTCCAGGGCCTTCAAAAGTGTAATAGGTGGTTGAGAAATGAGATGTGTCATTTATGCTCGTAGAAGGCCTGAAGGTGCAACTTCAATGTTGGTCCTTTGTATGTGGCAGGCTGTGTAAAAGTCTCACACATGTGGTATCGCCATACTCGGGAAGAGTAGCAGAATGTATTTTGGGATGTAATTTGTTGTATGCATATGCTGCGTGTGAGAAAAAACCTGATAATTTGAAAATTTTGTAAAAAAAAAAAAAAAAATATTGTCACTTTGCAAAGAATTGTGGGAAAAAATTACAACTTAAAAAAACTCACCATGCTACTTAATACTTTGGAATGTCTACTTTCTAAAAAGGGGTCATTTGGGGGGTATTTGTACTTTCCTGACTTGTTAGTGTCTCAAGAAATGAGATTCACCTGATGTACTAAAGGCCTGATCAGATGTGATCAATTTTCAGTGATTGGCACCATAGTTTGTAGACACTATAACTTTCACAAAGACCAAATAATATACACAAATTTGGGTTATTTTTACCAAAGATATGTAGCAGTATAAATTTTGGCCAGAATTTATAAAAGAAAATTTACTAATATTAGCAAAATGTTATGACAGAAACACAGAAAGGCAATTTCACAAAATTTACGGTATTTTTTTATTTATAGCACAAAAAATAAAAAACCCACTAGTGATTAAATATCACCAAAAGAAAGCTCTATTTGTGTGAAAAAAAAGACGCAAGTTTCATATGGGTACAGTGTTGCATGACTGAGTAATTGTCATTCAAACCGCGAGAACGCTGAAAGCTGAAAATTGGTCTGGGCAGGAAGGGGGTGTAAGTGCACTGTATTGAGGTGGTTAAAAAGGAACCTTTTGTATCACGTTAAGGTGAAAAAACACGAAGGTTTACAACCCCTTTTAAGGGGTTGTAAAGGCAGAAGGTTTTTTATCTTAATGCAATCTATGTATTATGATAAATCTATGTATTATGATAAAAAGCCTTCTGTATGCAGCAGCTGCCCCAGCACCTCCTAATACTTACCCAAGGTCCCTCTCTGTCCAGCACTTTCTGCAAATGTCTCAGCTGTCCGAGATAATCCTACCCGTTTGGCTGAGACACAGCAGCAGCGCCATTGGCTCCCGCTACTGTCAAAGTCAGCTAGCCAATCAAGGAAGAGAGGGGGTGGGGCTGGGCCTTCATGTCTGAATGGATACACGGAGCTGTGACTCAGTTTGGGTGCCCCCATAGTAAGCTGCTTGCTGTAGGGCCAGAAGCACCGAAGAGGCACCTGAGAAGAGGAGGATCTTGGCTGCTCTGTGCAAATCCAGGGCAGGAAAGTATAAAAAAAAAAAATTCCTATAAAAATAATAAACAACGAGGCTTTACAATCACATTAACCACTTGCCGACCTCTGCATGCCGATATACATCGCACAATGGCAGCGGTGGGCAAATGGGCGTACCTGTACGTCCCCTTTAAGAGACGGGGATAGCAGGCGGGACCGGCGGACTCTATGTCCTCTGGTCTCACGGCGATTGTGTCACGGAGCCGCAGAATGGGGAAGTGCCTATGTAAACAAGGCATTTCCCCGCTCTGCCTTGTGTCATGACTGTGATCACTGCTCCCTGCCATCGGGAGCAGTGATCGCTGTCATGTGACTTGAAGCGCATCCCCCCACAGTTAGAATCACTCCCTAGGACACACTTAACCCCTTCATCGCCCCCTAGTGGTTAACCCCTTCACTGCCAGTGTCATTTACACAGTAATCAATGCATTTTTATAGCACTGATTGCTGTATAAATGACAATGGTCCCAAAATAGTGTCAAAAGTGTCCAATGTGTCCACTATGTCTCAGCCACATTAAAAATGGCAGATCTCCGCCATTAATAATAAAAAAAAAAATAATAATAATAAAAATGCCATAAATCTATCCCCCATTTTGTAGACGCTATAACTTTTGCACAAACCAATCAATATACACTTATTGCCATCACAGTGTTGCATCACAAAAAGTGCTCTGGTCAGGAAGGGGGTAAAATCTTCCGGGGCTGAAGCGGTTAAAGACCAAGCCTTTTTTTTTGACACTTGTTGCTTACAAGTTAAAATCAGTCTTTTTTGCTAGAAAATGACTTTGAACCCCCCCAAACATTATATTTTTTTTAGCAGAGACCCTAGAGAGAAAAAAAAAAAAAAAAAAAGGTGCTCGTTGCAATATTTTACATCACACTGTATTTGCGAAGTGGTCTTTCAAAAAAATACACTTCAATAAATTTAAATGAATAAAATAAAAAAACTAAACAGTAAAGTTCGTCCCTTTTTTTGTAGAATGTGAAAGATGATGTTACGCCGAGAATCGTGATGCTCTACCTTACCATAAAGCAAAAGGGTTTGCATCTGTTCAGAATGAATGTTGAAGTGTACTTGCAAGGAATGGCACCACACATGCATTGTGGTAACAGATGCTAAGATGTGTTTTATATTTTTACCATGTATTAATTACCACAACAGATGAGTGAGAATGGGCCATTATAATGTTACTAAACCTAGGACTCTGCATTCACAACATCTGGTTTCCCACAGTACACAGAACATGGAAATGCAATTATATTAGTAAATATAAACTGCTAAATACCTTTTCTCATTAGCAGTATATAGCAGTCGTATGACTTCTAGCAGTGTCCCGCCCAGCACTGATTAATGCTTGGAGACGTTTTCATTCTCCTCTGACTGTCCTATGAGGCTGCATGACCCCTGACACCTGATGAACAGTGCTGATAACATGCAAGCTCCTCTCCCCCAAAAAAATGCTCAAGCAATACACACCAAACGGAGCACGTGCAGAGTGCCTCCAATGGCTCTATGTTATCAGCAGATGGATTAGACAGTAAAAGAAGGGGACGATTAAAGACAGGTTCAAACAGCTTTTTAACAAAATGCACAGGATTAACACCTTAGGTTCCGTAGAGAGTACAAGAAGTATGCTTTACTGCATAAACAGACTGATTTTACTGTTGCTTGTTTAGTAACACTTTAGGCCAGGTTCACACATATAAAAATTGGATGAGGGTTTCCCCGCATCCAATTCGCATGACAGGAGAGTGTGACCGGCTCTCAATGGAGCCGGTTCACACGGTTTCAGGGCAGCCACAGTCCGCATTTAAAAAGGGTCCTGTGCATTTTTGGTTTCCGATTCAGGTGCTAATTCAGGCAAAAGTTCGGACCTGATTCGCACCAAACCCCATGCTGTGAACCGTGACTACAGCATATGTGAACCCAGCCTGAAAGATTTAATTAGCTCCACTTTATACAAAAATAGTAAAACATGCATTTGGGAAAGCAGAATCTTAGGCCCCTTTCACACATGCGGACCGTATGTCCGTATTTCATCCATCCGTTTTCGGATGAAATACGGACATACATGCATCCCTATGGGATAGCGGGTGTCAGCGGATGTACATCCGCTAACACCCGATGTCGTCCGCCTCCGCTCTCGTCCGATTCTGCGGACGGAAGAAAATCCTATTTTTCTATCCGTCTGCAGAGCGGATCGGAGGAACACGGACAGACGGTCCGTGTTCCTCCGATCCCCCATAGGGGAGAGCGGAGATCTGACAGGGCGGTCCCTGCACAGTGTGCGGGTCCCGCCCTGTCATCTGCCTGCTCAGCTGGGGAAAACGGAGCGATCCCCGCTGAGCAGCGGATAAACACGGGGCGGATCAACACGGATCCGTCCCATGTGAAAGGGGCCTAAAGAAGCAATGAACAGAAAATGAAGAGCAAAACTAGCTTGGTGCCGCTGGTTCTGTTTAGTAGTCCAATGTCAGAAAAATGACAGTAGTATAATAAAGCTGCACGATTCTGTCTAAAATGAGAATTATCTCACGATTCTCGTGGCGTAACATCATCTTTCACATTATACAAAAAAATTGGGCTAACTTTACTGTTTCGTGTTTAATTTAATTAATCAAAAAGTGTATTTTTTTCCCCCAAAAAATTTGCGTTTGAAGGACCGCTGGGCAAATACAGTGTGACATAAAATTATATATATATATATACACACACACCTATATATATATGTGTGTGTGTGTGTGTTCTAAGTAATTTTCTAGCAAAAAATACTGATTTTAACTTGTAAGCAACAAGTGTCAAATAAGGTTTAGTCTTTAAGTGGTTAAACTGACCTCATTTACTGACAGAAGTTCATTCCTTTGATCTAAAGCAGTGGTCTCCAAACTATGCCCCGGGGGCCGAATGTTGCCCTTTGCATGTTTTTATCAGGCCCTTGGGGCATTATTCCCTCCACTGTCAGCAACAGTGGGGCACTATTTCTCCCACTGATACCAATGGTGGGGCACTATTTCCCCTACTGACACCAATGGTGGGGCACCATTTCCCCTACTGACACCAATGGTGGGGCACCATTTCCCCTACTGACACCAATGGTGGGGCACCATTTCCCCTACTGACACCAATGGTGGGGCACCATTTCCCCTACTGACACCAATGGTGGGGCACCATTTCCCCTACTGACACCAATGGTGGGGCACCATTTCCCCTACTGACACCAATGGTGGGGCACTATTTCCCCTACTGACACCAATGGTGGGGCACTATTTCCCCTACTGACACCAATGGTGGGGCAATATTTCCCCTACTGACACCAATAGTGGGGCAATATTTCCCCTACTGACACCAATAGTGGGGCAATATTTCCCCTACTGACACCAATGGTGGGGCAATATTTCCCCTACTGACACCAATGGTGGGGCAATATTTCCCCTACTGACACCAATGGTGGGGCAATATTTCTCCCACTGACACCAATGGTGGGGCAATATTTCTCCCACTGACATCAATGGTGGGGCTTTATTCCTCCCACTGATAACAATGATGGGGCACTATTCGTTCCAATAACACTAACGAGGGGACACTCCGACTGACACCAGGACTTTTTCTACTCCCACTGGCCACAAACTGGCCCCTCTAAAGTTTGAAGGACAATAAACTGGCCCTTTGCTTAGAAAGTTTGGAGACCCCTGATCTAAAAGAACTATACGTTATAATGTTTATCTTTATTTCCGCCTAAGTGATGTTGAAAAAACCTTGGCAGGCTGCTGTTTTTTTTTTTTTTTTTTTTACAGCTGTCGGCTTGAGCAGAGAACTCTCTGCACTGAATCAAGGAAATGCTTTAAGATTGGGAGGTAGAATCGTGATCTCAATTCTTTAATGATTAATCGTGCAGCTGTAGAGTATAATAAGCATGAAGCATGCAAGCTTAGCTGTAAAGTCATTTGGGAAAACATATCAGTGCAAGTAGTTCTATCCTGAAAACTGTATTCTATGTCAATGGTAGAAGAACGTATTTGCTTTTTTATACCCGACTGCAAAAAACACAACACATACAAAGGTGTCTGCACATAAGGAGCACAGATAGGATCTGACACATTCAGATCCTAAGCAGAACCTATGTGAGCAAGTCCACCATGAAGCGGTCACCTGTACTGGGCCAATCATCTGTGGTTGGGGCATTCCCCCCCTGACATCTACACATAAACAATGGGTATGTTTGCATGAGGCTGCAGCAGAGTACCTCAGTCTCTTATGACTGGCCTAGAACTGGTAACAGCTTCGTGGTGGGATCCGACTAGGATCTGAATGTGCCCAAGTTCAATGCGTATAAGAATTACTTTACTGGACAGGGAGCCTTATACTGCAGGCTTACATCAGTGTTTTAATCTTATCTATACGTTCAGCATGCTCAGATGTAGGATATCAATATGCCAGCTGATTTAGAATCGTCAGTCATGTTCTAATGCCAGCTTGCTGAGTGATGGGTAAACTTCACAGCCACCCTATAGAATGTAAGATCACATGAGCAGAGCCCTCCTAACACTCTTGTATTGACTTATAGTGCAACAGTACTGTCTCCCTATATTTTGTAATGCTCTGCACAAACTGTTGGAGGGAGAACACCCGTATAATAATACAGCTGACATTAGAATAGATCTGCTTCCAATCTGAATGGAAATATGTTCATTTTGTCATATGATTTATATTTAACCACTTCCTGCCCCACCACAGTACATTTACTACGGAGGAGTGGCATTAGACACAGTGGATTTCTGTTTACTGATATTCAGTAACCAGGTATCATGTGTTCGCTATGAATGGTCATAGCAATCGCATGATAACGTAAACAACCTGTCATGAGTAGCTTGTTTACGGGTGTGATCTGTGATTGGCCCAAAGCAATCACATGGCACCTGGCTACTTGTACCATGTGATTAACTTAGGCAATCACAAATAACTACAATAATCAAGCTGTTCACGAATAGTTAACCTATTCAGCTGCTAATATTCCTTAACAGTGTATAAAAAAAGAAAAAAAAAAGAAAACCCTGATCCCGCTGCCGACGTCACCGGAGCATGCGCACCGAGGAAACAGGCTGCTGGTGCCGTTTCTTCAGGAGTCGTGCCGTGATGTCATTGCGGCTCCGGGCCAATCACAGCGCTGTAGCGAACCCAGGAGTAACTCCGGCGGAAGATGTCCACGCTGTATTCGGAGGGTCAACACTGATCCAGTACATCGTTCTGAAAAATGCATACTAGCTCATTATGCCTTTGTCTTGCGGGGAAGGGGGTTCCCCCAAAGTTTACAACCTCTTTAAAAATTAAATTGAAAAGGGAACAAAAACTCAATAAATTACCCAATTTTTTGGTAAAATATAAAAGCCAAGGTTGCACACGTAAATAGATACTCAACATGTCAAACCTTAAATTTTGCGTGCACCTGTAAAATGGCGACAAACTTAAGTACCCCATATTTTCTATAGGCGATGCATTAAAAGCCCCTATAGGTCATCTGTTTAGTGTTACGAAGGATGTCTGCTGCTAGAATTATTGCTCACATTCTAGCGTGCGTGGCGATATAATGTGTATCGCAATCAACAATTTTAGGCGTTGGCGCCTCACGTGTTTCCGTTTGTACGTTCGTAAATGTGTGTGTGTGTGGGGGGGGGATTTTATGTGCTTATTTTTTTACTTAACTTTTTTCCCTATCACATAGGGGACAAAGAGTCCCCTATGTGATGATTTTTTGGGGCGACAGGTTCTCTTTAATGAGACATCCAGGGTTTAAAAGACCCTGCATGTCTCCCCTGTGCGCCACTTAATGTAATGCAGATCACATTACATTCTTTCCCAGCCTTCATGGGTGGGGAAACTATCAACAGGGACCCAGAATTGATGTTACTATGGTCAACAACAAGGGGAGGAGAACGGACGTGTCCGCTCCCCTCCCTCCTCTTTACGCAGTGGCAAGCACTATGCCAGTCCCACACTATGGCGACAAGGAGTTTTTCAAGCCCTGAACTATGGTGACACTGAGCTACTCTGATGATAGAATGATAAAAAACGTTTAAAAAAAATTAATACTTTTTCTTTTTTTTTTTTTTTAATTACATACGGTCATCAGTCAGCATCCCTGACCACTGCCACACCAGTCATATGACGTTGCACTGGTGACAGTATATAAAAAATAAAGGGAAAATTAAAATACACTTTATTAATTTTCCAAAACTTGACAATGAGATTTGATTGTATTGAATATGTTTTACAACGGAAAATAGGAAAAAAAAAAAAAATACTCAAAATTTTCAGTCTTTTTTCTTTTATATAGTAAAAACCTCAGTGGTGAATACCACCATAAGAAAGCTCTAACTGTGTGAAAAAAAAAAGGGATATCAATTTTTTTTTGTGTACAGTGTTGCATGACCGCACAATTGTTAGTTAAAGTAGCAGTGTTGAATAGAAAAAAATTATTTGGTCCGGAGGTCAAGTGATTAAAGTAGATGTAAAACCTCATAAGCCTTCACTGTAAAAATAACTTCAATAAATAACCTTGATTCCAAAAAATTTGGGACGCTGTGTATAATCTACCCAAAAACTGAGTGTAACGATTTACAAACCTCATAAACCCATTTTTTATTCACAACAAAAAATTGAAAACATATCAAACGTTTAGCGTGGTTGTAAACCCAGATAACAAAACTGAACATAGTAGTTTTCCCAGCAAAGCAGCACAACTCATTTGTGCACAGTCAAGCAGGGAAACGAGCAGCCTGTTATCAGTAATCCTCCCCGCTTTGCAACTGAAAAAAAAAAAAAAAAAAAAAAAGTGTCACCACGCCCCCTCTCCTTTGATTGACAGACATGCAAAAGAGACTCATTTACAGGCTTGAGTGAAGGAGTGGCTCCCGAGGCCTCAGTCTGACCGAGCTCAGAGCATCTGTAATGTGACTTTCTGCCCACTCTTCTAGACTATGCCCATCATAGTTGCCAACATTCCCAAAGTTCCAGGCACATTCATGGACTCTTGACAGCTGCCCTGATCAGACTTTCTCCCGGGCTAAGTCCAGGAAATGAAGGTCTGTCATGGACAGCTTAGCTACCCGCTGTGAATATACTGCATTGAGCATGTAAAGCTGGGAGGAGAGTCCCGTGACATCACGACTCCACCTCCTGAGCTCCAGGCTGTAGACACACACACACACACACACACACACACACACACACACACAGGCTGCGACGGGAAAAAACAAAGAAAAAAAACAAATGGGGAGGTACACGTTATGTACTTTTCATGTTTATTGGAAAAAACAAATTAGGCCTCATGTACACTGCTGCTGGTAAACAGACGTTCAGAGGCAGTTGGATGCTTTTTACAGCTGCCTCTAAACTCAACCAATGTTATTTTAGGTGTACATGTACACAGGTTCGTTTAATGTTGTTTTTAGGCAGTTGAGTTTAGAAGCCTTTTTTGGAAAGCAAAAAAAAAAAAAAAATACGTTCAGATGCTGTTTAGAGGCATTTCAAGCGCCAAACGCTTCTAAACGCGGTAACTCGCCTTTCGTTTACAGGCTTTTTTTTTTTCCAAAATGGGCAAAAATGAAAAAGCATTTTTTTTTTCAAACGCTTCTAAATGCAAGCGCGGCAAAACAGACGTTTTAAACGTGGGTTACTATCTGTCAAGTTAAATTGTTCAGGAGAAGTTGTAAAAACGTCCAGTATACATTAAGCCTTAAGCATGTCTTTTATAATTGCTGAACGTGGGGTTTACAACCACTTTCAAATTTACCATTTAAGGAAAAAAAAAAAAAAAATAGAGTAATGTGGAAATTGACGGCAGAATTACATCTCAAAGTTAGGACAGGGCCATGTATACAATGGTGTAGTATCCCCTCTTCATGAAAGCAGAGTTCCACCCAAAAGTGGAACTTTCGCTTATCCGATTCCTCCCGCCCTCCGGTGGCACCTTCAGGGGGGAGCGTGTACCTGTTTTTGACAGGTACCCTGTCCCTACCCCCGTCGGACCTTGCCACAGTGAGGTACGTCAGAAGTCCAGCCCCCTCCTTCTCCACCTGCTGCCAGGCCAGTAAGAGAGTGCAGCGTGCTTTGCGCATGTGCAATAGGGACCCCGCGGTGAGGCTACAAGGCTTCACTGCCAGGTTTCCTTACCTGCAATGGTGGCGGCAGCACCCAACAGTGAATGGAAGCATCGTCTGGGGTGCCGACATTGCTGTATTCCAGGACAGGTTAAGTGTCATAATATGAAATGTTAGCAGCTACAGTATCTGTAGCTGCTGACTTTTAATTTTTGGATGGGGGGTGGGGAGGCAGAACACCACTTTAAACAACACTCTATAAATGTCTGGGAACACAACAGACTAGTTTCTGGAGTTTTGGGAGAGGAATGTAGTCCCATTCTTGCCCAATATAAGATTCTAACTGCTCAACATTCCTGGGTCTTTGTTGTATTTTTCATTTCAGGATGCTCCAAATATTTCCAATTGGTGAAGGGTCTGGACTACAGGCAGGCCAGTTAAGCACCCAAACGCTTCTACTTCTAAGCCATGCTGTTGTCATAGATGCAGTAAACGGTTTAGCGTTTTTCTGCTGAAATATGCAAATCCTTCCCTGAAAAAGACACCTGGATGGGAGCAAATGCTGCTCTAAAACCTGGATATGTCTTTCAAAATAGATAATGCCTTACCAGATGTGCAAGCTGCCCAGTTTTGACAGGTACGCGTTCCTACTTTCTGCTCAGAACACCGCAATTTACAATAATATCTGGCCCCTGTTCTCTTCCTGTTCAACACTGGGAGTGGATTCTTGGCACACAGCCAAGACAGCTGACTTGGAGGAAAAGCACCCCCCCCCCCCACTCCACATAGGCAAAGGAAGGAAGTAATGTGCAGAGCTCTGCTGTGAATAGATCAGCTCTCTGCTAATCTATTTATAGCAACCTCCCGTGACACATATTTTAGCCTGGTTTTATCTTGGTTGGTGGAGAACTTGTCAGAAGGTATCATGCTGATAACAGAGCAATGAAATAGCAGAAAGACACAGGACTTAGTGCTTTGTAGAGAGATAAGAAAACACTACAGATATACGTGCATAGGTCAAATTTCATGAATCAGGTTTACATCCACTTTAAGTGTTCCTGCTATAAAAAGGTTCTTATGCAGGGACTTCCTGTTATAGGTTGACAACACTCTGTCCCTATCTCCAGCCTGTTCTCCTGGGTTGTCACTCACTCCCCCAACGGTGACCACAAACAGTTACACTGTAGCACAGGCAAAGCGTTATAAGAAATGATGACCAGCTGTTCTTGTAGTGCAGAGAGAGGGAACCTCAACACACTGGGGTGAAACTAGAGGTCGGCCGATATATCGGCCGATATTTGGTGTTTTTTTACTTAATCGGCATCGGCCGATTGTGCTGATAAAAAAGGCCGATTATAACTTCAGCCGTGACTTGCAAATGACTTCTGTAATAGAAGTTAATGCAAGTTTCCTGAAGTTATCTGTGGAGAGGATTCTCTCCTCCTCTGGGCAGCCTGCCAAGTCTGATAAGAAGATACATTGTATCTTTCAGGTTCTTTTTTATCAATAGACTGAACTCCCTGTGTAGAAGCTCTCAGTTTAACCATTTAAAGACTAAGGGCTCTTTCTCACGGGGCGGATCAGTGATGATCCGCCCCGTGAACACCCGCTTGCTCAGCGGGGATCGCTCCGCCGATCCCCGCTGAGCAGGAAGATGACAGGTCCATCGCTGCACGCTGTGCAGCTACGGACCTGTCAGAGCGCCGCTCTCCCCTATGGGGGGATCGGATGATGACGGACCGTAGTGTCCGTCGTCACCCGATCCGATCCGAAAACGGATGGAAAAGTAGGTTTTTCCTCCGTTACACTTTTCGGATCGGAGCGGGGTCGGATGTCAGCGGACATGTCACCGCTGACATCCGACGCTCCATAGGGATGAATGTATGTCCGTTTTTCATCCGAAAACGGAAGGATGAAAAACGGACATACGGATCCCTCGTGTGAAAGAGGCCTAAATCTTTTCTGACACTTGTTGCTTACAAGTAAAAATCCTGTATTATCTGCTAGAAAATCACTTAGAACCCCCAAACATTATATATATTTTTTTAGCAGAGACCCTAGGGAATAAAATGGTGATTGTTGCAATATTTTATGTCACACGGTATTTGCGCAGCGGTCTTTTAAACGCAATTTAAAAAAAAAAAAATACAATAATGAATTAAAAAAAAAACCTAAGCAGTAAAGTTAGCCCATTTTTTTTCGTCCAAAAGTTTTGATTACCTGTTTTTGTGTATTTATTATTTAAGATATTTTTTTTTTTCTAAATTATACATACAAGTGAACTGATTGAAGGTTTGTTTTGTTTAATGTTTAAATGAAAAAAAATTTCTGTATTACTTAAGGCTGCTTTCACTCTGGAGCAGGCATGCGTTGATGGTAAAACGCTGCTAGTTTTAGTGGCGCTTTACCGTCATTTTAGAGGCGCTATTCGGCTGCTAGCGGGGTGCTTATAACCCAGCTAGCGGCCGAGGAAGGGGTTAAATGCGCCCCTGAAGCGCCGCTGCCAAAACGCTTTGCAGGCGCTTCGGCAGCGGTGCGCATTCATTTCAATGGGCAGGAGTGGTAGAGGAGCGGTATACACCGCTCCAAAGATGCCGTTTGCAGGACTTTTTTTTACATCCTGCCAGCACATCGCCTCAGTGTGAAAGCACTCGGGATATCACACTGAGACTGCAGGGGAGCCGTTTTACAGGCACTTTACAGGCGCTATTTTTAGCCCAAAAGCGCCTGAAAAACGCCCCAGTGTGAAAGGGGTCTAACTGTTAGATTTTATGAGATGAAGGGAAAAAAAAAAAAAAATCGGCCAAATATATCGGCCCAAAAAAATCGGCATCACATATCGGCCATCGGCCACCGCGATTTCTAAATATCGGCATCGGCCAGAGAAAAACCCATATCGGTCGACCTCTAGGTGAAACTACAAATCCTTGCACGCCTGTGGCTGTCAAAGTCTTCCAGTGTCTCATGGGACTTCCACAACAGCTGGAGTGCTGCAGTTGCTTGTCACTACCGTAGTGCATGGGGCAGGAAGTGGCTGCAAAGATGTCACAAGAGATCAGCGGCACCAAGATGCACATAAAAATATCAGTAAAAAGGGTCGCTGCTTCGAATCCCAAACCATGGCACTACCTGCCTGGAGTTTGCATGTTGTACCTGCGTGGGTTTCCACTGGGTACTCTGGTTTCCTCCCACACTCCAAAGACATGTTGGTAGGTTAATTGGATCCTGTCTAAATTGGCCCCAGTATATAAATGTGAGTTAGGGACCTTAGATTGTAAGCTCCTTGAGGGTAGGGTCCAATGTGAGTGTGCGATGTATATGTATGCTGCGTAAATTGACAGCGCTACACAAGTACCTGAAATAATAATAATATTTATTTTTTTATTATTAAAAAAGATGGCCTTTGCTTTTTTTTTTTAAAGTAGGGGTAACATTCCAGGAGAAGATTGAATTTGTATTCTAAACCTGTGTGCATATGTAGTAGGTCTTTTTAGATGCATCATAGAAAAGGTAAAGTTGAAATAAAGAAGAGCCCTATGTAATGATGGGGCATCCACACTCTGCCCTGGTTGGTCCATGATGTAGCACCCCCTCAGTGCACTTTGTGTCTCTGGGTTATATCTCCGTCCCACAGAAAACAGGCTCCCCTCCCCTCACACCCTACCTGTACGGGGAAGAAGCTCACTGCTCTCCCATGTCGGTGTAGCAGCAGGCTGTCAGTGCTCCATGTCAGGCCAGTACAGAGCGGTCCAGCCGGTCCCCAGCCTGCGGCAGGACACAGGCGGGATCCCGGGTCCGCTGAACGCCGTGTGACGTCACCAGGCCGGAGCGCCGCACAGCGGGTGCTGGAGATGGCACAAATCGCTAGGATGATGATATACTGAGCCTCTCTAGCACAGAGACCACACTCACTTCCTACATCCGGTCCCGTGGTCTCGTGACGACAGAGCTGGAAAGGGCAGGAAGGGGCTCTGACTGGTTATCGCGAGAAGTGACGAGAGGGAGCTGAGAGTCGGTTATGTGGATCGCAAGCGGACTCGTATAATAGGGACGTTATTGTAGTTCGTGTATTAGCCTGGGAACGAGATATATATATATCTATATATATACTACTCTATAAGATATATATAGATACATCTATATATAGATATCGTCCCCAGGCTAATACACAAACTACAATAACGTATGTATATATATATATATATATATATATATATATATATATATATGTTATTGTAGTTCATGTATTTATTAGCCTGGGAACTATATATATATATATATATATATATATATATATATATATATATACAGTAATTGTTATATATATTGTTATTTTCCAATATATATGTATACGTAATTGTAGTTCGTGTATTTATTAGCCTGGGAACTATATATATATATATATATATACAGTAATTGTTATATATATTGTTATTTTCCAATATATATGTATACGTTATTGTAGTTCGTGTATTAGCCTGGGAACGAGAGATAGATATATATATATATATATATATATATATATATATATATAGTTTCCAGGCTAATAAATACACAAACTACAATAACGTGTATATATATCTACGTTATTGTAGTTTGTGTATTAGCCTGGGGACGATATATATATATATAGATATATATATATATGTATACGTTATTGTAGTTTGTGTATTTATTAGCCTGGAAACGATATATATATATATATATATATATATATATATATATATCTATCGTCCCCAGGCTAATACACAAACTACAATAACGTGTGTGTATATATATATATATATATATATATATATATATATATATATATATATATATATATATATATAATCGTCCCAAGGCTAATACACAAACTACAATAACGTAGATATATATATGTATACGTTATTGTAGTTCGTGTATTAGCCTGGGAACGATATATATATATTCTACACTCTCCCTGCAATGTATAGCATTATTATTCATCAGCTCCCTCCTTGTCTGTTACTCTGAGGGCGTGTATATATATATATATATATATATATATATATATATATATATATATATATATATATATATATATATATATATATAGGTATACGTCCTCAGAGTAACAGACAAGGAGGGAGCTGATGAATAATAATGCCACACATTGCAGGGAGAGTGTAGAATGCCCCCAGAAGACTGGAGTGTATGTAGAAGCCCAACCTGAGGAGAAGTCCTGTCAGCTTGGCTGCGAAACATGTAGTGCGTTTGGGTGCCATTCATTCTAAGGCTGCATTTACACTTGAGCGACCCTGCCGCGTATGTGTGTATTTGCACTACTTGCGCAATGTCCCGAATTGCATGCATTTCACAAACAGCAGCATATAGCTGCTGATGAAGAAATTAGTCTGATTACTAAATAAAATATATAACGTAGGCCTGGGTTAATCAATATCTCACTCTTGTGTCATGAACTCTCCAAGATCCTTGGAGATGTCTAAAACAGGAAACTTGGAATGTTTTATGACATGACCATCTGGCAACATACAGTATCTCACAAAAGTGAGTACACCCCTCACATTTTTTAAATATTGTGTTATATCTTTTCATGTGACAACACTGAAGAACTGACACTTTGCTACAATGTAAAGTAGTGACTGTACAGCTTGTATAACAGTGTAAATTTGCTGTCCCCTCAAAATAACTCAACACACAGCCATTATTGTCTAAACCGCTTGCAACAAAAGTGAGTACACCCCTATGGCTCTGTTCACATATCCGCGTCCTGAACTGCAGGCGGAATTGCCGTGATTCTGCCCACGATGCGCAATAGCGGTAAATCGCGGGACGCCCGTGCATTCCCGGTGCATTGCCCATTGATTTTAATAGCATCCCAAATGTGGTGCGATTTTCCCGCAATTCGTCAGGCGACAATCGCGTTAAAAACATGCAAACAGGGGGGATTCTTCTGGTCCCCCTGTGCTCCTCTGCTTCCCCACATGC
Source organism: Aquarana catesbeiana (assembly GCF_042186555.1). NCBI lineage: Eukaryota > Metazoa > Chordata > Amphibia > Anura > Ranidae > Aquarana > Aquarana catesbeiana. The sequence continues at coordinate 328,941,994 of NC_133325.1, forward strand.
TCCTCTGGTCCACCCTGTCCTCTATTCCCCAGTGTGCGTCTGGTCCTCTACATGATCCTCTGTCCCCCCCATGTTTCTCTGGTCCCCTCCCATGCTCCTCTGGTCCCCCTATGTGCCTCTGTTCCCCCTTTGCTCCTCTGGTCCCCCACATTCTGCTCTGGTCCACATGCTCCTTTGTCCTCCCCCCATGCTCCTCTGTTCCGCCCACGCTCCTCTGTTCCGCCCACGATCCTCTGTTCCCCCCCACGCTCCTCTGTCCTCCCCTTGCTCCTCTGTTCCCCCCATGCTCCTATGGTTCCCCCCATGCTCCTCTGGTCCCCCACATGCTCCTTGTGCTCCTCTGGTCCCCCTTGCTCCTCTGCCCCTTCTCTTTTGGTTCCCCCCATGCTCCTCTGGTCCCCCACATGCTCCTCTGGACCCCCTGCTCCTCTGTCCCTCCCCTTCTCCTTTGGTCCCCCCATGCTCCTCTGTTTCCCCCATGCTCTTCTGCCCCCCTCATGCTGCTCTGTTCCACCGTGCTCCTCTGTTCCCTCCGTGCTCCTCTGTTCCCCCGTGCTCCTCTGATCCCCCCATGCTCCTTTGGTCCCCACATGCTCCTTGTGCTCCTCTGGTTTCCCCTGCTCCTCTGTTCCCCCTTCTCCTTTGGTCCCCAAATGCTCCTCTGGTCCCCCACATACTCCTCTGGTCCCCCAAATGCTCCTTCTGCTCCTCTGGTCCCCCCTGCTCCTCTGGTCCCCCCTGCTTCTCTGACCCCCATGCTCCTCTCCTCCCCACATGCCCCCCCTCCCACTTCCCTGGTCCCTTTGCAGCGCTCGCCTCCTCTCCCTGGATAGCTGTGCATTTAGCGGATGGGCTGAATACAGACATGATCCTCTGCACTGAGATGCTCATCATACGACCGGAAAGACAGCCAGCCACAGACCGTTATAATATAACCTTCCTCGGCACTCATTCTCCTGCTCTTTCCTGTGTGTTCCACGAACACACAGTAACCAGAGTTAAGTAACTTTTAAGCGTATTTCTACTGTTTACAAACCATAGGCTGTTTATTTACTAGGAAGTAGGTAGCATTTGGATTGTTATAGGTACCTGTATATCCTGTCAGTCTTGTATGGTATTCCTAATATTGTAAATGTAATAGTTTTGTATGTACAGCATTTTTGTATAGTAAAAGCACATTTGTACACTGCAGAGGTCTGAGCCTTCCTTGCTTATACCGCAAAGTAACCTTGCTAACACAAGCAAAACAATTAAAGGCTCGTCCAGGATCGCTTATAAGTTCAACTGAAGCAGACCTGTTTTTCTGTGGTGTGTTGTGTAGCTTGTGCTAAGTAAAAATGCTGCGTAAGCTGTTTAGGAAAAGCAAGGCTGCAGAGGTTTATGGTGTCCATAAGGGAGTGTGCAGCTTTCTTATCTGGTTGTGCATTATCGCAACCCCAGAGATGTTGAATTTGAAGTACAAGAGTTTACACAAACTGAACTCCATGAGCTGGCGAAACAATACAAACAGAGGTCCGGGGAACCCCTATTGAGTTGGCTCCTATGTTTGTGGGATGACGGGGTGAACAGTGTTGTTTTGTCAGGTAAGGAAGCAGTGGCTATTGGAGTGTTAACCCATGATCCACAATTGCGTCAGGCAATGCGAAAAGCCCAAGAGTTTAGTGTGAATTTTTCACTGTTAAAACATTGTGAGAAATGGAATAGTCCGAGTATACGCTAGTTCTAGTGACCTGGCAAATATCTACTCCTGGAGAATGATGGGAGAGGGTATGTCCAGGTTATGTGAGATGCGTTGTGTAACCGGATTAAATACATTTCCAGAATGGATGGGTCCAGATATGGAACCCTTTACATCTGCTCTGCACTCTAAGCTAACGAAGTCCATGCCATTTCATCTCAGGGCTCCTTTATTGTCCTTGCTGGGAGGCCTGGGATTAAAGTGGAGTTCCGTCCCCCTCCTCCAAAAATTAAAAGTCAGCAGCTACACATACTGTAGCTGCTGACTTTTAAAATTTGGACACTTACCTGTCCTGGAGTCCAGCGATGTCGGCACTAGGGGTGCAACGGATCAAAAAACTCACGGATCGGATCGTTCCTTGGATCAGAGTCACGGATCGGATCATTTTTCAGATGAGCAAAAAAAAAAAAAATACAAGACAAATCTTGTTACACCCACCGGAGTTTTAGATTTCACAGTTATTTTCAACACAAAACGGAGCTTATATGCTTAAATACAGTATTTGTAAATCCGATGGACTGTTTAGATGTTAAATTTTAAAAGCATTTTAAAATTTAACATCTAAACAGTCCGTCGAATTTATGTTGAAAATAACTGTGAAATCTAAAACTCCGGTGGGTGTAACAAGATGTCCGCTTGCCCTCTTCTCACTCTATCATTACTGTGCAGGAGTGTGGGATGTAGCAAGATGGCGGCGACAAAACGTCACTTCCTGACGAGACAGCAGCCGCCGGGTTTACCAAGATGGCCAGAGCTAGGCCGAAGCCGCGGCCTTTCCTATGGCCGAGGCAGCGGAGCGCTCCACAGATCGCGTGGTGTGCCGATCCGAACAGGTTGACCCGTTCTGATCATGGATCGGTGACGATCCGTTGCACCACTAGTCGGCACCACAGCTGATGTTTCCAGCTGCCGCTGCCGCCACAGTTGCCGGTAAGGGAACCCGGCAGTGAAGTATTGTGGCTCCACGGCCAGGTTCCTACTGTGGGAAGCGCGCTGTGCTCTCTTATTGGTGGTGGTGGAAGGAGGAGGGAGCCGTACTTCTGACGGAGAAGTGGGGACAAAGTACCTGTCAAAACAGGTACCCCCTCCCCCCTGAAAGGTGCCAAATGCTGCTTTAAACAGCAAGATTCATGAAGCCACTACCCTTTTAAGCCAGTTGGGGGAGCTAGAGGAGAATAAAACAAAACCAGTCAGAGCAGTAGATAAGGTCAAGGCCAGACAGGAAGAAAACAAGCAGAAAAAACAGAGAAGAAAGGGAATGTGGGAGAGAAGACAGGAGGTGAAGAGAAAACCAGGCTAGTTCTCTCTAGGAAACAAATTTGGGTGGACCTATTAAAGACAGGACTACCTAAAGATGAGTTAGATGGGATTTTCACTGCAGGATTGATGAAGAGGTGGAAACATTTAGTGGGGAAAACTGGCAAGGTTAGGAACACTACTCCTAGTGAGGATAACATCAGCCTAGACCTAGAAAACAAAACAGACCCCTCCTGTTAGCCCCAAACCAATTCCCAAAACTGCACATGAACCCAAACCCCAATCTCATTATCCTGGGGAGGAGTTAGAGAGACTCAGAAAAGGGTATTTGGAGGTTACTTATCTTTTATGAAGGGAAGGTGGGTCACCTGTAATAGCAGTGAGGACAGTAACAACAGGAGACCAACGCCCATATGCACCTGTCACTGTATGGTGGGGGAAGTCATCTTCTCCCACACAACTGATGGCTTCAGTTGATACTGGAGCTGAAGTTACACTTTTGCAAGGGATTCCTTCCCATCACAAAAGAGAATTGATTTATGTAGAAGGTTTGGGAGGGCAAGCCACTTCAGCAGTTAGGACACGGGTGAAATTGGCTATTTGCAAGGGACCAGGATTTTGAACAAATGTTTTAGTATCAGAGTTACCCGAAAATATTCTTGGGATAGATGTACTTCAAGGTCAGTATATTCACACGGGGTACATTCACATTCGGGTATCCTGATTAAGCATATCTGGTTAGGGCAGTAAAGGCTGTGGTCAGAGGTCATGTGAAATAGACCCCTGTCCACATTCCTCCACCAGAGAAGTCAGTCTGTCTCAAGCAGTACAGACTTCCGGGAGGCCACAAAGAAATTGGGGAGACTATTCAAGAACTGTTGAGAATAGGGATCCTTAGACCTGCTGTAAGCCCTTTCTCATCTGCGGTGTTCCCAGTAACGAAACCTGATGAGACATATAGAATGACTGTGGTTTATAGAGGTCTAATCCTTCTGTTATAACTCAATAGTGACTAAAAGAAAAAAAACAGTGGCGCTAACCTAAGACAGAATTGTCCAATTTAGACAACACTGAAAAAAAATCTGGTGTGTAAATATTATGATAAACAATTAAATCACCCTGTGACAAGTGAAATTCATAAGTGAATAAATCAAACAAAAAGTCCATATATTGATGTACAAAGAGAGTCCTTGACTAGTTGTGTCTTCTTAATTTCTTCCACCACACCAAAGTGTTTAGTGATCCCACTCCCTTAAGATATCCACTCACCGACTCCAAATGCCTACACTTGCATGCAAGGCTAAAACGCTTTTATAACCACACAGAAAGGGTTAAATCGGCAAACCGATATCCACCAGTGTATGTAGAAATCGTTCCACATGTAAAATAATAAAGTGCTCCAATAGTGTAAAACAGTATAAACCAGTTTATTGTACACACTATCACTCTTCAACTTTTCCACTCACATTTTACAAAATCCAAGCCATCAAAAATAGCTTCAAATCACAGCACGCTAAACAATTGGATCACACAGTGTAGGGATACGGTCACGGCGGACCCGAGGTGTGCAGGCGTTAAATCTCAGCTCTCGCCCCTTCCTCGGTGCCTGGCCATTATATCAAATCACCACTTTCTCGTTCGGCTCCAATCGTCACACGTCACTGGTGAAGAATGTCGTACAGCCACGTCTTTTTTTCCTTTTTTTCTTTTAGTCACTATTGAGTTATAACAGAAGGAGAAAACACTATTTACATTTCATATTTTCTAAAGTGGCAGCTTTATTTTTGCTAGCATTTTTTGTCCGAGGCGCAGTGGTGGTAATTGAAGTAGGGGCGGTTTGTTTTACTTGAATACCAACATTTATAGAGGTCTAAACAAAGTGACACCTCTATTGAACTCAGCTGTACCTGATATGATCTCAATCATTGAAAAAACTGCCAAAGAGGCAGGGGAATATTATGCTGTGATAGACATTAATGGTTTGTTTTCTATTTTGATAGACCCAGAGTGTCAGAACAAGTTTGGCTTTGTGTGGGATGGCCGCCAGTACACTTTCACCGTGCTTCTTATTCATTCTCCAACGATTTGTCATGGACTGATTGCCTGAGATTTAAGTAGCCTGAATTTGAAAGTTGCTGTGTTTCACTACATTGATGACATGATCTCTGGGACAAAAGAAGCTGTAACTGAGGCACTGCACCTGCTGATACAACACACGGAGAACAGAGGAAGGACTATCAACATAGACAAAGTCCAAGGACCTGCCACAGAGGTAAAATTCCTGGGAATAATGTGGACTGGGCTGCAGAGGAAATTCCAGAGACAGTTGTGCAAACTATTCAGGTGTTGTCGCCCCCTACTACCAAAAAAGGAGGCACAGGAGTTGTGGGATTCTGGAGATCATTCATCCCACATCTTGGACTGATCCTGAGGCCTAAATACATGTATACTATATGTCACCAGGAAAAAGACTGAGTTCTCATGGGGTTCAGAGTAGCAGACCGCATTCCTTGCTGCTAAAGAAGCCATTTTGCAGTATCAGGATTGGGATCCATGAGACAAGGAGTACCATTTCAGCTGGATGTAATGGAACAGGATGGTACCATATTTGGAGTCTGTGGCAGACAAACAAAAAGGAGAAGGACTGAGAGCAATGCTCATTGGATTCTGGTCCAAACAACTGACAGGGGCACAGAAGAGATACACACCCCTGTTTGTGGCCTACATAGCACTTCAACATGTAGAGACCATTACAGGAAAGGACACAGTCACCATCCATACTGCATTGCCAATAGTAGGATGGGTGAGAGATAATGGACTCACCACTAGGGCAGCTGTAGCCCAGAACCAGACACTAATGAAATGGCAGTGGTAGCCTTCAAGAAAGAGCAGGTATTGAAGCTGGGGATGTCAGGGACATTTCAAAACAGTTGGCAGGGCTTGTCACTTTAACAAGCACCCAGAAGAAGAAGTTCGTGTGCTGCAGTCATCCTCCGTTCAAGAGGCTCCACCCTTTGAGTCTCTGTCAGAAGACATGAAGGAGTCAGCATGGTTCACTGATGGTTCAGCCATAGTCACCTCGTCTGGGCGCCAATAGACAGCAGCGTCCTACAACCCAAGTACAGACGCAGCCCTGCAGGAGACCTGTATTTGAGGGTCCATTCAGTATGCAGAGTTGAAAGCTGTAGTGATGACTCTCCAGGAGGATCCTTCTTTCTGTGTCACTATCTACACTGACAGCTGGGCGGTATTTAAAGGACTGACAACTTGGATGCCCACGTGTAAGTCCAATGAATGGATGATTCATGGAAAGATGGTGTGGGGAGCCAAGGAAGTCCAGGAATACATCTGGAAGGAAGCCCACTGCCGCACCATAAAAGTGGGGCGTATTGATGCACATGTGCCCCTGGTCCCAGACTTTGAGAACTATAACAGAGTGGCAGACAAATTTGTTAAGGTGAATGCAGTTGTGCCAATTGATCCTGTCTTGATGAACTTGGCCAACTGGACCCACAAGCAATCTGGACATTTGGGGTTGAAAGCAACATATGAATGGGCACAGCAGAGAGGATTGCCCATATCCATGGATATGATAAAGACTGTAATAGGGAACTGTAGAGTGTGTGGAGAGGTGCAACAATGACCATTACAAAAGTACTCACTAGGTTGATTAAGAGGGGCGAGAGGCCTGCAGAGATTTGGCAGATTGACTTCGTCGGTCCCCTGCCACAGGGAAACAATGGACTGAGGTATTGTTGCACTGCAGTGGACACCTATTCAGGACTTTTGCTTGTTCATCCTTGCAAACGTGCTGATCAAACCGCAACGCTTCAACTGCTCCAAAAACTTGTCGTTGCTTATGGTTGTCTCAAACAAGTCCAAAGTGATAACGGCTCACACTTCACCGGATCAGTACAACAGTGGGCCAAAGATTCTGGAGTGTACTGGTTATGCCACATCCCATATCATCCACAGGCAGCTGGTTTGATTGGAAGATACAACGGCTATTGAAGGACCGGATACGCAAACTTACACCCACATACACTAAGGGGGTGGGATCGGGTCCTCACACAGGCAGATGAGATGAGAGGAGGGTAGGGGCTGGGGCACAGATTCCACAGCTGGAGTGCAGAGTTCAGTATTTACATAAGGTTCCTGAAAGAACAGGGCTTAACAGGTACCAAGTTACTGCTTCCCATGCCATAGAAACCGAGAGTGACTTATCTGAAGCTGAAGCTTATCTAGGAATGAGAGGGAATCTGGCAGGAAGGTATGAAGTTATATGTGCATTGGCAGATGAGCTTCAGGACAGTGGCTGGGACTCCGATTGGTTAGTGGATACTTCTCAGCAAACATGGAAAGTGAAGCTCTATAACATCAAATCTTACAAAATAAACAGCAGTGATCTTCTGGGAAATATCAGTATATTTCCTCTCCTCCCTATCGATGTTCTTTGGGACGGTCAGAAGTTGATACAGACAGGTGTTGATCAGCGATTCAGGCAAGAAGCAAGTTAGAGGAGAGATTGTAGCTGATTATGTATTATTAGAAGAAACAGATAATCTGCTTGGTTTTCTACTCCACAGGCAGTCTCCGATTTGATCCATAGGAAGACCAGAGAAAAGTGGTCTCATGATGGACAGAATGATGGAAGACCGCAAGAGCTGTGGAGAGCAAGGCCTTTGATGTATTACAAGCCTGGACTTGTTTCTTAAAGTGGCACTAAAGCTTTCTTTTCTTTTTTTAAATAACAAACATGTCATACTTACCTTCACTGTGCAGCTCGTTTTGCACAATGGCCCCAAACATTCTCTTCTGGGGTCCCTCAGTGGCTCTCATGGCTTCTCCCCGCATTAGATAACCCCCTAGGAGAAGCACTCTCCCGGGGGGGGTTACCTTGCGGGCGTGCTCCCGAATCATTCATTCGGCGTCCATAGAAGCCGAATATATGACTCGGCCCCGGCTCCCGGGTTATTGTATTTGATTGACAGCAGCAGGAGCCAATGGCTGCGTTGCTATCAATCCATGCAATCAGGACCCGAGATACCGGCTTTTGCTGGTGTGCTTGTCCCCGAGACATGATAGAGGGTGTTCAGGTAAGTAAAACGGGGGCTGCAGCATTACAGGAGGTTTTTCACCTCAATGCATAGGTTTACAACCCCTTTAAGAACTTTAGAATGGACTTTCTAATGAACTTTTTGCAGACTGAAATACCCTTTCAGTTGTAGAAATATGGGAAGGGGTTGCATTTAAGACAAATTAAAGTTTTCTTAGTAATGAAGGGGTTGGACTTTATCTGCGGTCAGCATGGATGCTCTGCCTTGAGCATTCCACTCTTTCGTTACAAGGTAGTTTATTCATTTTTTTTCTGATATCATCCTAAGCTAATTCATTTCTGTTATTTTAATGTTTTGTTTTAGGCCCTCCCTAGTCCCCTTGAAAATGCTGGGGGGTTTTTTTGGATACTACAGTGGTGGAGCCTCTTGGGTTTTGACATCCTTGTTGAGTCCTGTACTCTTGGGCCCCTTAATGCGGTGGAGGGCTTATACTGACTATGGAAAGAAGGAAAGTAGTGGACGGGACTTTAAATGAGGCATATCAAAGAGTCAATAGTGATTATTGGAAAATAGATTAAATTTATTTTGAGAACAACATAAAATCAATAATCCATAGTATCAAAAATATAAATATGCAATTATATAGACTGAATATTTGTAATCACACAGGATTTACATAGTAGTATTCATATAAAAATATTTAATATGATTGAACGTTGGACATGATATAGTTGATAAAAAAGATCAAATAATATGCATAATTAGTACAGTCAATACAGAAGTCGGTACATGAGAGAATTGGGAATATAGCAAATTTGTTGGAGCATCCATTAGTTGGTAACGCATTTCTTGGCTTTTAACCAATCATCAGGAGTCAGATGCATGGAAAACTAAAAATTAACAATGAAACATCTATTAGGGAATGAGGCCTTCTCTATAGGTAGGAAAAAGGTATACAAGAAACACCTGTTTCCATGTTACTCACAAAAAAACACAGATCGGTCACCACTCACAGGAAGGGTTAGGTCGGTAGACTGGGTTATGTTGTCTCACCCGGGGTTGAGGCAGTAAACAACCCCCAAGAAGAAACTTCCAACCCGAGGAACAAAATGGCAGCCAAAGACACTGGAGCACACTGGCACACCGCCACGTAGGAGCGGGCAAACATGCTGCAAAGCAGACCCAGTTCTGAAAAGAGAAGGAAGGTGGGGGGACAGGTATGAGTGAGTGTGTATGAATGGTAAGGGTGAATATATAAACACCAAAATATTGGTGTGTGTATATGTGTGAATGCATTGTGTGCCCAATCGGGGTGGAAGACACCCGCTGAACACCTACCCAATATAATTTTCAACCATGTTCATATCTGTAACCTAGTTGACCATTTTCAAACTTTCTTAGTGTATTATTGGCCATTATATTCCCATTTACCCAATTTATCTTAAATTATCCCATTTTATTGACCTAAGTAACTCATATGAATTTTTGCCAACAATCCCTCATCCACCTTCAGCAATTTCCACCTATGTAGTTGGTCGGGGCTGGCTTTACTGGTCCCAGTCCCGGGGTTGCGATGCGCTCAGTTCACTACCCCCCGCCCATCCTCGTCACGCGATGGGGTGGGTGGTGACCTCAGCGCATCGGCGTCATGTCGCACACGCGGCGCCAATTTGACGCCGTGCTAGGGGAATGTGTACTCTTTCCATTCTGCGCCGCAGCGATGGGCGGGCACCCACTCCCTTAGGTGTCGCCCTGCCCCTACACGCTGCCTTGACGCCCATACATGACGCTGGCGTGAACACGCCCTCAGCCCGGGGTGTTATAGTGGCGGCTGGATGCCGGCTCACTCCATGCACTGCCTCAGCAGCGCGGTGACCTCCATGGTTCACAGCTTTCCCAGACAAGTACTCACATCACTTTTATGTTTTTTACTCACTAGCTTGCCAGTTTGTATTCCCACTTTTTGCTACACTAGCATACCTTGACACACACACAACCTATTTGATTCAGTTGTGTCTTTTTCCACGTTTAGTTGGTCCACCCTCCCCTATTGGGCACACAATGCATTCACACATATACACACACCAATATTTTGGTGTTTATATATTCACCCTTACCATTCATACACACTCACTCTTACCTGTCCCCCCCTCCCTCTCTTTTCAGAACTGAGTCTGCTTTGCAGCATGTTTGCCCACTTCTACGTGTCAGGTACTCACCAAGGCCGAGTTGCTGAGAGAGGCTCCCCTTGCAGCTGGGCGCACGATACCCTCTGGAAGTGGCACAGCGGGTATTGGGCATGAAGAAGCACGGGTCACCAGCAGGTAGCAGAGCAGCTGGGAGGTTCTTCAGGTAAAGAAGTGATCCGTGCTGAGTGGCTGACACTTCACCGGAACTGGCTAGGCAGGAGTCTGGAGATGAAGACTGGAGTCGGTAGAGGATGCGGAGGGTCAAACACAAAGGCAAAAGTCCAAGAACAAGCCGGGGGTCAAACACAGGCAGAAGTAATCAGGCTGAAGCTCCAAAACTGGGGTAAGGCAGAGGCAAAGTCCAAGAGCAGCCCGAGGGTCAAACATGGGTAATCAAGCAGGCTGAGGATCAAACACTGGGGTAAGGCAGAAGCAAAGTCCAAAAGCAGGCCAAGGGTCAAACATGAGTGATCAGGCAGGTAGAGAAGTCCAGAAGATTAGCCAAGGGTCAAACACAGGAGAGATTCAAGGCGAGGTCAGGGTCGATCCGGGTCACAACAGGCAAGCACAGGTACACAGGTTCAGGAACAGGTTACAGGAGCTGAAAAGACAAACTAGCAACAAACACAGGACATAGCAGTCTTTAAATAGGCCCGCCAGGGGGACGTCCTGCTTTGTGAGCACGTGTTCGTGCTGATGCACTGCGTCGTGCACCCACGTGAGCTAATCTGTTCGGGACACGCGCTCGTACCCGCCGATCGTGTAACGGTACACTCTGATGTGCAACTCTACCACGCAGGCGCATGGGAAAGCGCCGATATTGACAGGCTCTGACTCTGCTATTCCCCTGACACTACGTGGTGGTGTTCCGGTGTGCGCCGGTGTCTTTGGCTGCCATTTTATTCCTCGGGTTGGAAGTTTCTTCTTGGGGGTTGTTTACTGCCTCAACCCCGGGTGAGACTACATGACCCAGTCTACCGACCTAACCCTTCCTATGAGTGGTGACCGATCTGCGTTTTTTTGTGAGTAACATGGAAACAGGTGTTTCTTGTATACCTTTTTCCTACCTATAGAGAGGGCCTCCTTCCCTAATAGATGTTTCATTGTTCAATCATATTAAATATTTTTATATGAATACTACTATGTAAATCCTGTGTGATTACAGATATTCAGTCTATATAATTGCATATTTATATTTTTGATACTATGGATTATTGATTTTATGTTGTTCTCAAAATAAATTTAATCTATTTTCCAATAATCACTATTGACTCTTTGATATGCCTCATTTAAAGTTCCGTCCACTACTTTCCTTCTTTCCATATAAAGCAGGGATAGAGGCATATCATTGTTGCATTAGGATTGGGACAGGTCACAAATCCCTTTACTTATACTGACTATGGTGATGTACCTTTGATGGAGAGGTTTTCCTCTGTTCCTAGGATCAACATTTCAAAATGTAAGTGTTTTTCATCAGGCGTCTTGGATACACCAAATAATATTTTAAAATTTGTATTGACATGAATTTTGTACTTTCAGAAAGTGGCTTTTTGTCCCTGATGAAGAATTTTAATATATGTTTTCGAAACGCGTCGGACTCTGCAACTGCTTATCATCTAGAGCTATGTGTCGTATCTCTGTGTTTGAATCGCAGCTGCAATTTGCCACTTTTCTTAGCCACCATAATTTGTTTACCATATGTATTTTTATGTATTTGCATCAGTTTCTGCTATTCTGTTTGGATCTATAAGATCATTGTTTTTAGGAACTTTGTATCAATAAACAATATATTTTTTATACAAATTGTGTTTATATTGCCTTAAAAACCCTGAATCTCTGAGGTTCTAGTTGGTTATTATGAAGCTGGCTCTGGTCATATTTTAGGAGATCGGCCGTATTTTAACCCCTAAAGGGGGAAGAATTCATGGAGGGGTCGCAAACTCATGAATTGTTATTTAGGAATCCTGTCAGATGAAATGGGCTGGCAGAAGACTTGCAGTGCTTTATGCGAAACTGACAAGTGTGAGGAAGGAGGATGCTTCTTCTCATGTTGAGGAGTCTTAAGGGAAGACTTCAGTGCCCCCACCCCCCCACCAAGAGTTTAAGGTTAAGTCTTTGGACATATTGTCACAGAAAGTATGAGTCTTACGATTTTGCCTATGTGGGATGTATATGGGAAATTCCTTTAGGGGGAATTTTAGTTCTAAAATGATGAAATGTCCTTTGTGCAATGCCATCTTGATATTTTGCATTCATGAGTATGAGGTGTTGAATTATTAGATAACTGAGCCATCACCTCATGCACAGCCTTCTCTTTTACAGACCAGACCCCAGCAAGGTGTTTGATTGTATTTTTATTTGTATTAAGTAACACATGAGGAGTTTTTAAGTAAGTAGAGGATGAGAGAGGAAAGATAATTTGTGTGATTGTAAAATGTATCTGTCCCCCAGTTGTCCTCCAGGACAGCCCTTGAGAGATGGAGCTCCTCCCACCGGGACAGGAAACACATTGCCACAGATCTTTTAAAAGACAGTCCCCCCTCACGAACATGGCCAGTCATTTGTGTTTCCTCCATCTGAAAGAGGCTTGTTGCCTGAGGAACCGTCTATTAAGCAGGGAGGGCTCCATCGCTTAAGGGCCAATTTCGGGAAGAGATGGACTGCCAGCATGGTGAGCTCTTTCTGCAGGCTTGGTTGCTGGACTGGGAGGTGCACAGTCTGTCCCTCACCTGCAATTCTTTTTTGGGCCATGAGTACTGTCCACAGTAGCAGGAGCAGACCTTCTCCCTCCTCCTTCCAGTGGTCTGAGCCTGACAAGAATCCCTTCTTTTCAAATAACTTAAAGAGGTTGTAAACCTCCATGGGGAAGTTTTACCTATAGGTAAGCCCATAATAAGGCTTACCTATAAGTACTGTAAATATCTCCTAAACTTGCGCCGTCTAGGAGATATTTACTATATACGTTGCCGCCGACGTGATTGGCGCATGCGCACTGAAGGAATGGTCAGCTCATGCCATTTCTTCACGGCCCGTGCCATGACCGGTGCAACCTGTGTGCATGCGCAGGCATGACGTAATGGCGGCCCCGGCCAATTACAGCCCGCAAACCCGGAAGTAACTATGGGAAGCATGTCGCCGTGTGAGCGGTTTGCCGGCACCGATCCAGGGCATCATTCTATAGTAAGTATTTCATAATGAGCTAGTGTGCGACACATACTAACTCATAATGGCTTTAGTATTGCAGGTTTTTTTTGTAGGGGGGGTTTGGAGGTTTACAACCTCTTTAAAGAGGAGATCTCCCTTTATTAAGAGTACTGATGTAGTATGGAATAAGTGCCCTATATTGGATGCACCTTCATACAAAGTCTCTAAGCATTTGGATTTGGCCTACAAGGACATGGATAGAAGAGGAAATATTATTCTGAAGAGAGCCTGGAACACATCCATGGCTAATCTGAGACCCGCTCTGGCAACAACTTATGTCACCAGAAATTTCAAAATTTTTCTCTCCCAGCTTCAAGAACACCTCTTGGCTGGTACTCCCAGAGAACAGCTATTGGAATTCTTTCCGACCCTCTTCAGAGTTGTAGGTTTAAGTCAGTAAAGCTGTCTGCCAAGACTGCTGCCTTGTCCATGACTGCAAGGAGACCAGTCTGGCTAAAAATCTGGTTGGGAGACACAGTATCCAAGCTGCGATTGTGCAGTGTGCCTTTCTTGTGAGATCTGTTTTATGGTCTGGATCTAGATGCTGCTCTAGAAAGGACCTCGAACAGGAAGAAAGCCTTCCCAGTAGAGAAGAAGACCTTTCCCAAGAAGTGCTTTTGTCCCTGAAGAGAATGGTCAAAAGAAGACAAATAAACCAGACTAAAGAAGCACTGGACTGGCCATAAGGGAAAAACAAAAGGAGGTATTTTGTTTAACCCAGACAAAATACCAAATCCCAATGACGACAGTTTCCCAGTGGAAGGAAGATTAGGGAGGTTTCTTCCACAGTGGTAAAGTTACCTTCCACTGTTTTTTTCTGGGCATCATAAGGAAGAGCTATGCCCTAGAATTCAACACAAATCCTCCTTCAAGATATTTAGTCACAAAACTTCCAAGAGACCAGGTGAAGGCTCAGGCCTTACCCATTCTAATAGGAGAACTGGTGGAGCAGAATGAATTGGTACAAGGAACAAGGAAGAGGTTTCTATTTGTGTGTGTGATAAGAAAACCGTCCAGGAAGTACCATTCTTCTGTGGAAGAATTTCTTTGTCTACCATGGATTTGAAAGACTGGTATCTGCATATTCCCATAAGAGAATGTTCCCAGAAGTACCTGTGTCTGGTGATAGAGATTGTAGAGAAACTATACTATTTTCAGAACAGTGCTCTGGCTTTTGGTCTCTCATCGGCACTAAGGATATTCACCAAGGTGTTAGCAGAGGCTTTAATTCCATTGAGACAAAACAGAATGGCACAAGAGAGGGTACTGCAACACACTTAAAACAACTAAGAACAACTAAAAGTCTATAAAGTCCAGGAAGTATATGTATGCAGCAATCAACGGCAGCTCCCTTGAGAGCGAAGCAGTCTCTGGAAGAACAAATAGGAGAAAGTGCAGCAGAAAATGCAATGAATTGTATATTTAATTAAAATCAGCCAAATGACTACTCACACTTTTGTAAAGATCAATAGGCATATAACAGTATAATACTGTGGTCACTCAGCGGGTCCCCGGTGGATGGTGGTGTGTAGATGTTGACACGAGAGAGAGGAACAACCGGCCGTACATCCGACTTGGAACCAGCATGGAACGCACTCGGAGTCACATCAGAAGTGTCAGGTACTCACTAGGGCTGAGATGCTGAGAGCACCTCCCCTTGCAACTGAGTGCGCTATACCCCTGGAGGTGGCACAGAAGGTATCGGGCACGGGTCGCCAGCAGGTAGGAGAGGCTTGCGTGAAAATCTTCTGCCAGAGAAAAGGACCGTGCAGAGAAGACTAGGACACTGGACCGATGAGAAAACCTGGCCGAGGCTCTAACACCTTGATCTGGAGATGGTAACTGAAGCAGTCCTTTAGAACAGGCCGAGGATCAGACACAGGGATCAGGCAATAGCAAAGTCCTTAGAACAGGCCGAGGGTCAAACACAGGGATCAGGCAGGAAGAGAAGTCCGTAAGGCAAGCCGAGGTCAAGTGCAGGAGAAGTTCAGAAATAGTCAAGACGATCCGGGTCACAGCAGGCAGGCACAGGTAAACAGAACTTGGGAACAGGAACACTGGAAGCTGAAAAGACAAACCAGCAATGAGACAAGAAACAAGACTGCTTTTTATAGATCCGTCAGGGAGACTCACGCTGTGCGCCCAGTAGCGCTGCACCATGTATATGTACTCGCGTGCGCCGACCCGCAGTATCGTGCACTCGTATGTGCCGCAGCGCTACTCTCCCGCGCAGGGGTACTGGGAAGCGCCGACACTGGCAGGTAAGGTTTCCACTATATCTCTGACAAGAAGTGACGTCAGAACATGGAGATAACATTTCAAAACATGATCTTCTTCATCAGATCTAAATGGCTATTGATCTAAACAGTTTATATAGAGATTCACACGGAGCGTGGACCAGAGGCAATATAACTTATTGTGGGAAAACATCTAAACAATTAAGATACATGTTTAATGCATGTTTAAAAAAAACATGTTAAATATTGACATTCCAATATCATGAGACCAACACAAGGTATATTTCTGAAGGTGGGTATTGTTATTCATTCTTGTGTCTTGTAACAATCAGTAATGATAAACAATAAAAAAGCTAATGACTGTGGGTACGATTAAGGATGAGTCGAACACCCCCGGTTCAGTTCGCACCAGAACTTGCGAACAGGCAAAAAATTTAAAGTCTATGGGACATGAGCATGAAAAGCCAAAGTGTTAATTTTAGAGGCTTATATGCAAGTTATTGCTATAAAAATTTTTTGGGGACATGTATCAATGGAAAAAAAAGTTTTAAAAACGTCAGTTTTTTTTCCGGAGCAGTGATTTTAATAATGCTTAAAGTTAAACAATAAAAATTAAATATTCCTTTAAATATCGTGCCTGGGGGGTTTCTATAGTATGCCTGTAAAGTGGCACAGTTTTCCCGTGTTTAGAACAGTACCACAGCAAAATGACTTTCTAAAGGAAAAAAGGTAATTTAAAACTGATTGTGGCTGTAATGAATTGTCGGGTCTCGGCAATATAGATAAAACTCATTGAAAAAACCGGCATGGTATGAATATTAAGGGGAACCCCAAACCAAAAAATATTGCATGGGGTAAAATGGCGTAGGGGTCCCCCAAAAATCCATACCAGACCTAAAGGTATGGATTTTAAGGGGAACCCTGCACCAAATTTTTTTTAAAAATGGTGTAGGGGTCCCCCCCAAAATCCATACCAGACCCTTATCCGAACACGCAACCTGGCAGGCCGCAGGAAAAGAGGGGGGTGAGAGAGCGCCCCCCTCCTGAACCTTACCAGGCTACATGCCCTCAACATGGGGAGGGTGCTTTGGACTTGCCCCCAAAGCACCTTGTCCCCATGTTAATGGGGACGAGGGCCTCATCCCCACAACCCTAGGCAGGTGGTTGTGGGGGTCTGCGGGCAGGGGGCTTATTGGAATCTGGAAGCCCCCTTTAACAAGGGGACCCCCAGATCCCTGCCCCCCATGTGAATTGGTAACGGGTACATTGTACCCCACCAATTCGCAAAAAAAGTATCAATAGTAAAAAAGACAGGAGTCACTTTGGGACAAGACAAACCAAAGATATTCGAATTACAATGGGCAGCAAAATCTAGTACTGAGTCATGATTCCCATCCCAGATGATAAGAATATCATCAATGTATCTGCTGTAGAAGACCAGGTGTGCCGCAAATGGATTGTTATCCCAGATACACCTGGTCTACCACAGCCCCAAATTAGCATAGCTGGGGGGAAATTTGCCCCCCATAGCTGTGTCTTGTTTTTGGAGGTAGTAGTCCCCTTCAAAATAAAAATAATTGTGTTCCAGGCAGAACTTGGTGGCCTGGAGAATAAATTGAATCTGTTCGGCATTGAGGAGTGTATCCTGGTTAAGGAAGTGGCATACTGCCTGGAGACCTACATCATGGGGTATTGAGGTATATAATGAACACACATCTAGTGACACCCAAAGGTAGGCGGGTTCCCAAGAGTAGGGATGTAATAGTTCTAAGAGATGGGTGCCATCTCAAATATATGAGGGAAGGGCTTGTGCCAATGGTTGAAGGAAGTTATCGATGTATAGAGAGTAGCTGGAGGTGATGCTTACCATGGAGGCCACAATCGGGTGCCCAGGTGGTTTGGCCATATCCTTATGGACCTTTGGCAGATGGTAAAAATAGGGGACTTTGTGGAATTGTCTTCAAAAAAAGGCTGCCTTTGTTTTATTAATACCCTCTGCCTGTGCATCAGCTACTATTTTGTTTGATTCCTCAGTAAATTTGGGTAATTTTAACCACTGACAAATGGACCTTGAATCACCTCATCGAGACTGATACTGGTTGGAACTTTCCATAATGAATTCCTTTTAAATAAGTTTCCCCTTATTTTAAATAAATAATGTTCTCTCTATAACTATAACTACTTATTTCAGTATAACCTAATATAAATATATATCATTTTGGTGACTATATCTCTCTCACACAACACACCCCTTATTTAAATATATTCGTACCCACAGTCATTAGCTTCTTTATTGTTGATCATTACTGATTGTTACAAGACAAGAAAACAAATAACAATACCCACATTCAGATATATACCTTGTATTTGTCTCATGATATTGGAATGTCAATATTTAACATGTATTTTAATTAAACATGTATTTTAATTGTTTTGATGTTTTCTCATAATAAGTTACATTGCCTCTGTCATTATTTCCAATGCGACTCAGAGTGCATTCCATGCTGGTTCCAAGACGGATGTCTGGCCGGTTGTTCCTCTCTTCTCATGTCAACATCTACACACCACCATCCTATGGGGACCTGCTGAGTAACCACCGTATTATACTGTTATATGCCTATTGATCTTTATAAAAGTGTGAGTAGCCATTTGGCTAATCTAAAATAAATATACCATTCGTTGCATCTTCTGTTGCACTTAGTTTTTGGTGCACCTTGCCTTTCTCCTATTTGATTCCATTGAGGCTGCAGTCCATCCTCGTCATTCCATGCCTAGACGATTTGCTGTTCATGTAACCGACCAGGGAGAAACTTCAATTGGACCTATCAAAGTCACAACACTGGTTAGAGAGCCTCTGGTGGATTGTAAACTGAGAGAAGTCAAATCTCTCTCCATCTCAGTCTATTCTTTTTCTGAGTTACACCCTTCAGTCAAGAGAACAAAAGATAGTTCTTCTGGAAAGAAAAAAATCAGTCAGTTCAATCTAAGAGTTGCTCATCTACAGGGCAGTCACAGAATAACAGTGACAGAGGTGATGTCGGTTATAGGCCTGATGACGGAACCTATTCCTGCAGTTCAGTGAGCAAGATTCCACCAGAGGCCTCTACAGCTGTTTATTCTAAAGAACCTGGGAAACAGGCATCTAGAAGAAGTTACCCATTCGGCCTAGACAAAATGCTCCCTGTGGTGGTGGAGTCGAGAAAACCTGTGGGGGGGATGCACTGAGTACTTCCGACATTCCGCATCCTAACGACAAATGCTAGCGGATAAGGCTGAGGAGGCCATCTGGAGGGTCAGTCGTCTCAGGGCACATGGTCCTAGGAAGAAAGGAAGACTTCTTCCAAATGGAATGAACTTATGGCAGTGGGCAGGGGAATATCAGTGTTCTAGGACCAGATCAAGGGACATCACGTCCATTTGAACAATATAACCACAGTGACATTCCTCAGCAGGCAGGGGGAACCAGGAGCCCCCTATTAATGCAGGTCTTCCAGAGTATTTTCCTCTGGGCAGAACATCTCTATCTTTTTCTCTGCCATCCATTTCCAAGGAGAGCAGAACAATTTGGTGGATTTTCTAATTTGACAGCAGATATCACAAAAGGAGTGGTCTCTACATCCAGAAGTTTTCGAAGAGGTTGTTTCCTTTTGGGGAAGTCCAGAAGTCAACTTATTTGCGAGCAGGAAGAACGCAAAGAGACCAAAGTTTTTGTCTCTGTATATGAGGGACCAGGCGTTAGCAGTAGATGCCCTACAAAACCCCTAGAATTTCAGCTTTTTTATGTATTTCCTCCCCCTCACATGATGCCAAGGGTCCTGTCCAAGTTCATGCTGGAGAATACAGAACTTATATTTGTGGCACCTTATTAGCCAAAGAGGCAATGGGTTTTCAACATTACTCACTTTGACCGACCAGCCCCCACTGATGCTACCTCTTAAAAGGTATCTTCTCTCCCAGGGGTCCCTCTTTCATCCAGACATAGGCACTCTAAAATTAGCGGTCTGGTATCTGAAAAAGAAACTTTAAAGAAAAAAGGTCTATCTGGCAAGATTTTTCACACCTTTCTTCAGAGTCAGAAACCAGTTACTAGGGTAATTAATTTTAAAGTGTTGGCTCATAGAATCAGAAAGGACCCTTATGGAGTCACCCACTATTCTGGAGTTTCTGCAAGACAGGGTAGACAAACATTTAGTCCTCAGTACAATCAAAGTACAGATTGTAGCCCTCAGTGTTTTTTGGAAAGATCTCTACAAGATGACCTGCATCAAGACACTGTCAAGAAGTAGGCCTACTCCTAGATGCAGAGGTCTGTCCAGGGACCTTTCCATAGTGCTGAGTAAGGCATCATTGGAGCCAATTTCCGAGGCCTCATTAAAGCTAATCACTTAAAACAATATTGCTAGTAGCAATTACTTTTGCTTGAAGAATCAGTGAAATTCAGGTGCTATCTACATGGGAACCCTTTTTGCACATCTTAGATGATAGGGTAATTTTAAGAATGGACCCATGGTCTATTCCCAAGGTAGTCTCTGTTTATCATAGAAGTCAGGGCAATATTTTACCCACTATCTGCCATCAGCCAGTTAACAGTAAAGAGGAACAATTTCATCTACTGGACATTAAGAGGTGTATTTCGGGCGTATCTCAAAGCCACTAGAGGTTTTAGGTCTTCAGAAGCACTGTTTGTGTTATTTTTGGGAAAACAAAAGGACATGCAGGCCTCAAAAAGCACTATAGCCCAGTGGATTAGGCTAGTCCTCATCGAAGGCTATCAGTCCCTTGGAATGGATCCTCCGAACAGTGTAAATGCCCACTGTACCAGGGTGCTTTCAGCAGCATGGGCAGAAAAAGCTGGTGCCACCCTGAAGCAAATATTTTGAGCCACCATGTGGGTAGTTTTTCCACCTTTGCACACCATTACCAGCTAGACCTCCTTAGTGAACCAGGATCAGTCATTTGGGAGGAAAGTCCTCCAAGCTGTGGTCCCACACTAATCTAGTGAGTACTTGCTCTTCCTCTGAAGGGCTGTCCAGCAAGATGACTGGGGGGGAAAACCAGAGTTAAACTTACCGGTAACTCTATTTCCAGTAGTCTTCTAGGACAGCAGGTTCTCTTCCCATGTTTATAGTTGTCTTTTTTTTTGTGTTTATATTTTTAAGCTCCTTCCTTCAGTTCTTTGGTTGACTGACCATGTTCCAGAGGGACCGCCTTTTAAAATATCTGTGACAATGTGTTTTCTGTCTCGGTGGGAGGAGCTCCATCTCTCAAGGGCTGGTCTGGAAGACTACTTTAAATACAGTTACTCTCGTTTTTACTTGTTTCTTTTTAATGTGGCAGGAGTCATAAAATCACACTGTTTGGTGTGAGTTTGAGTGAAGTACAGCCTGCCCCCCCCCTTACAATGTGCAGATAATGCAGGGGAAGCAGAAAACATAATGTTTTATTGTTTTGGTTAGCAATGTGTTGTATTGAAGTGCTCACAGTCATTTTGAATTGCTTTCTTAATCATAGTAAAGTAATATATCATTTCACTGAAATATCTTGTGTTTAATTTAGGCTAAAAAATATCTGTGCTACCAAATTAATATTAAACATCCTTTAAATTTTGAAAAAAGTGCACTTAAAAATATAAATGTTCTTAAGCACTAATTCTAGAAAAAGAAAAAAAGGTTGTTGAATTGCTGATGTACCTAATCATCTGTTTCCAGGAGGGAAGCTGAATTGTTTTGCTTCTCAAACCTTTTTAAGCTAGTTATTTCTCAAATATTTCTGAACTGCATATCTGTTCTCAAATAAAGGAAGACTATATGAATCGTTTTATGATGGTAGTATTGTCTAAATAGTTTCTTCCATAGAACTTAAACAATTTTCCATCTTTGCTATATATAGTCTGTAAGTTTGTGAATTTACATAATTTGCAAGTTATATTTTTGTGTGTGCTTAAAGTGGTTGTAACCATAAAAAAAATCTATAGCATGGTGCTTGTACCATGTATTTTTTCCCTTTCTGTGTTGTAATATTCCTGGTTGATCCTGCCTGTTCCTGTGTCCTTCCTGTGTGTGCTGACAATAGTAATCATGGCTGCTGAGCCATGATACCATGGTCAGTTTATGTGCCTCCATCATCCCGCTCTCTGCTCTGAGTCCTCTCCTCTCCCTCTCTCTCCCTGCCTGTCACTGTGAGAGCTGATCTTGAACACGCCCCTCCCGCCGCTATTCTGCTGCAATATGCAGCAAAAATACTAATTTTTACTACACTTAAACATTTATCAACTACAGTTTTTTTTTTTTATAAGGTTAAAAAGGGCTAAATACCTATTCTCACACCGCCGCTGAACAGTCATGTGATCCTCCTCTGCTAGCTGGATGATGTCAGAAGGGAATCTCAGCCCCTCCCGCTGCTGTGCTGAGATCAGAGAAAGAGAGCGGAGAGGGATCACATGACCGCACAGTGGTGTGAGAAAAGATATTTAGCCATGTCATTAAAAAAAGCAATTTATACTTCCTATAAGTATGTTGAACATTTTAAAGAATAGCTGCTTTAAAAGAATTCTAAATTTGTCTGTATATGTGATGCATTTCAAAAAATCCAAACAGGTATTGACTTCTCCTAGTTCAAACATCTCAGTAGTGACACAACTAAGCATGCGCAGACTAGAAAACCTACAAAGTGCTTTCCCACTGTTGTTTTTTGGGACGTGCTATAGTAAATGCCTTTGTTCGCAAGCCTGAAAATTTTGTTCGTAAATTGGAAACCTGTTTTGCGAAAGCCTGATTAAGTGGGCTTAAAGTAAACATATCAATATAAATACATATCAATATATATATTATTATACGGGATTTATATAGCGCCAAAAGTTTGCGCAGCGCTTTACAACATGAGGGCAGACAGTACACTTACAATACCAATCAATACAGGAGGGATCAGAGGGCCCTGCTCGTTAGAGCTTACAATCTAGAAGGGAGGGTCAAGTGGAAACAAAAGGTAATAACTGTGGGGGGTGAGCTGATGGAGAAAATGAAAAAACAATTGTTAGGTGTGGGTAGGGTAGGCTTCCCTGAAGAGAAGGGTTTTCAGGGATCGTCTAAAAGCTAATAGAGTAGGAGATAAGTGGACAGATTGGGGTAGGGCATTCCATAGGATTGGAGAGGCTTTAGAAAAGTCCTGGAGGTGAGCATGGGAGGAGGTGACGAGGGAGCTAGAGAGCAGAAGGTCTTGAGAGGAACGAAGAGAACGAGTAGGTTGGTATTTAGAGACTAGGCTAGTGATGTAGCTGGGGGCTAAATTGTGGATGACTTTGTACGTAGTTGTTAGTATTTTAAATATAGTTCTTTGGCTGAACGGAAGCCATTGGAGGAATTGACAGAGAGGGGTAGCAGAGACAGAGCGATTGGTAAGGTGGATGAGTCTGGCAACAGCATTCATGATGGATTGAAGAGGTGATAGACTATGTAGAGGTAAGCCAATAAGAAGGGAGTTGCAGTAGTCAAGGCGAGAGAATTAAGAGCTTTGTTGTGTCATTGATTAGAAAGGGGCGTATTTTGGAGACGTTGAGGCGGCAGGATTTGGACAGTGATTGGACGTGGTGCTTAAAGGAGAGTTCAGAGTCCAGGAATACACCTAGAACCTTGGCATGTGGGGGTGGGCTTATAGTTGTGCCATTGATTTTGACAGAGAGATCAGGGGAAGGGGCATATGGGGGAGGAAAAATTATAAGTACGGTTTTGGATAGATTAAGTTTGAGGAAGTGGTGTGACATCCAGACTGATATATCTGAAAGTAAATTAGTGATACGTGAGGAGACAGAGGGAGTGAGCTGAAGGGTAGAGAAATAGATTTGGGTGTCGTCAGCGTAGAGGTTGTATTGGTAGCCATGGGAGGCTATCAACTGACCCATGGAGGAGGTTTAGATTAAAAATAGGAGAGGTCCAAGAACAGAACCTTGGGGGACCCCAACCGAGAAAGGAAGAGAAGAGGAGGAAGTAGAGTTGTAAGAAACGCTAAAGGTGCGGTTGGATAGCAGGAAGAGAACCAGTGAAGAGTACAGTCACGGAGACCAAAGGCGTGGAGTTTTTTTTGAGGAGGAGGGGGTGGTCAACTGTATCAAAGGCAGCAGAGAGGTCCAGGAGTAGGAGTACAGCATAGTGTCGATTGGTTTGGGCCGTTAGTAGATCGTTTGTTAGTTTTAGGAGAGCAGTTTCTGTGGAGTGTTGAGGACGCATCAAAAAGGCTATTATCAGCAAGGTGGACGCTTAGTCGGTTGTAGACCAGATGTTTGAGGAGTTTGGATAAGAAGGGGAGCAAGGAGATGGGGTTTTTAAGAGTGGGTCCAGTGAGGGCTTTTTAAGTATGGGTCTGACAAGTGCATGTTCTAGAGAGTTGGGGAAGATGCCAGAAGAGAGGGAGAGATTGAAGATGTGGGTTAAAGAGTGTAGCATAGAGCCAGAGGGTGAACATAGCATTTGAGAGGGAAGGATCCAGAGGGCAGGTGGTAAGGTGGACATTAGCAAGTAGTTTAGCAACCTTGTCTATAGTGGTGGGGTTGAAAAAGGGAAGTAATGATTGTACCTGTGGGCATTAAGTGTAGAGCGTGGAGGGTATCGGAACAGTAGAGATCTCCTCGTGAATTGTATCAATCTTCTGTTTGAAGTGACTGACGGTTTCCTGGGCAGTGAGTGAGTTGGCGGGTGGAGGTGGTGGAGGACGAAGTAGAGAAGAGTTGACGGGGACAGGATGATAAGTTGCTAATGAGAGTGATAAAATAGGTCTGCTTGGCAGTGAGGAGGCTGGAATTGTATTTTTGGAGGGCAGATTTATATTGGTTGAATTCACTATGAGACTTAGTCTTACGCCACAGGCGCTCATGAGCATGACTATGTTTTTTCAGACTTCTAGTATCATCTGTTTGCCAAGGCTGAAGGGGTCGGGGCCTGATTCTGCGTGTAGTGAGGGGGGCCAGTGAGTCCAGTGAGGCTAGAAGTGAGACATTGTAGACAGAAGTGGCTTGGTTGGTGCAGGATAGGGGTGAGATTTTGTCATAGAGGTTGTCGATAGCAGAGTAGAGAAGAGAAGGGTTGAGATGACGTAGGTTTCTGCGGGTAACTTTTAGGCGGTTGGAGGGAGAGGAGGTGGAGGAGAGGGATAGAGTGAAACTAATAAGGTGGAGATCAGAGAGAGGGAATGGATAGTTAGAGAGGTTGCATGGAGTGCAAAGGTGAGAGAAAACAAGGTCAAGGGTATTGCCTTCGGAGTGAGTAGGAGCATATATCCACTACTTCAGGTCAAAGGAGGATGTTAGGCTGAGAAGTTTAGAAGTGGCAGGAGTGTTAGTATTAATAGGGATGTTGAAGTCCCCGAGAATGATTGTGGGGATTTCAGAAGAAAGAAAGTAGGGTAGCCAGCAGAGAAGTCATCAAGAAAGGTTGATACTGGTCCAGGGGGCCTGTAGATCACGGCTATCCTTAGAGAAACTGGAGTGAAAAGACGAATGCAGTGTGCTTCGAAAGAGGAGAGTGACAGAGAGGGAGGTGGGTGAAGTACCTGAAAGGTGCTATGTGGGGCTAGAAGGATTCCGACACCTCCTCCCTTACGTCCACTGGATCTGGGGGAGTGAGTCCAGAGAAGACCACTATGGGATAGGGCAGCAGAAGACGCAGTGTCGGATTCGTGGAGCCAGGTTTCGGTAATGGCGAGTAGGTTAAATGAGTTGGCGATAAAGAGGTCATGGAGAGAGGTGAGTTTGTTGCAGACAGAGCGGGAGTTCCAAAGGGCACAAGAGAAAGGGAGTCTGGTCTTGGGAAGAATAGAAATGGGAATTACCGTATTTATCGGCGTATAACACGCACTTTTTTCCCCTTAAAATCAGGGGAAAATCGCGGGTGCATGTTATACGCCGATCCCCTGCGATCCAGAACGAAAAAATCGCTGACCGCGATTTGAAAATGGCGCCGCCGGCGCCGAAATACACAG
Organism: Aquarana catesbeiana; assembly: GCF_042186555.1. Lineage (NCBI taxonomy): Eukaryota > Metazoa > Chordata > Amphibia > Anura > Ranidae > Aquarana > Aquarana catesbeiana. Next base: position 328,967,645 of record NC_133325.1, read on the forward strand.
TGCCGGTCCTCGGCTCTTCTCGGCGGCTTTCGGTTTCACTCGAGCGCCGCCCGAACCTAGCCGAGTATACTCGGCTAGTTTCGGATAGCTCCGCTCACCGTCCGAGTGGAACCGAAAGTAAACGAGAGCCGCCGAGAAGAGCCGAGGACCGGCTCTGTGTATTTCGGCGCCGGCGGCGCCATTTTCAAATCGCGGTCGGCGATTTTGAAGCTCAGAGGCTTCAGCAAGACTGCACTGGGGCAAGGCTGGACTGGGGCAAGGCTGGACTGGACACTGGGGAAGGCTGCACTGACATGGCTGCACTGACATGGCTGCACTAGCAAGGCTGCACTGACAAGGCTGCACTAGCAAGGCTGCACTGACAAGGCTGCACTGACAAGGCTGCACTGACATGGCTGCACTAGCAAGGCTGCACTGACAAGGCTGCACTGACAAGGCTGCACTGACATGGCTGCACTGGCAAGGCTGCACTGACATGGCTGCACTGGCAAGGCTGCACTGACATGGCTGCACTGAGAAGGCTGCACTGAGAAGGCTGCAATGATGGGCATTTAAATGTAAGTTTTTTTCCCTTCAACTTCCCTCCTTAAAGTTTTTTTTCCTTAAAATTCCCTCCTAAATTGAGGTGCGTGTTATACGCCGGTGCGTGTTATACGCCGATAAATACGGTAAATTGTGTTGATTGCACAATATGTATATGTATATATATATATATATATATATATATATATATATATATATATATACATACATACAGTTACATTAGAGATAATTAGTGATGGCTCTGGGATACTATTGAGATATAGTCAGATGCCTGGTCTAGCATATGCCTTCGAGTGATGTTTATATGAAAAATGAGATTGGGATTGCGAAGGCATGTATAATTAAGCACACACAGGGTTAAATGTTTTGGTGTGTGCTGGCCTATATGAATGAGCAGTTGAGTACTGTAGCTACGCCCTCTGATGAAGTCTCCTACGAAATGCATTAGGGCATGTCCACACGATCGATCCAGATGTGACTGTGCCTCTCAACCCGGGAACTGCCTGGTTAGTTTCAACGGAAGGGTGGTGAGAGCTGCGCTCACAGTCTGATGTTATTAGAGGATATTATACGCTTTTGAATGTTTTTATCTTTGTAAGTGCAATGGATTAAGGGGGGTTTTATCGAATAAAATTGTCATAACAGTATCACGCTATGTGAGTGTATCTTTCATGGTGGCGAGTTGATATAGACGAAGAGTTTGACCTTCAACAGACCACGAGATAAAGAGATATGATCGTATAAGGCTCGGCTTTTGCTGTCATCTGGTAATTCGTTACCCATTGGGGGTTTTATCACAAGGTGTGGTGATGGGAACTGGGATCATTACAGCAATCTCTTTATTCAGCCCACATTGTGAACAGGCTCACAGCTTTCATACTCATGGGTTGTCAAAGGAGGACTTTTTATATGTTGATCTAAATGTTGATCGATTATCGCTGCTGCTATTTCATTTGTTATAGTAGCGGTTCTGGAGTTACTGATACATGTGCGCTGGGAGAAATTGATTATCTAATTGATTCCAATTGTTCTTTAGATAATGATCTATAATTTTCTCATATGTTTATTGGTCGATTACATTCTAAAAGTATGTTGGGTATACTCTATATAGAGAGTATACCCCCCTATATATAGAGTATAACCCCCCCCATGCATTGTGGGGGGGTTAGTGAAGTGATGGCTGCATTTGATTAGCACAAGTGGCTGCATTTACTGGGTACAAGTGGCTGCATATGATGGGCACAAGTGGCTGCATATGATGGGCACAAGTGGCTGCATTTGATTGGCACAATTGGTTGCATTTACTGGGCACAAGTGGCTGCATTTGACAGGCACAAGTAGCTGCATTTGACGGGCACAAGTGGGTGCATTTGACGGGCACAAGTGACTGCATTTACTGGGCACAAGAGGCTGCATTTGATGGGCACAAGTGGCTGCATATGATGAGCACAGTGGCTGGGTTTGATGGGCACAGTGACTGTATTTGATGGCCACAGTGAGGCTGAAATTGATGGGGGAGGTTCAGTATTTTTCAGTTTGTTTGCGCCCCCCCAAAAATTTTGAGCAACAGCTGCCACTGGTCAGCACAGAGACAGTACAGGGAACTTCACAGGGCTGTTTGTGAGCTGTGGATTGTAATCCCCCCTGACCTCCCAGCAGCAGTGTATGTGAATGCCTGTACCCTGTAGTGCACTGGATTAGTGCACTTTTTAAGGGAGTGAGGTTATTTTTAATCAAAGGGGAGTTCCAGTCAATTTTTTGTTTATTAAAAGTCAGCAGCTACAAAAAAAGGGTATCTTCTGACTTTCAATAAAGACATTCACCTGCCCCACAATTGAGCAACGTGGCCACCCAAACCCTCCCTTCTCTCCCCCGCTTGTCCACGGCGCTGGCAATACTACTGTGGGTATCCGGCTGTGAGAGCTTGCAGCTTCACAGCCGGGTGCGCATGTCTCACTGCGCTGTCCTGCATAGCCGGGCAATCTTTTGGGACCTGTGATGTGTCCCAGAAGATTGCAGGGAGGAAGGGCCGCCTAGGCAGCCCAAGCGGAAGTGGGAGCTTGTCAGTAATCGTGATGCATCGCTTGTATAACAGTGTAAATTTGCTGTCCCCTCCAAATAACTCAACACACAGCTATTAATGTCTAAACCGCTGGCAACAAAAATGAGTACACCCCTAAGTGAAAATGTCCAAATTGGGCCCAAAGTGTCAATATTTTGTGTGGCCACCATTATTTTCCAGCACTGCCTTAACCCTCTTGGGCATGGAGTTCACCAGAGCTTCACAGGTTGCCACTGGAGTCCTCTTCCACTCCTCCATGATGACATCACGGAGCTGGTGGATGTTAGAGACCTTGCGCTCCTCCACCTTCCGTTTGAGGATGCCCCACAGATGCTCAATAGAGTTTAGGTCTGGTGACATGCTTGGCCAATCCGTCATCTTTACCCTCAGCTTCTTTAGCAAGACAGTGGTCGTCTTGGAGGTGTGTTTGGGGTCTTTATCATGTTGGAATACTGCCCTGTGGTCCAGTCTCCTTAGGGAGGGGATCATGCTCAGCTTCTGTATGTCACAGTACATGTTGGCAGTCATGGTTCCCTCAATGAACTGTAGCTCCCCAGTGCCGGAAGCAATCATGCAGCCCCAAACCATGACACTCCCACCACCATGTTTGTGTGTAGGCAAGACACACTTGTCTTTGTACTCCTCACCTGGTTGCCGCCACACACGCTTGACACATCTTAACCAAATAAGTTTATCATGGTCTCATCAGACCACAGAACATAGTTCCATAGTTGTCTTCAGCAAACTGTTTGCGGGCTTTCTTGTGCATTATCTTTAGAAGAGGCTTCCTTCTGGGATGACAGCCATGCAGACCAATTTGATGCAGTGTGTGGCACAATGTCTGAGCATTGACAGGCTGACCCCCCCACCCCTCCAACCTCTGCAGCAATGCTGGCAGCACTCATACGTCTATTTCCCAAAGACAACCTCTGGAAATGACACTGAGTACGTGCACTTAGTTTCTTTGGTCGACCATAGCAAGGCATGTTCTGATTGGATAAATTGTTTGAGGGAAGAGTAGACAAATCTATTAAAAAGTGAAAAAGTGCAATCACAGTGCAGCGAAATCTGTAAGTGTATCACATAACACTAAAACAATAAAGGTGAGTAAGTGATTTCGTGCAAACTGCTGTGTATAAATATACTACACAAATAATGCATACACTACAGTGAATAAAATGTGTCTAAAATATCCACATAAAGTGGCAAGAGAGGGAACGTAACGCGTAGGGATTGTCCGGGATAGCCGTAACCGGAAGTGACGTGAGAAGGCGAGGAACAACACCTAATTTGTTCCCTGTGTTATTTTGAATGCGTCTATGTATATGGAGCTTTTGATTTTTACTTTTATTTATAGTTTTTCCTATTGTTCACGGAAGGTGCTACAAGCTATTTTTTAGCAGCATCGCTCCACATGTTTTCATATTAGGACACCTCCTTATTATTCACTGCACGATTTATTATTATGAATTTTATGATTTATGCTGTATTACATATTGAAGACTGTTATTTTATGTGGATATTTTAGACACATTTTATTCACTGTAGTGTATGCATTATTTGTGTAGTAGGTTCTGAGTGGATCAAGTGAATAATTAATGGGCACGGCCCCAAAAATATATATACATGCAATCTACCAACCTGAGGCTGCTCCTAAAATTAGTAATTACTAATAAACAATATAACAGATAATATAGGGCGCATCAATAGTGCAATATTTTTAATGTGAATCTGTTGAATTTTAACGTATGTTAAAGTGCTCCAGTGCATAAACAATAAATATTCTGTGTTTGCAATAAAGTGAATTTAGTGCAACATATCAAATGTCCTCAAGTTATTCTAAGAAAAAACACACAAAATTCTTCTTAGTAAATCCAATCACCACATAATAAAGTGCACATGCTTTCTTATTCGTGCTTCACCCGAAGTGGTAAATCTAAGCACTCACCAGAAAGTAGTGGCCACAAAGTGACCCTCAGGCATGAAAACAACTATATATCTTCAAAGGTACTTTTCTAGATATCCTGGCAGAAGGCCTTCAATCACCAGTCAGCAGGAATTGTATATAGCTTCTATATCTGAGCCTCGGTGCATCAATGCATCAACTAAATATGCAAAAAGTGGCTCCCCAAGAAAGCCACAGAGCTTGGATAGTGTAAAAACGTCTTTATTCAAAGTAAACAAAGCTTCCAAAAAATGTGCAGGTACAGGACGAAAATCAGACTGGGCTACAGCTGAGGAGGAAAAGCAGAGAGCGAGCGGTACCTTGTGTTTGCTGGAGTAGCGTCTCGGCATGCGTCGCAGCTGATCCAGGAATGGGGGACTTGTGAGTGTGTCTCGAGCCTCCCTTTCAATATATTTCATGCTGGACGCTCGCACAGCGTGAAATATATTGAAAGGTAGGCTCGAGACACACGAGTCCTCCATTCCTGGATCAGCTGGGACGCATGCCGATAATAAATAATAAATAAGCATGTGCACTTTATTATGTGGTGATTGGATTTACTAAGAAGAATTTTGTGTGTTTTTTCTCAGAATAACTTGAGGACATTTGATATGTTGCACTAAATTCACTTTATTGCAAACACAGAATATTTATTGTTTATGCACTGAAGCACTTTAACATACGTTAAAATTCAACAGGTTCACATTGAAAATATTGCACTATTGTTGCGCCCTATATTATCTGTTATAATGTTCTGAGTGGGACCTGTCCTGTTAAACCCTTGTATTGTCTTGGCTACCGTGCTGCAGCTCAGTTTCAGGGTCTTGGCAATCTTCTTATAGCCTAGGCCAATATTATGTAGAGCAACAATTCTTTTTTTCAGATCCCCAGAGAGTTCTTTGCTATGAGGTGCCATGTTGAACTTCCAGTGACCAGTATGAGAGAGTGAAACACCAAATTTAACACACCTGCTCCCTATTCACACCTGAGACCTTGTAACACTAACGAGTCACATGAAAAGGAGGGAAAATGGCTAATTGGGCCCAATTTGGACGTGTTCACTTAGGGGTTTACTCACTTTTGTTGCCAGCGGTTTAGACATTAATGGCTGTGTGTTGAGTTATTTTGATGGGACAGCAAATTTACACTGTTCTACAAGCTGTACACTCACTACTTTACATTGTAGCAAAGTGTCATTTCATCAGCGTTGTCACATGAAAAGATAAAAATAATGTGAGGGGTGTACTCACTTTTGTGAGATACTGTATATGCTTATAAGTGCAGGTACATTTAAACACAGGAGAACTTGATCTGGGAAGCATTAAGTTTGGCTATACTTCCCAAATCATTTCTCCTGCACTTAAAGTGGTAATATACCCAAAGTTAAAAAGTGTAATATATTGCAGCTTACCAATAATTCGATGTGGTTGCTGGATTAACTGTAGTGGTCAGGTAGGTTAGTGTAGGAATCAAGTAAGTTAGTGTCGTGGTCAGTGTAGGAATCAGGTAGGTTAGTGTAGTGGTTAGGTAGGTCAGTGTAGTGGTCAGTATAAGAATCGGGTAGGTCAGTGTAGTGGTCAGTGTAGAAATCTGGTAGGTCAGTGTAGTGATCATTATAACAATCAGGTAGGTTAGTGTAGTGGTCAGTGTAGAAATCAGGTAGGTTAGTGCAGTGGTCAGGTAGGTAAGTGCAGTGGTCAGGTAGGTCAGTGTGTTGGTCAGTGTATGTGTGTATGAATCAAGTAGGCTACTGTAGTGGTCAGTTTAGGAATCGGGTAGGTCAGTGTAGTGGTCAGTATAAGAATCAGGTAGGTCAGTGTAGAAATCAGGTAGGTTAGTGCAGTGGTCAGGTAGGTCTGTGTAGTGGTCAGTGTAGGTATCAAGTAGGTTACGGTAGTGGTCAGTGCAGGAATCAGGTAGGTCAGTGTAGTGTTCAGTATAAGAAACAGGTAGGTCAGTGTAGTGGTCAGTGTAGAAATCAGGTAGGTTAGTGCAGTGGGTAGGTAGGTCAGTGTAGGAATCAAGTAGGTTACTGTAGTTGTCAGTGTAGAAATCAGGTAGGTCAATGTAGTGAACAGTGTAGGAATCAGGTAGTGTAGTGGTCAGTGTAGGAATCAGGTAGGTCAATGTAGTGGTCAGTATATGAATCAGGTAGGTCAGTGTAGAAATCAGGTAGGTTAGTGCAGTGGTCAGGTAGGTCAATGTAGGAATCAAGTAGGTTACTGTAGTGGTCAGTGTAGGGATTAGGTAGGTCAGTGTAGTAGTCAGTATAAGAATCAGGTAGGTCAGAGTAATGGTCAGTATAAGAATGAGGTAGGTCAGTGTAGTGGTCAGTATAAGAATCAGGTAGGTCAGTGTAGTGGTCAGTATAAGAATCAGGTAGGGCAGTGTAGGAATCAGGTAGGTTTGTTTAGTGGTCAGTGTAGTGGACAGTGTAGGAATCAGGTAGGTTAGTGTAGTGATCAGGTAGGTCAGTGTAATGGACAGTGTAGGAATCAGGTCGGTGAGTGTAGGAATCAGGTAGGCTAGTGTAGTGGTCAGGTAGGTCATTGTAGGAATGAGGTAGGTCGGTGTAGTGACCAGTGTAGGAATTAGGTAGTGTAGTGGTCAGTATAGGAATCAGGTGGGTCAGTGTAGTGGTCAGGTAGGTTAGTGTAGTGGTCAGTGTAGGAATCAGGTAGGTTAGTGTAGTGGTCAGGTAGGTTAGTGTAGTGGTATAAAATAAAAATAAAACATAAACACTGACCTACCTTATAAAAATAAGGTAGGTCAGTGTAGTGATCAGTATAAGAATCAGGTAGGACAGTGTAGTGCTCAGTGTAGAAATCAGGTAGGTTAGTGTAGTGATCAGTATAAGAACCAGTGTAGTGATCAGTGTAGAAATCAGGTAGGTTAGTACAATGGTCAGGTAGGTCATTGTAGTAGTCAGTGTACGAATCAAGTAGGTTACTGTAGTGGTCGGTGCAGGAATCAGGTAGGTCAGTATAGTGGTCAGTGTGGAAATCAGGTAGGTTAGTGCAGTGGTCAGTGTAGGAATGAAGTAGGTTACTGTAGTGGTCAGTGCAGGAATCAGGTAGGTCAGTGTAGTGGTCAGTATAAGAATCAGGTAGGTCAGTGTAGAAATCTGGTTGGTTAGTGCAGTGGTCAGGTAGGTCAGTGTATAATTCAGGTAGGTCAGTGTAATGGTCAGTATAAGAATCAGGTAGGTCAATGTAGTGGTCAGTATAAGAATCAGGTAGGTCAGTGTAGAAATCAGGTAGGTTAGTGCAGTAGTCAGGTAGGTCAGTGTAGGAATCAAGTAGGTTACTGTAGTGGTCAGTGTAGGAATTAGGTAGGTCGGTGTAGTGGTCATTATAAGAATCAGGTAGGTCAGAGTAATGGTCAGTGTAAGAATGAGGTAGGTCAGTGTAGTGGTCAGTATAAGAATCAGGTAGGTCAGTGTAGTGGTCAGTATAAGAATCAGGTAGGTCAGTGTAGTGATCAGTATAAGAACCAGTGTAGTGGTCAGTGTAGAAATCAGGTAGGTTAGTACAATGATCAGGTAAATCAGTGTAGTAGTCAGTGTACTAATCAAGTAGGTTACTGTAGTGGTCAGTGTAGGAATCAGGTAGGTCAGTGTAGTGGTCAGTGTAAAAATCATGTAGGCTAGCGCAGTGGTCAGTGTAGGAATTAAGTAGGTTACTGTAGTGGTCAGTGCAGGAATCAGGTAGGTCAGTGTAGTGGTCAGTATAAGAATCAGGTAGGTCAGTGTAGTGGTCAGTTTAGAAATCTGGTTGGTTAGTGCAGTGGTCAGATAGGTCAGTGTAGGAATCAAGTAGGTTACTGTAGTGGTCAGTGTAGGAATCAGGTCAGTGAAGTGGTCAGTATAAGAATCAGGTAGGTCAATGTAGTGGTCAGTATAAGAATCAGGTAGGTCATTGTGTAGAAATCAGGTAGGTTAGTGCAATGGTCGAGTAGGTCAGTGTAGGAATCAAGTAGGTTACTGTAGTGGTCAGTGTAGGAATTAGGTAGGTCAATGTAGTAGTCAGTATAAGAATCAGGTAGGTCAGAGTAATGGTCAGTATAAGAATCAGGTAGGCCAGTGTAGTGGTCAGTATAAGAATCAGGTAGGTCAGTGTAGTGCTCAGTATAGGAAGCAGGTAGGTCAGTGTAGTGGACAGTGTAGGAATCAGGTGGGTCAGTGTAGTGGACATTGTAGGAATCAGGTAGGTTAGTGTAGTGGTCAGGTAGATCAGTGTAGTGGACAGTGTAGGAATGAGGTGGGTCAGTGTAAGAATCAGGTAGGTTAGTGTAGTGGTCAAGTAGGTCATTGTAGGAATCAGGTAGGTCAGTGTAGTGACCAGTGTAGGAATCGGGTAGTGTAGTGGTCAGTGTACAAATCAGGTAGGTTAGTGCAGTGGTCAGGTAGTAGAAATGAAGTAGGTTACTATAGTGGTCAGTGTAGGAATTAGGTGGGTCAGTGTATTGGTCAGGTAGGTTAGTGTAGGAATCAAGTAAGTTAGTGTAGTGGTCAGTGTTGGAATCAGGTAGGTTAGTGTAGTGGTCAGGTAGATTAGTTTAGTGGTTAGGTAGGTCTGTGTAGTGGTCAGTATAAGAATCAGGTAAGTCAGTGTAGTGATCAGTGTAGAAATCAGGTAGGTTAGTGTAGTGGTTAGGTAGGTCAGTGTAGTGGTCAGTATAAAAATAAGGTAGGTCAGTGTAGTGATCAGTATAAGAATCAGGTAGGACAGTGTAGTGCTCAGTGTAGAAATCAGGTAGGTTAGTGTAGTGATCAGTATAAGAACCAGTGTAGTGATCAGTGTAGAAATCAGGTAGGTTAGTACAATGGTCAGGTAGGTCATTGTAGTAGTCAGTGTATGAATCAAGTAGGTTACTGTAGTGGTCGGTGCAGGAATCAGGTAGGTCAGTATAGTGGTCAGTGTAGAAATCAGGTAGGTTAGTGCAGTGGTCAGTGTAGGAATGAAGTAGGTTACTGTAGTGGTCAGTGCAGGAATCAGGTAGGTCAGTGTAGTGGTCAGTATAAGAATCAGGTAGGTCAGTGTAGAAATCTGGTTGGTTAGTGCAGTGGTCAGGTAGGTCAGTGTATAATTCAGGTAGGTCAGTGTAATGGTCAGTATAAGAATCAGGTAGGTCAATGTAGTGGTCAGTATAAGAATCAGGTAGGTCAGTGTAGAAATCAGGTAGGTTAGTGCAGTAGTCAGGTAGGTCAGTGTAGGAATCAAGTAGGTTACTGTAGTGGTCAGTGTAGGAATTAGGTAGGTCGGTGTAGTGGTCATTATAAGAATCAGGTAGGTCAGAGTAATGGTCAGTGTAAGAATGAGGTAGGTCAGTGTAGTGGTCAGTATAAGAATTAGGTAGGTCAGTATAGGAAGCAGGTAGGTCAGTGTAGTGGGCAGTGTAGGAATCAGGTAGGTTAGTGTAGTGGTCAGGTAGATCAGTGTAGTGGACAGTGTAGGAATCAGGTAGGTCAGTGTAGGAATCAGGTAGGTTAGTGTAGTGGTCAGGTAGGTCATTGTATGAATCAGGTAGTGTAGTGGTCAGTGCAGGAATTAGGTAGGTCAGTGTATTGGCCAGATAGGTTAAAGTAGGAATCAAGTAAGTTAGTGTAGTGGTCAGTGTAGGAATCAGGTAGTGTAGTGGTCAGTGTAGGAATCAGGTAGGTTAGTGTAGTGGTCAGGTAGGTTAGTGTAGTGGTTAGGTAGGTCTGTGTAGTGGTCAGTATAAGAATCAGGTAGGTCAGTGTAGTGGTCAGTATAAGAATCAGGTATGTCAGTGTAGTGGTCAGTATAAGAATTAGGTAGGTCAGTGTAGTGGTCAGTATAGGAATCAGGTAGGTCAGTGTAGGCATCAGGTAGGTTAGTGCAGTGGTCAGGTAGGTCAATGTAGGAATCAGGTTGGTCAGTACTACTGTACTAGTGGAAGGGACTCTGTGGGTTAGGGGGCGCAAATTTCTTGCCTTGCCTCGGGTGCTGACAACCCACGCTACGTCACTGAGTGCATATATAATTAGAGGAAAATATGTGTATAAAATAGTTTACCATTTGCCAATAAAAAAAAAAAAGACCTCGGATTTAATTTTAAAAATATGGTCACCTTAGAATAGGATAAGTTGCTATAAACACCACCTTGTTGCCTTCAGTTTTAGGGAATACTGCCATTTCTCCTTTTCCAGCCATCTCATATACCTTGACCAGAGTGCTCACTTTTACATTGTTTTTATTCAGTCTATAGCTAATACTCAAATGCTGCAAACTATACAAATACGGTCACCGGATGATGTCACCCAGAGGCTCCGCCCTTATGACATCACCGCCCGGGGCATGATGGGGCGGTGACATCATAAGGGACGGGCCTGCAGTGGCGCTGCCCCATGCCAATATAAGTAGTTGCACACCGCGCACCCAGCATTAGAGTGGGAGAGAGCATTGAGTCAACAGACAGCGGAGAAGACCCAGCAAAAGAGCGAGAAGATAGCGGAGAAGACTCAGAGGAGAAAACAGCAAACAGAGGGAGAAGAACCGGTGAGGGCTAGAAGACATCAGCGGAGAAGACCCGGAGAGGGGGGAAGATGTCAGCGGAAGAGGCAGAAGAGTCGTAGAGGGAAGAAGAGATCGGAAGAGACCCCGGAGGTGCTTAATAAATTACTTTAAAAACCTTTGTACTGTTTTATTTTTGAAATTTTTTTTAGGTGAATGGGTAGGGGTACAATGTACCCCATACTCATTCACATAGGGTGGGGGGCCGGGATCTGGATGCCCCCTTGTTAAAGGGGGCTTCCAGATTCTGATAAGCCCCCCGCCCGCAGACCCCGACAATCAATGGCCAGGGTTGTCGGGAAGAGGCCCTTGTCCTCATCAACATGGGGACAAGGTGCTTTGGGGTGGGGAGGTGCAGGGCCCCCCTGCCCCAAAGCACCCACCCCCCCATGTTGAGGCCATGCGACCTGGTATGGTACAGGAGGGGGGGCCCGCTTGCTTGTCCCTACCCCCTTTCCCGACCTGCGGGGTAGTGTACACGGATAAAGGTCTGGTATGGATTTTAGGGGACCCCAACGTCGTTTTTTGGCATGGGGGTTCCCCTGAAAATCCATACCAGACTGTAGGGCCTGGTATGCTCTTGGAGGGGGAACCCATGACGTTTTTTTTTTTTTAACATTTTGCGTGGAGTTCCCCCTAAAGATTCATACCAGACATAGTGCCTGGTTTTGTCGGGGATCAAAGTCGGATCCCTGTTCATTGAAGTTGGATGCATGTCAGGCTTTAAGTCGCAGGGCAAGGTTGGATCCAAAGTGGTACGGCTGTCGTGTCGTACCAGTGTGAACCCAGCCTCAGGAATATTTTGTTTCCAACTAGCTAAATTACAACTGTTTTGATGCAAATAAGAGTTGCCTGGAGTGTCTTTAAAATGGGTTTTAGATATAATATTGAATGTTTCATCCCATGATAACACAAGGTTCAAAAACACCAAACTCTTGGAATCAGTGACAAAAGTGAAGCGGATATTGAACGGGTTATTGTTACAATATTCTACAAATTCAGGTAACACATCTGGAGGTCCCCACCAGATGATAATGATATCATCAATATATCTACCATAAAATATTAGATATTTACTGAAGGGGTTATTCCTCCAGATGTGTCCCTCTTCCCAGAAGACCATAAATAAATTGGCATAACATGGAGCAAAATGGGCTCCCATAGCTGTTCCCGATTTTTGTAGATAGTAAGTATCTTGGAACTGAAAATAATTATGTTCCAAAGCAAATTCTGTACAGTCACTGATAAATTGAGCTTGAAGGGGATTAAACTGATCTGTGCTAAACAAAAAGTGCTTTAGAGCCTCAATGCCAGCTGTATGGGGAATGCATGTGTATAGTGAACTCATGTCTAAAGACAGCCATGTGTACTCAGGGAACCATTTGTACTGTTCTAATTGTTACAAAATATGTGATGAATCACATACATAAGCTGGAAGGGATCTCACTAAGGGCTGCAAAAAGTAATTCACATATTGTGAAATATAGCATGTTAAACCATCCATATTGGAAATAATAGGTCGTCCCGGGGGATTTTCTGCATTCTTGTGTACTTTAGGAATATGGTAAAATACAGAGTTTTATAATGCTCTCTTATTAGAAAATTATTTTCAGCTTTGTTTACCACACCCACTTTGTATGCCTCATCCACCATGTTATGCAAAAGTGGTTTATACGTCCCTAATGGATCTTTATTTCGTTTTTGGTAAGTAAATGTACCAACAGTAACCTGTACATAATCCTTCCTATTAAGGTTAACTACACCCCCACCCTTGTCAGCAGTATGAATAACTATCTCATTATTGGTTTCCAAACCTTCCAAGTCTTTTTTCTCTTCCAAACTTAGATTGGGTGGACATCTATACTGTGAATTATTGAGTCTCACCAAATCAGTGTGTATACCATGGAATAAAAGGTTTTTATGTACTCACTCTTCACATGGTGAGGATAAAAAATGATTTTGGTCTAAAATTGGTGTGCATTATGGGATTGTTGTAAGGATTAGACACCATCTCACTAAAATCTTGTATTTGCCCTTCCTCATTTAGATCTCATTTAGATGTCTAACATTTCGGCATCCTCAAAATTTTCAGGGACATCAAATGGAGTGTCCTCTACAACATCAGTAGATTCCTGCGTATTAACTAGGGTAGATTTATTGTTTTCTTTCAAGGAATAGAACCGCTTCACTGTAATATCTTCATCAAATTTGCGGAGATACTTAAAAAGCTGAAATAAGTTAACTTTACAACTGGGTGAAAAATTCAATCCCTTCTGAAGGAGACTAATATCTCCCTCAGAAAGGTGGTGTGCAGACAGATTGAAAATCGTTATAGTAGAATTGGGCTCCCTGGTTTTCCTCTTTTTCTTCCTGTGCTTTCTTCCGCCTCTGGATCCTCCATACTTTTGTCAGAAACCATGAAATCAGACCGAGACAGAAGTAGAGTTAAATCACACTTGTTTAATAATAAAAGTAAAAAGAACAAACGTAGTCAAACATAGCCAAAGTTCAGTAACCGGAATGGATAGTCAGCCAAGCCAGAAGTCAGGGATCAATGTAGTGGAACAGCAAGCAGGATCTGGAGCCAGAAAGGGATGTCAGCAAAACAAGCCTTGAACAGGATCGCAGGAGATTGTTTCTGTGATGTTGACCAAGGCGAAGGCAGAGATCCTCTGGACTGGATGGCTTAAGCAGGCAGGACTGACAAGCAGGATATCATCAACAGCTGAGTCACTGTGGAGAGATAGGAGCTGGCAAATAGCCGACAGCTGAGCGGCCAGTTCAGAGAAGGAAGGGCTGAGGCCAGCCCTGACAGTACCCTCTCCTCAAGGATTCCTCCCCCTCGGAGGACCACCAGGCTTGAGGGGAAAATGTCTATGGTAATCACGGAGGAAGTCAGGGGCATGTACGTCTGAGGATGAGACCCAAGAGCGTTCCTCCCCTTTCCTATGCACCAGGTACGGTATGCGCCCACTGAACCTACGGGAGTCAACAATGGACTGTACTTCATGCTCCTCATGGTTCTCAACCTGTACAGGGGGGAGGACGTGGCACAGAGGTGGTAGCAGACCAAAGGATTTAATAAGGAGACATGAAATACATTCTAAATATGCATATTAGAAGGAAGGTCTAATACGTAAGCCACTGGGTTAATCCTGCGAAGAATACGGAAAGGCTCACTAAACCGAGGTGCAAACTTCAGTGAGAGAACATGAAGTCAGAGGTTGAGAGATGACAGCCAGACCCTGTCCCCAACCTGGTAGGATGGTGCAGGCAGGTGTCTGCGTTCAGCATGGAGTCAGTACTTATCATTAGCATGTCACAAAGCCTCCTGGACTTGTGCCCAAGTGGAATGAAGACCAATGGAGATGCTCCTCTAAAGCAGGAATACTCTGTGGTACAAACGAGTCAGGCAACATGGAAGGTTGGAAACCATAATTCGCCATAAACGGGACAATTGGAAACAGATTTCAAGGCACTGTTATGAGCAAACTCTGCCCACGGTAGTAGGTCTGACCAGTTGTTATGATGGTCAGAAATATAGCAACGTAGGAATTGCTCCAAGGACTGCTTGGCTTGTTCTGCGGCCCCATTAGACTGTGGGTGATACGCAGAGGAGAAAGCAAGCTGAATTCCCAACTGTGCACAAAAGGTTTGCCAGAACCTGGACACAAACTGACTACCCCTGTCCGCGACAATCACCTTGGTTAGCCCATGTAAGCGAAAGATCTCCCAAGCAAAAATGGAAGCCAGTTCCTTAGAAGTGGGCAACTTCTTAAGTGGAATACCATGAGACATCTTTGAGAACCAGTCAACCACCATAAGGATAACTGTGTTGCCCTGGGAGTTGGGTAATTTCACAATGAAATCCATAGACAGGTGGGTCCAGGGCCTCTCTCCATTGGGTATGGGTTGTAGGAGGCCCACTGGAAGGTGTTGTGGAGTCTTACTCTGAGCACACACGGAACAGGCAGCTACAAAGGCAGTTACATCAGCACGTAGACTAGGCCACCAGAATTGTTGGGAAATGGCCCAAAAGAGTTGATTCTTCCCAGGGTGGGCAGTAGCCTTGGGAGAATGGTAAGTCTGGAGCACGGCAGTACGAAGACTCTCTGAGACAAAGCAGCAGTCACAAGGTTTCTCAGGTGGAGCATGGACCTGAGCAGCAAGAATTTTGTCACCCAAAGGAGAAGTGAGACTGGTGCGAACCGTAGCCAGAATACAATCAGGAACCGGAACAGACTCCAACTTGGAAGTGGAGGAAAATTGTCATGACAAGGCGTCAGCCCCTACATTCTTAGTACCGGGTAAGAATGATATAATATTATTGAAACTTGACAAGAAAAGAGCCCATCGCGCCCTTCTGGGAGAGAGGCGTTTAGCCTCAGATAAGAATGTGAGATTCTTATGGTCAGTAAGAATGAGAACCGGCACAGTGGTACTTTGGTCTCCATTCTTTCAGGGCTAAAATGATCGCCAACAGCTCTCTGTCAGCAATCTCGTAATTGCACTCTGCAGGTGACAATTTCTTGGAAAAGTAGCCACAAGGATGCATAGCGCTCTCAGAGGTAGGACGTTGAGACAGAAGGGTGCCAACACCAGTCTCAGAAGCATCAACCTCAAGGATAAAAGGATCAGGATGTGCCAACACAGGAGCAGAAACAAAGGCAGCCTTGAGACTCTCAAAGGCCTTAATGGACTCCGGAGACCAACTCTGTGGGCTACCGTCCTTTCTGGTCATATCAGTCAGGGGCTTCACCAGAGATGAGTAGTTACGAATAAACTTCCGATAATAGTTTGGCAAAGCCCAGGAAACACTGCAGAGGACATAAACCCATGGGTCGGGGCCACTGTAGAACTGCCGAACGTTTCTCTGGGTCCATCAAAAAACCAGCAGTGGAAATGACATAGCTCAGGAATTTAACCTGTTCACGATGGAGCTCGCACTTCTTCAATTTACAATAGAGATTGTTCTCTCTTAGTTTCTGAAGCACACAACAGACATCTGTGTGGTAGCTCTCCAAGGACTTGGAAAATATGAGAATATCATCGAGATAAACCACCACACATAACTGCAACAAATCTCGGAGGACATCGTTAATAAATTCCTGGAAAACTGCCAGGGTGTTACAAAAGCCAAAAGGCATTACGAGGTACTCATAATGGCCTGTTCTGGTATTAAACGCAGTTTTCCACTCGTCGCCCTCCTTAATCCTCACGAGATTGTATGCCCCACTCAAATCAAGCTTTGTGAAAACCGTTGTTCCCTTAAGGCGGTCAAATAACTCCATAGTCAATGGAATCGGATAGGCATTCTTAATCGTAAAGCGATTGCGATCCCTATAATCAATACAAGGTCTTAGTTCACCACTCCTCTTCTTCACAAAGAATAAACCAGCACCAGCAGGAGATGAGGATTTGCGGATGAAACCTTGAGAAAGTACGTCTGCAACATACTCCTCTATGGCCCTATCCTCCAAGACTGACAAAGGGTAAACCCGGCCACGAGGGGGTATGGAACAGGTTGAAGGTCAATTGTGCAATCATACGCCTGGTGTGAAGGCAAACTACCAGCTTGATCTTTGTCAAAGACATCGCTAAAATCGTGGTACTCCACCAGCAGGGAGGAGAGTAAAGAGGTGCACAGGACCTTGACTACCTTCTGGAAGCATGTCTCACTGCATTGTGGTGACCAGAAGAGAACCTCAGCACGGAGCCAATCAAAGGAGGGTTTGTGCCTCTGTAAACAAGGATAAACAATATCCAGCGGAAACTTAGCTGAGGAAATAACTTGAATTGGATTATCTCATGGTGAAGAGCCCCTACGGTCATGGACAATGGAACCATCTTATAAGTCACATGGGCAGGCTGTAGAGGTCTCCCATCAAGAGCCTCAGTGGCAAGTGCAGTGTCACGCAGCTGCAGCAGAATCGAGTGCTTCAATACAAAGGCAGCATCAATGAACAGGCCTACAGCCCCAGAGTCCATTAGAGCCTGTATCTCGACGGATGACTCAGCCCAAGAAAGGGTGACCGAAACCAGGGGCTTATCCTTCTGGATAACTGGGGATGAAACAACGCCTCCTAAGGTCTGTCCGTGACAGGATCTCAAGGTTCGGGCGTTCCCTGGACAGGTAGAACAAGACTTCAAAAAGTGACCTGCCTGGCCACAATAAAGGCACAACCTCTCCCTCCTCCTAAAGGTTCTCTCATCCGCAGAGAGACGCGTGAAACCCAAGTGCATGGGTTCACCTTCAATGACCGACTCAGTACCACGAGGCATGGGAGTAGAGGGAGGCACGGGTGGGTCTGCAAAGCTTGGAGACAAACGTACAGGAGGCTTCCGCTAGCGCTCCTTAAAAGAGTCTTTCTCTGAGTCTGGAGTCAATGAGGATGGTAAACGTGATCAACTTCTCCAGCTCAGTGGGTATATCTCGGGCTGCTATCTCATCCTTGATGGTATACGAGAGACCATGAGAAAAAGCAGCCATGAGGGCCTCATTGTTCCACGCAACCTCTGCTGCCAGAGTACGGAATTCAATATCGTAGTCGGCAACAGTTCTCGTACTCTGTTCGATGGATATGAGACACTTGGCAGCAGAAGCGGAGTGTGCGGGAACCTCAAATACCCTTTTAAACTAAGCCACAAACTCAGGGTAGCTCAAGACAACAGGTTTTTGCGTCTCCCATAAAGGGTTTGCCCAGGCCAAGGCTCTCTCAGAACGCAAAAATATCACAAAATCTACTTTGCTTCTGTCCATGGGAAACGCCTGGGGCAGCATCTCAAAGTATATCTCAACCTGGTTGAGAAACCCTCTGCATTGGACTGGATCACCCCCAAATCGCTGGGAAAGTAGAGTGGAACCAGACATACCTCTTATAGAGGTAATATTCAAGGCAGGTGCCTGCACAGAGACTGGAGCAGCAGCAGGGTCGGCCTGCAACATAGGTTGTACCAGGGCGGCCACAGTGGGAGATTCCAGGCGACTCAGGAGCGTTTGTAACGCCATGGCAAGCTGATCCATGAGGTGATCCAGTTCATCCAATCTGGAAAAAGTATTACCAACAAGTGGATTGACTGCATCTTCTGAATTCATGGCCTTCGCCTACTGTCAGAAACCATGAAATTTAGTCCGAGACAAAAGTACAGTATAACAACACCCCGAGTATGAAAGGGGTTAAAGTTGTTTAGGACATTCCATACCCGAACACAAAGGCAGCTACCGAAAACTCCGATCAGCTGAACAAGAAACCCATACGAATAATTCTCCCCCAAGTACGAGAAGAGGCTCTGTCTTGAGGTTCAAATAGGAATGAATCTTTATTTTGAGATCTCACACAGATATATACAGCAGGATGAAACTACAACCTCTCACCAGAAACCTAATTAACATGAGCTAATTATCTAATCCTTTAGACAGCCTAGGTGACTCAGAGACATGACCTTTAGGACAGACTTCATGTCCCCTAGTTCACCGACTATACAATACACATTATCATACATCTCAATACAATTGCAGGGTTAATTTGCACACTGGATGAAAAGACTCTTTAGAAGCTGTGACAAGTCATACTAGACTAATTTACATTATAGCAGACACAGACAGACAGGTGGCTGGAATTGACATCAGCATCTCCTTACAGTATGTGTCCCAACAGTATGAATCAGTCACTATTTGTAATATGGCAAATACAGGGTCCCCAGAGTTTGTGTCTCTTGGGGGGATATGGATTTGAATCTAAAGTAATGCCACCTCAAGGGTCCCCAGGCATACAGCTCACAAAGAGCATCATTCCCCTAAATGCCAGGGCCCATAATCGGTAGGCAAGAGGCTAGTATTCAGTCCCCTCCAAAAGCCTCTGTCCCGGCTAGGTCTGTCACATACAGTTAAATCAAACTTGTTTAATAATAAAAGTAAAAAGAACAAACGTAGTCAAAACATAGCCTAGGTTCAGTAACCGGAATGGATAGTTAGCCAAGCCAGAAGTCAGGGATCAATGTAGTGGTACAACAAGCAGGATCTGGAGCCAGAAGGGATGTCAGCAAAGCAAGTCTTGAACAGGATCGCAGGAGATAGTTTCTGTGATGTTGACCAAGGCAGAGGCAGAGATTGTCTGGACTGGACGGCTTAAGTAGGCAGGACTGACGAGCAGGATATCATCAACAGCTGAGTCACTGTGGAGAGATAGGAGCTGGCAATTAGCTGACAGCTGAGCGGCCAGCTCAGAGAAGGAAGGGCTGAGCCCAGCACTGATAACTTTCCTTTTTTCTTTTTTCTGGGAGGACAGTTTTCAATAAAAAAAACGCTGATCGGTATCATTACTAATACTAGCTATTGCTACAGGTGGATCAGAGTGGGGAATATCCATCTCCAGGATTTGAAATAAATTAGACACCACAACATTGTATTTAGCTATTAGGTTAGCATCTCCAGCAGCTTTTCTGCATAAATTTGTGTCAGGTTCATCAAATCTCCCAGAGCAGAAGTTTATGATGCCTGCATCACCACCAGAAACATTGAGAACCACCCCAGTTGGTGTGTTACTACCATTGGAATGTATAACCCTATTATTCCTAGGTGGATATGTTTTTTTTCTTTTTAACATTCTTATGACCCTTAATCTGATTGAAATGTTTACTGGGAGCATGTCCCCCATTGTCGTTTGGCATCTGTCCATTTTCAGATCTTTTATTTCCAGGCCCCATACTATGTGCCTTATAATGATGATCCTGGCTGTTTAGATTGGATGGGTCACGAGATATGGAATGCATATTTCTATTCATATTGTGATTATTGTGTGGTTCTGCAGGGTCATCATCTAAAAGGAAATTATTATTTTGCTTTTTCCAATTGAGTATGCACCTCTTGTCATAGTCATCCAGGTCTCTAGTAAACTTTTTTTGTTTGACCTCAAAACCTCAAGCTGCTTGCTGAGGGGGCATTCGACAGGAGGGAGGGGCCAGGAGCAGTGGCACCTGAGAAGAGGAGGATCTGGGCTGGTCTGTGCAAATCCACTGCACAGAGCAGGTAAGTATAACATGTTTGTTATTTTTATTGAAAAACAAGACTTTACAATCACTTTAAAGAATAATATCTCCTTTCGTAGCATGTTACATGTTATACCCATATTCAGGGTGTAACATGTAACATATTACGAACAGACTGGCCCCCACACATCCCCAATTCCCGCTGTGACAGCTAGCGGGTTCTTCTCCCTCCTTGCTAGCTGTAATGCCCCGTACACACGATCGGACATTGATCGGACATTCCGACAACAAAATCCATGTATTTTTTCAGACGGATGTTGGCTCAAACTTGTTTTGCATACACACGGTCACACAAAGTTGTCGAAATTGTCGCTAAGAACGCGGTGACATACACCACATACGACGAGACTAGAAAAGACCATTTCAGAACCAAGCGCGGCACCCTTTGGGCTCCTTTTGCTAATCCCGTGTTAGTAAAAGTTTGGTGAGAGACGATTCGCGCTTTTTCAGACTCGTGGTTTTCAGATCGTTTTCTGCTGTTCAGTTTTTGCTTGTGGGTTTGTATCTGCTCTTCAGTGCGTGCAAGCAAGCTACGTGTGACTTTGTCATTGTGTTCTTGTTCGTTCGTTACTGTTTTTCAGGTCGCTCTTCACAGGCCTTGCTGTTCTTCACTGTTACTGCGTTCTGAGCAGCCGACCGTTTTCTAGCCATGTTGCATATACGTATTTTTCGTAGAGTTCGTGCTGTGCGGGGGCTTGGTGTTGGGGTCCTGACTTTGACACAAGTCCAGTCCATGAACAGGGTGGGGAGGAGTTCATGGACCAAGAATTGGTTGCTTCAGCGTGACCAGTTCTGTCATATGCCTTTGCTCCGTGAGATCCGTGAGAATAATCCTGATGATTTCAGGAACTTTCTCCGGATGACGGACCCCGTATTTCACCGTTTGTTGGCTTTGCTGACCCCTTATATTAGCAGGCAGGATACCTGCATGAGGCAAGCCATCACTCCGGAGCAGAGGTTAGTCGCCACCCTGCGGTACTTGGCGACGGGGAGAAGCCTGCAGGACCTTAAGTTCTCGACAGGCATCTCCCCCCAGGCTCTGGGGATCATTATCCCAGAGACCTGTTCTGCCATCATTTAGGTCCTGCAGAAGGAGTATATTAAGGTAAGATTTTTATCCTTTAATATCACATTTTATTGTATATAATGTTTGCTAATATATTGTATTTCTTTCCTCATTCCCTAATTACCATGATTGTAATATGCTGTGAATGTCCCCTTTGTCCTCATGCATGCTGTTTTTTTATTTAATTATTTTTGTTGTCCTTCATACATATTTGCCTTCACTTACCTCCCCAGCATGGTCTCCTGCCCTATATTCACCTCATGTAGTCACTTAACAATGTATTTTGTCAGCTCCATAGTAGTGCTTTACCCCAAACACCCCTAAAATGTTTTTAAATGTGATTGGTGCTTCAATTTCAGGCAGAGTGCCAGAGGCTTTTTTTGGGGGGTCCCCAAATCATATTGAACCCTGCCGCCCCCCAACTGCTAAGTCAGCTGATACTAATTCTCTATCTATCCTCAATCATCTATCTGCTGACTTTGTCAAACCCATACACACTATACCCATCTCTTTTGTGCTCAGATTTATGGATGAATTCCCCAAAGCATGTAGTGCAAGGGCCTGCCTGTATACTTTCAAATGGTACTGTTTAAAGTTTTGGTATCCTATTATTATCTTGATAGGTAATAGCAGAATGTCCAAATGTGCTAAAATGTGTACAGTGTGTATTTATATCTTTGTATTATGACACTTCTTACCTGTCCAGTGGACTGTCAATAGTGTAACTAAGGAGGGTCTGTTCAAAGTAATACACATTATTTAGGCATTCATCTCTCAATGAAGTGGAGAGGGTTACCTGTCCAAGAGTTCCCCCCCTATAATGTTAGAAATGGCCCATGAGAGGGGGGGTGGGGGAATCTGATAGGTGTACCTTATACTTTGATCTTTAAAAATTCCCATAAATAAATGGTATCTTGATGTTGGCCAAGAATGTTTGTGTCTAATCTGCTTTCCATGTTTATGTGCAAAAAGACTATTTTTTTTTTGTTTTACTCCACAGTTTCCTTCCACGCCACAGGAATGGCAGACTGTGGCCTTCCACTTTGCCCAGCGGTGGGACTTTCCTAACTGTGGAGGGTCAATTGATGGGAAACACGTCCACATCATCCCACCACCCAACTCGGGGTCGTACTATTATAATTATAAGGGGTTCAATAGTACTGTGATGTTGGCGGTGGTGTTGGCTACTTATGAATTTCTGTATGTGGACGTGGGGAAGAATAGCTGGATGTCCAATGGTGGAGTCATCGCCCAGACGGAGTTCTACAGGCATCTCCAGAATGGCAGCTTGGACTTGCCACCTTCAGAAGACAATGTGGAAGGACTCCCATTCGTCTTCGTTGCGGATGAAGCTTTTGCGCTGGGGGACCATCTTATGCGGCCATTCCCGATGAGGACCCTCACCCCGGACCAGAGGGTTTTTAATTAGTGGCTGGCCAGAGCCAGAAGAGTGGTGGAGAACACTTTGGAATCATGGCCAGACAGTTCCGCCTATTTCTTACACCCATACATATGGCGGAGTACAAACTGAATCATATTATCCTGGCGTGCTGTGTTCTACACAATTTTTTACGGCAACATTCTGCCAACTATGCTGGCTCAGTTGGGCCTGAGGCCGGAATTCAAAATGAACCAACCCTGACGGCGCTTGAAAATGGCCGTTCTGGCTTGCCCCCCCTGAGTGCCCGTGATGTCTTGAAGATGCCTTGAATTCTTTGCAGGTAGGGGGGCTATTAATATGCCAGACAATGTGTAAAACCTTTTTCAAATAAAATAAAAAAAAATAAGCAAATCTTTGGTGACATTTACTGCTTGCGTTTGTTTTAGCTGACCCTGACAGAAATGTGGTGAGTCCTGAAAATGGCGTGATTGTGTAACCTTACAAAGCACTGTTGGGTGTTATTTACTAAAGGCAAAGACACTTTGCACTACAAGTGCACTTGAAACTGCACTTGCAGTGCAAAGTGGATTTGCCCTTAGGAAATAACACCCATTGTCACAGAAAACAGCAATTATAGCACCACAAATGTGTTGTAGCGTTGAGACAATAATCCACACATTCTTGATTAAAAATCTTTTTAATACCTGCACAATCACATGTGCATTTAGAAAATGTTTTTAAAACAAACCAACATGTTTGTTGTATAACAATTTTTGGCGTCACATTAGAAAAAGTAGAAATGTCTATTTAAGATAAAACAGGCATGTTTAAAACCAACAAGAAGGACACAAGTCTTGAACTTACAAAGTTCACATTTGGTAGAACTTGAAGGCAATATCAGACATGAGTATTTAGAAACTGTGTTTGATATTGCGTTCAGATGGGGTGAAGTCACCCCCAGAAAAGCCAAATTTTGAAGATGCACACAAATAGCCGAATGTCAACATGTGCTAGCTGCCATCATGGGGGATCAAGGGACGTGTTTTGGGGGTGCAACCCCTTCCTCTCAGCTACTTTATTATTGAGGAAGGGGTTGCACCCCCAAAATGCGTCCATTGATCTCCCGTGATGGCAGATAGCACATGTTGACACACTGTGTGCCTCTTCAAAATTTGGCTTTTCTACAGTTTGACAAAAAATGTTAAAAAATTGTAGCACACCAAAAAACCAAGGGATTTGGAGGGGTTTTAAACTCTCCCCAAAACATCAATGATGTTCTTATTTTTTTGAAGAACATCATTGATGTTTTTCTTGATGTTTTCCAAGTCCCTATTACACCCCATGATCTCCCCGATCAGGATCTGTGCACTTTCCGAGGTGAAAGCATCTGGATCCACAACATCATGATCACCTAAAAAGATAGAAACCAAAAAAAAACATGTATTATAAATATGCCAGCATCCATCTCTTACCAGAGCCTGTGGTCGTAGACACTCACCTGTTGTGGTGCCACGTCTTCCTCCTCCTGCTCTGTTTGTCTTGGGTGGATTTCCCCTTCTTCCGAGTCTTTTCTCCCCTATGTAAAAAAAAAATGGTATACTTAGCACACAGATATTTGATGGCAGAACTATAAATATGAAACATTGATTGGAAATGGGGTACAATTTTTTTTGTGGCCAGTGTTCCAAGATGTAGCATTTTTCTTGTCCTTTGTCAAGCTTGAATACTTTACCTGTCTTATACAAGCTTCACAGATGGAGACACCCCTATAGTATACACTGGAGCACCTGTGTGGGCCCCCTAATAAAAAGGGTGTTCTTGTGTCCCACACTAGTGCTCCAGCGTCCGGATGTGAAAACTGCTGCTGAGTGTCCTCTCCTTACACAGAATCTAGTTAGCATTTCATTCTAGTTACAAACCCATCTACCCAACCAAATTAGTTTCAGACAAGTAGGCCCTAAAAAATGTGGCCAAATGCATATGGACAAAACCATGGTGTTTTCTAGGCCGAACGAACAATGTTTGATACGAACAAATAATGTGCCCATGAACATGAAAGTTGCCATTTTAAACTGGACAACAGTTAAGAAAAGCACATGGAGCAGCACGAACGTAATAAACATAAAAAGAATAGGAACACAGCACAACTACTTACTTTTTTGCAGCACTCTCCGGATCCTTCTGTACTGCTCGTGCTCCTTTAATTTGAGGTCCGACCACCGCTTCCTGAGCTAATCTTTCGATCGTCATTCCCCGAAATTCCGGTGCAGACTCTTGACCACTTTCGACATGATCTTGGCCTTTCGGACATTGGGGTTGGGGTAAGGTCCATACTTTCCATCATAGTCGGCCCTCTTCATTATGTCGACCATCTCCCCAAAGGACATATTTGAGGCCTTAAATCGTCTCCTTCTGGATCGGGATGTTTCAAGCTCCGGGCTTTCCTCCTCCTCGTTGGTGTAATTATCTGACACCTGCTGTGTCTCCGCCATGTGCTCTTCCCCCACTGCGACGAACAAGAAGGGGCGGTGAATAGACTAGAAAGAACGTCAGGAGTTTCACGCATGCGCAGTGTCTATAAAGCGTAACACGTGTGTGTAGTACGTACGATCTGTGAGCGGAGGAAGGAGTAACGGAGGCGCCAATCGTGATAGCGAAGGTAAGATTTAACATTGGGCCTATACTGCTTCTAGATTGAGGCCTGTATTTGCACAAGTTTAGAAGACTTTAGGCTGACATTAGGGTTTGTCTTGTGTTGTGTCTTGCAGTGAAAATGGATATCTTGAAAGATAAGGACTTTATGCCAATCTTCATTGATATGTTCAGGGAGCTGCCTTGTCTATGGCAGATAAACCACCCTGAATATAAGAACCAAACAAAGAGGAAGGCAGCGCTGGATAATTTGTTGGAATTTGTGAAGACAGTGATCCCCACGGCAGACATCACCTATTTGAAGGTTCTAATTGGTGGCCTGAGGAGCACTTATCTAAGGGAGCACAAGAAGGTCCAGGATTCCCATAGATCAGGAGCTGCAGATGACATTTATGTCCCCAGGCTGTGGTACTATGACAGGCTGCATTTTCTGGCAGGTCAGACTGAACCCAGGCCAGCACTCTCCACTCTTCCTTCCACGCTTCCTTCCCCCCCAGCTGAGGCTTCTGACGCCCAACCTGGGCCCTCCAGGCAGCAACATGTGGAGGAGCCCAGCTTGAGCCAGGTATAGCTTTCTTCTAAATATTGCTGGTTGTCCAATCAATGATGTTAAATAGATGTTAGTTAGGAGTACTAATTTATGATTGTGATTGATGAAGCAAAAACTAAAACCATGTCCCTTTTTCATACACAGGGAAGTCTCCGCCAGGAGGTGGCTGGGCCAAGCAGGCTGCCTGACAAAGTGCCAGGAAGAGGAGTAACCTGGAGGAGGCTGCACTAGGCCTCTTTTGGAAGGCTACAGAGGCCTTGAGAACCCCCCACACTGTGGAGGAGGACTTTGCTGGCATAACTGCCTGCAAAATGATGCAGATGGAGGAGGGCCAAAGACTCCTGTGTGAGTTCCTAATTTTGGAAGCTCTCAATAAGGGGTTGAGGGGCCAAATAACATGTGCAACCCACATTTGTGACCTCACACATGGTCCTCCTCCTCCTCCAGGTCCTACTCCTCCTCCTGCCACATCTCCAACACCAGAGCCACAGCCGGGATGGAAGCGTGGAAAGAAGACCAGAGAGTGATGGCCTGGGTTCAGTCTGGTCTGGCAAAATATGCAGGCTCTTGTATGACCACAGCCTGGGGACACAGATGTCATCTGCTGCTTTCCGGATCTCTGGGACTTCTGGACCAGACTGCACTCCCTTAGATATGGACTCCTCAGACCACCAATTTTGCTGGAAAATAATTGATGTGTGCCCTGGGGGTCAAAGGCTTCGCCAATTTATGATGTTTATCCAGCGTTGCCTCCCTCTTTGTTTGGTTCTAAGCCCTTAATAAAGGAATTTTTGGTTCAATTATAGTCGCCTATGTGTGTTTTCCATCAAAAAGGACAGTTTGTTTGTGAGGAGGCAGGTACATTTCAAAAATACAATGTGAAATTAACAAGAGACACCAACACCAAGCAACCTCCTTGAGATTAAATAATACAAGATATCAATGGTGTTGTGGTAACTTGACACACAAAACACACACAAAAATATTATGGAGTAAAACACAAAAAAAAAACAATAAAAACACAGCCTTGAAAAAAATACAAACTTGAAAAAAAAAATGTAATTTAAAAACAAACAAAAAGAAATTTGGTCAGACAAATCAAAATATATTGAGGGAATCCCGAAAAAGAATAAAGAAAGAAGTTTGTGAGAAGTCTGTGTGAATATGAGCAACAAAACTATTTCATTCTTCTCACATTATAAAGATGAACAGAGTGCGCTGTATTAAACTATTTAAAACATTGCAGCGTGATGAAAGTGCTGTATCCATTCCGAACGCTCATTTTACCAGACCGAGCTGTTCCGTCTCCGAATTTCTTCTGAGCATGCGTGGCACTTTGTGCGTCGGAACTGGCCACACACGTTCGGAATTGACGCGATCGGATTTTGTTGTCGGAAAATTTTATAGCCTGCTCTCAAACTTTGTGTGTCGGAAAATCCGATGGAAAATGTCCGATGGAGCCCACACACGGTCGGAATGTCCGACAACACGCTCCGATCGCACATTTTCCGTTGGAAAATCCGACCGTGTGTACGGGGCATTACAATTTAAAAAACAACATTTGGCCAAGCGGGGCTCCGGGGCATGGAAAATTACAAGGTCCTGCCTTTGGGGCTGACAGCTTGTAGATTTCAATGAACTACTATGGCGTTGTGGAGCTCCGTGGTAGTTCATTCATGCTTCCTGTCAGATTGTATCTTCTTACCCATACAGGATATATGGGCAAGTAGATACACTGGCTTTGCTGGAG
Organism: Aquarana catesbeiana; assembly: GCF_042186555.1. Taxonomy (NCBI): domain Eukaryota; kingdom Metazoa; phylum Chordata; class Amphibia; order Anura; family Ranidae; genus Aquarana; species Aquarana catesbeiana. The sequence goes on from NC_133325.1 coordinate 328,995,178, forward strand.
ACCTACATGGCACCAGTGATCTGCTGATCACTAGTGCAGTGCTTTACAGTCTCCAAAAAAAAAAAATACATGCAGTTTTTTATCTGCAAAAAATTGTACATTTATTCTTTTTTATGCAAAAACTGAACTTATCCTTTAAAATGCTGCCTCTGTGTGTTCTGGAACAACATTGATGTAGGCCAGTCATGAGAAAATATGAGGCTCCTATTGCTGACTTCTGTCTTAAAATACTACCTGACTGGCTGTTATTATTATTGTTATTCAGGATTTATATAACGCCAACAGTTTGTGCAGCGCTTTACAACATGGGGACAGACAATACAGTTAAAATAAAATTCAATACAGGATGGATCAGAGGGTCCTGCTCGTTAGAGCTTACAATATAGAAGGGAGGGTCAAGGGGAACAAAAGGTAATAGCTGTGGCATGATCAGATGGATAAAATGAAAATACAGTTGTTAGGTGTGGGTAGGATAGGCTTCTCTGAAGAGGAGGGTTTTCAGAGATCATCTAAAAGCTAATAGAGTAGGAGATAATCGGACAAATTGGAGTAAGGCGTTCCATAGGATTGGAGAGGCTCTGGAAAAGTCCTGGAGGTGAGCATGGGAGGAGGTGATGAGGGAGCTAGAGAGCAGGAGGTCTTGAGAAGAATGAAGAGAACGATTAGGTTGGTATTTCACCCTCAGCTACATTCAGTGATGTAGCTGGGGGCAGAGTTGTGGATGGCTTTGCAAGTAGTTGTTAGTATTTTGAATTTAATTGGTTGGGTGAGCGGAAGCCAGTGGAGGGATTGACAGAGAAGAGTAGCAGACACAGAGCAGTTGGTAAGGTGGATGGGTCTGGCAGCACCATTCAAGATGGATTGAAGGGGGGATAGACAATGTAGATGTAAGCCAATGAGGAAGGAGTTGCAGTAGTCGAGAGATGACCAGGGAGTGAAATAGAAGCTTTGTTGTGTCATTAGTTAGAAAGGAGCGTATTTTGAAGATGTTGCGGAGGTTGAGGCGGCAAGATTTGGACAGTGATTGGACGTGGGGCTTAAAGGAGAGTCCAGAGTCTAAGACTACACCTGGGACCTTGGCATGTGGAGATGGGCTTATAGTTGTGCCATCAATTTTGACAGAGAGATCAGGGGAAGAGGCACGTGGGGGAGGAAAAATGATAAGTTTGGGGTGTGACATCCAGACTGATATATCTGATAGTAAATTTGTGATACATGAGGAGACTAAAGGAGTGAGCTGAGGGGTAGAGAAATAGATTTGGGTGTCGTCGGCATAGAGGTGGTATTGAAAGCCATGGGAGGCTATCAGCTGACCCAGGGAGGAGGTGTAGATTGAAAAAAGAGAGGTCCAAAAACAGAACCTTGTGGGACCCCAACAGAGAAAGGAAGAGGAGTGGAGAAAGTAGAATTGTAAGTAACGCTAAAGGTGCGGTTGGATAAGTAGAAAGAGAACCAGTGAAGAGTACAGTCACTGAGACCAAAGGTGTGGAGTTTTTTTTTTGAGGAGGGGGTGGTCAACCGTATAAAAGGCAGCAGTGAGGTCCAGGAGTAGGAGTACAGAATAGTGTCTCTTGGTTTTGTCCGTTAGTAGATTGTTTGTTAGTTTTAGGAGAGCAGTTTCTGTGGAGTGTTGAGGACGAAATCCAGACTGAAGAGGATCAAGAAGGCTATTATCAGCAAGGTGGTCGCTCAGTCGGTTGTACTAACCCTCTGATTTAGTCACTACCTCCAAATGAATCTGGAGATAAAATGAGGTCCTTATGGGTAACCTTATGATTGGCTTATGGGTGTTTGACCAACATTTGTTCTTCTCAAGTCGTTTACTTTGTGCTTGTAGATACCATAGATTCTAACTGTCTCAGATTTCTTGGAATAGTCCTTCATCTATGTGCTCTGACCTGACAATGCTGTGTCCCAAAATCACAGCATCTCCCTTATTTGAGTTACTGAGCATGTGCAGTAACTAAAAAGTATTCTAATTAAGGGGATTGTCGCAGCGACTTGGCGTTTCCTACATGATTAGAGGCAGTGCCATCTGGAAAGTGGGTTATTATTATGGTACAGAGGGGATGGGAGGATTTGAAAGAAGTGGGTTAACAACCACTTTTACAACTTCACCCCCAGAAGGATTTGCCCCGTTAATGACCAGGCCATTTTTTCCGATACACTGCGTCGCTTTAACTGACAATTGCGCGGTCGTGCGACGTTGTATCCAAACAAAATAGATGTCCTTTTTTCCCACAAATAGAGCTTTCTTTTGCTAGTATTTGATCACCTCTGCGGTCTTTATTTCTTGCGCTATAAACAAAAAAGCCCGACAATTTTGAAAAAAAAAATTGATTGGTTTGCGCAAAAGTTATAGCGTCTACAAAATAGGGGATATATTTATGGCATTTTCATTATTATTTTATTTTTTTCACTAGCAATGGCGGCGATCTGCGATTTTTATTGGGACTGTGACATTGTGGTCAACAGATCGGACACTTTTGACACTTTTTGGGACCATTGACATTTACACAGCGATCAGAGCTAAAAATAGCCACTGATTACTGTATAAATGTCATTGGCAGGGAAGGGGTTAACACTAGGGGGCGATCAAGGGGTTAAATGTGTGTCCTAGGGAGTGATTTTAACTGTGGGGGGATGGAACTGCCTGGGGGAGGAGACCGATCATTGTTCATACTTAGTATGAACAACAGTACAGACGCCTCACCCCTCACAGAATGAAGATCTGTCTGTTTACATTGACAGATCTCCGTTCTGCCTCTCTCAGAAGCTATCGCGGGTGCCAGACGGACATCGCGGCCGCCGAGCACGAGCATCGGTTCCGTCGCCATGCTGCGGGCATGCCTACTCCCTAGTGGTCTTAAAGCGGCCGACATATATAGCTACGGAGAGTTGCCCAGGAGAGCCAACCTGCCGCAGTGTAAATGTGGTGGCTGGTCCCCTAGTGGTTAACTACTGTTATTCAGCATACTGCTGGTGTTTAACCCTATCTCTCAGAGTAACGGTATTATTGATACTGCTTCTGGTGGTATGTCTTATTAATTGCATAAGTGCACTTGCTAATTCTCTTTTCCTTTAGGCTGGGTTCACACTGCTGCTGGATGCAACTCACAGCAGGGGTCCAGTGCGTCCCTGTTCTCCGTTTCAGGGATGAATCAATTTTTACCTGCATTTGGACCTGAAACAGAGCCAAAGACGCACAGGTCCCCTGTGCAAGCCGCTCCACAGCTACCACAGAGATGTGTGAACCAGCTCCATAGAGAGCCAGTCACAATCTCCTGTCATGCAAATTTGATGCATGGAAATCCGCATCCAATTTGCATTAGTATGAACCCAGCCTCAGACTATGCTTGACCTAATAAATTCTTTAAAATGTTTTGGTAAGTGCTGAGTGAGTGAGGTGTGTCATCTTCAGATACGCTCCACACATATACCACAAAATGCACCACAAAGCATAACATGCTGTGTTTCCAAGAATAATGCAAGTACTTTTTTCCTGCATTGAGGCTTTTTTATTATCATTTTAAAGCGAATGGGATAACTGCTCTTTGTACAGTACACTGGCACACTTATGCCCCGTACACACGATTGGACTTTCTGCCAACAAAACTGTGGATTTTTGTTCGAAGGATGTTGGCTCAAACTTGTCTTGCATACACACAGTCACACAAATGTTGGCCAACAATTACAAACGTGGGAACGTAGTGACATACAAGACGTACGACGAGCCAAGAAAAAAGGAAGTTCAATAGCCAGTGCGGCTCCTTCTGCTTGATTCCGAGTATGCGTGAACTTTTGTACGTTGGGCATACAAACGATCGGAAATTCCGACAACAAAGTTTTTTTGGCGGAAAATTTGAGAACCTGCTTGCCAACATTTGTTGGCGGAAAGTCCAACAACAAATATTCGATGGAGCATACACACGGTCAGACTTTCAGCCACCAAGCTCACATCCAACATTTGTTGTTGGAAAATGCGATCATGTGTACAGGGCATAACATGTGTTTAACACACACAAAAGGTGTGAATGGCCCTTTATCCATGCATTCCTTATCACTTTTCCAATTTCTCATTGTTTTTAATTATATTTATTTTGTCAGTTTGCGTTTACATTTTTTTTTGGTTGTTAGTCATATATTAATACATACTGCAGTTAAATAACAATCAGAATGTGATCCATATTATATGTTTAGCAACAGACCCTCTTTTATTGCTTTTGACCTCCTAGATCTGGATCAATGTATGTGGAAGACAAGAAGAAGAAGAGTTGATTTTCTACCCGTTAAATTTGTTTTCCTAGTGCCTCAGAACACATTTAGCTGAACTCTATGGTTTAATTGGTTATTGATTATAAGTTCCGTTAAATAGTTCTTGCAAAAGACTCTGTGGAGTTCCAGCAGCACAGTGGGTAGTTAGCAAATGAAGAATTATTATTTCCATTGATTGAACTATTGTTTGTGGGTGTGAATATAGCACCCTTAATATAAAACATCAACATTGGAATGCCAAGTTTACTCTCGTTTAGAACAAAACATTTTTTTCCAAGGCCAATTACTAGTAATAAATAACTTCCATTTTGTTATGCCAAAAAGGTGTTTTGCTTTCTTGTGAAGAAACTGGAGTCAGGAAATGACATTAGTACCACAATAGGGGAAATAATTAGCAGTTACTCTCTCTTTGTTTTTACCTTTGAAAATGGTTGTTGGCTGATGGAGTCAACAGTTATTAAAACACTAAGATGTAATGCACAGTAAACAATATATTTTATTTTAAAATGTATTGTGTCTGTTCTAATCATTATGTGCTATTGTTACCTAATTCCCTTGGATTATAATCCTCAAACAATAAAACACCTTTTACATCACATGAACCGGCTTCATAAAGCCACAATGTCTTCAATTGACTAACTACAAAGTCCAAAAATCTGCATGTGCTCAAAAAAATTGAGCATTCAAGCCTGGTTCAAGAAAGCTCTCTTCTGCACAGTCTTGCGCGTTCCTTTGCCAATATAGTTTGCACATGAACATTTTCCCATATAAACTTTTGTGTGCTGAAATGCCAAAAAGCTTGCAAAGTAAAATGATAACAGGGAAGAGAGTGTTTCATAAGGGGCTCCATGCACACTAGCGTTTTTTATAAGCTCAAAAAAAGTTAGAAAAATGCTGGATGAAAATTGCTGATAATAGCATGTTTGTGCAAGTTTCTAGTAGCATTTTAGTAGCTTTTAGAAGCATTTAGAAGCTTTAGCATTGAGGAGCATTAGTGTTTTTGCAGTACATGAAGAAGAAAAAAAAGCTGTTATTAGCATTTTAGTAACATTTAGAAGCAGTTAGGACGTATTCAGAGTTTTTTTTCTGCTGGAAAAATGCTCCAAGAAACTCTACAAAAACTATTTTTTTATGCTCCTAGATGCTGAAGCTCAAAAAATACTAATAGCTGAAGTAGTGCGTATGGACATATACAATAACACTGTTTAGCTTCTAGGAGCAGAAAAAATGCTAATAATAGTTTCTAGGAGCTTTAAAAAATGCTAGTGTGCATAGAGCCTTATGCAGCTAGACAAGACTATTATATCTTGCATTGTATACCGAATTTAGCAAATGAATACAAAATAGGATAAAAGTCAGAACATCGATACCTGTACTAAGGTGAATCTGTAGGAGGCTATAGATTCCCTTCCGAAGATGCTATCTGCTTGGCTGCCCTACTGATCCATACACTTTAGGCTGGGTTCACACTAGAACATGGAGCGGTTCACAGCAGGGGTCTGATGCATCTCCATTCACTGGTTCAGGTCCAATTTCAGCTCGAATTTGTGGCTGAATTCGGACCTGATAGGGACCAAAAGACGCACAGGACTCCTGTGCAATTCACACCAGAGCCGCTCCGGAGATGTGTGAAACAGATCCATCAGTGGCGGTGCGTCCATAAAGGGCACAGGAGCACGGTCCCCTTTCTTCTGGCACCGCTCTATCACCATAGATAGATTCATGCATTGCATGAATCTATCTATGGTCGCCGCTGACACCCCCTATTCGGGTGTCCGGCCCCTTTTTGGGTGCCGGGCACCTGAATTACAGCGGCGGGGTGGTTTTTTGGAAGGACCTGATTAGAGCCGTAGGCTCTAATAGGCGCCCAAAAAGGTGAACAGCGGGGGCAATGTTGTGCGTTCGCTGTTCACTCAGCTGTGTGTTAGCAAAGCGAAGGAATTCGCTTTGCTAACACTGAACCGCCTCTCAGCCAATAAGGTGCTTGGGTCTGTTACCTGTCACCTGATTGGCTGAAACATCAGGCGCTGTGATTGGACGCCTGATAGAGAGGAAGGAAGAAGACATTGAGGAGTGTGCAGGACACCGCCGCTGAACCGCTGCGAGACAGGTAAGTTCCGGGCAATGCACACTGGCAGCATTTGATGGGGCACAGTAGCGGCAATTGATGGGCACACTGGCAGCATTTGAAGGGGCACAGTAAGGGCAATTGATGGGTACAGTAGCTGCGTTTGATGGCACAGTGACTGTGCTTGATGAGCACAGTGGCTGCGTTTGATGGGCACAGTTGCTGCATTTGATGGGCACAGTGGCTGCGTTTGATGGCACATTGGCTGCCTTTGATGGGCACAGTGGCTGTGTTTGATGGGGACAGTGGCTGCGTTTGATGGCACAGTGGCGGCAATTGATGGGCATAGTAGCTGTGTTTGATGGCACAGTGGCTACAATTGATACTTTGTTTTTTTCAGTTTGTTTGCGCCCCCCCAAAAATTTTGAGCACCAGCCGCCACTGAGATCCATAGACAGCCAGTCACAATCTCCTGCTATGCCCATTGGATGCGGAGAAAGCTGCATCCAATTCGCAATAGTGTGAACCCAGGCTTAATGTTTTGTGATTCCCTGACCTAGATTTAGTAAGCAGACAGGGAGACCTACAGTATTCAAGTTGGAGACTTTCAAACAGTGACATTAGTAGGATTATTAAAAGCCTAGGGCAACCCTGGGCACCTAAGGACAGTAATGATGTTAAGTATTCTGTAGCAAATGGTCGGTGTGGCCAAATTGCGTGGGAGAGGGAAAGGATCCCAGTGGTACAAAAAGGGATGGTTAAAACTGATGATTAAAAAGCCTGAGCTTACTCTCTATATACACAATCCACTCCTTGTAGCCTCAAAAAAGCTTGAATTACTGAGACACAAGTATCACATGTTGATATATGTAATCTACATAGGCATAAAGAATGCATAGGTCAGGAGTAGATAATTGCATAGTGCAAAAGGTTAGGATGGTAATGAACAAAGTGCAAGGTTTAGAAGTGTTTAATATAAAGATTAGAGGGATCAAGAGTGTGTAATGAACACAATGCAGGGGTATGTAAAGTACAGGCTGTAGGGGACAGATGTGTGTAGCACACAGAGTGCAGGGGTATATAAAAGCACTATGACATAAGTATATAGTGCAGGGGTCAGAAGTTCAAGTAAGGAGTGTGCAACTCACAGATCACAAGGGGTACTTAGCGTACAAAACTCGGGCTCATGAGTGTGTAACACACAGTTGTACCTGTTTATCTGCAGCAATCTCTTCTCAACAGATGTTTAGAATTTAAACAGCTTGTCTGAGCTAGCAGAAAGCAGGGGGTGGGGAGCTGAAATTACACTCTGCAGAGCTCAATGAGAGATCATTGGAGGAAAGGGACCCCCCCATACACAGCACACAGAAATATGGCTGAGGCTGGCAATCACAGGCCATGTGCTGGAACTTCCTCCCCTGTTACCTTTTTAGCTCTTGGTGTCAGGAAAGAAGTGACCCATGCAGAGGAACGAGGCAGCAGATAGAAATTACACTTAGTCAAGTGCTCTGGATTGAGACAAGTACACACTATAGAAGGATATGCTTTGTTCATGTTCCTGACAGAGGTTTACAACCACTTTAACTGCTGGTTACCTGGATTTGCAAACATAGGAAATTAAGCCCATGAGCATATACAGTTTTTTTTTTTTTTTGGAAACATCAGTAAAAAGTCATAGACAGTTGCTGGAAAAAATCATTCAGAGACTAGAGATGTGCTTGAACATCGTGTGTTCGCCCATTTGCCAAACAGCGAACAATATGGGGAGTTCACGAGAAATTTGAAAGCTGCAGAACGCCCCATAATGCACTGCGAGATCGCAGTGCATTAGTGTCTGATGATTGGTCAAAGCATGCACCTGACCTGCATGCTTTGGCCAATCACAGCGCACTCTGCAGAGAGAGCTATAATTGGCCAAAGGCAGGGTGCCTTTGGCCAATCATAGCTCAGGGGGACTAAGTCCACGCCCCACACTATATAAGGCTGCTTACATAGCGGCTGTGTATAGTGTGTGAATGTGGACAGAGAAAGGTTGAGCTAGATTAGGCAGGCAGGTTAGTTAGTTGCAGTGTATTTGATATATATATATACAGTATATATAATACAGTGCAGACAGTGTACACAGTATATAATACAGTGTAGTGTGCTGTGAAAAGAAAAAATCCCCATCATGTCCGGAAGGCCACCAAGGAGAGGCAGACGTTCACAGGCCACTAAAAGAGGGCAAGCAGCCTCCGTGTCTACAGTCAACAGTGGTAGTCGTGGACACGTTGCATCCTCTGCAGGTGGCCATGGGGCACACTTGTCCTTTTTTCTGCTGCTGGACGTGTTATTGAGCCACAACATGCAGAAGAGTTGGTGGAGCGAATAACGAAGCCGTCCTCATCCTCTGTCACCCAGACTCATAGTAATTTGCCTTCCATTGCAGCTGCCAAAGCAGCCTATTCCACCGGCTCCTTGTCCACAGTTAATCCTTCCGTAGCTCCACCATCATGCACAGAGGAGTCCCCAGAATTATTCGACCACAGTGTCGGTTACATGTTGCTGGAGGATGCGCAGCAATTTGAAGGCTCCGATGTTGGTTCCCAGGTGGAGGAAGGGAGTCACGCAAGCCTAGAGAGAGGGGGTGACACAGAAGGACAAGAAGCTGGCAGTTATGTTCCCCAAGCTGCAGCATACTGCCAAGTTTGCTCCAGTGACGAGGAGGGAGGGGATGATGAGGTCACTGACCATACTTGGTTGCCTGAGAGAAGAGAGGAGAAAAGTGAGGAGGAGGAGGAACAACTTCAACGAGGCAGAATGTCCTCCAGAGGGCAGCTTAAGGGCAGCCACCCTATTGCATCACACTGCAGAGCTCCGCAGGTGCAGGACGCTGCTGACTTTTAAAAGTTCCTGAGGGCCTTTTTTGACACTTGTGCAACAGATCACACCGTTGCCGTTTTCAAGCGGATCAAGCATGGCCAGAACAGCAGCCGCTTGGGCACCACATGCTTGACCAGACATATGACGATCTGCCATGAAGTCCGTCGATAGCAGCACTTGAAAGACCCACATCATAGAAAAAGGCAGACTTCTTCTTGCTCCTCAACTGGGATCTCAAAAAATATTCTAGCCGTACACCACCAGTTGATTTCAGAAGGCAAATTTCCCTACCCCAGACGCTGAACCACAAAAAGAAATTCAGTCCCAGCCATTCACATGCTCAGTGTCTAAATGCTAGCTTGGCCAAATTGCTAGCACTGCAACTGCTGCCTTTTCAGCTGGCAGACTCAGCCCCCTTTGGTTAATTTGTGGAATGTGCTGTAAAACAGTGGCAGATTCCAAAACGCCATTTCTTTTCACGTAAGGCCATTCCGACTCTCTACTGCCATGTGGAAGGCAATGTTTTGGCCTCGTTGGACAGGGCGGTCAGCAGTAAGGTTCATATTACCACTCACTCATGGTCCAGCAGGCATGGGCAGGGACGTTACCTTTCCTTCACGGCGCACTGGGTAACTCTGCTGGCAGCTGGGAAGGATGCAGGACAGAGTTCAGTGTTGGAGCTAGTGGTGATTCTGCTACAACATCTGTATGCTCCCCTCCCTCCTCTTCTTCTTCCTCTATTGACTCTTCTGCAGAAATGTCCTCTGAACCAGCAATGCTCTCTAAATGCTCAAAGGGCTACGTAAGCAGTCAGGCAAAAAGATGTCATTCGGTGCGTGAGTTGGTCTGCCTAGGGCACAGTAGCCACACTGGGGCAGAGATTCTGTCAGCTCTGCAGGGGCAGGCTCAGAGGTGGTTGACGCCATGCCAGCTTCAGCCAGGAATGGTTGTATGTGACAATGGCACCAACCTTCTCTCCGCCCTCCGACAGGGACACTTGACCCCAGTGGTGGCTGGTGCTCAAAATTTTTTGGGGGCGTAAACTGAAAAATTCTGAAAAAAACCCATCAATTGCAGCCTCACTGTGCCCATCAAACACAGTCACTGTGCCCATCAAACTCAGCCACTGTGCCATCAAATGCAGCCATTGTGCCATCAATTACATAGTTAGTCAGGTTGAAAAAAGACACAAGTCCATCCAGTCCAACCACAAAAAAAAAAAAAAAAACGTACAATCCAATATACCCAATACTATACCCACAGTTGATCCAGAGGAAGGCAAAAAACCCCAGCAGAGCATGCTCCAATTTGCTACAGCAGGGGAAAAAAATTCCTTCCTGATCCCAGAGAGGCAATCGGATTTTCCCTGGATCAACTTTACCTATAAATGTCAGTACCCAGTTATATTATGTACATTTAGGAAAGTATCCAGGCCTTTCTTAAAGCAATCTACTGAGCTGGCCAGAACCACCTCTGGAGGGAGTCTATTCCACATTTTCACAGCTCTTACTGTGAAGAAACCTTTCCGTATTTGGAGATGAAATCTCTTTTCCTCCAGTCGTAAAGAGTGCCCCCTTGTCCTCTGTGTTGCCCGTAAAGTGAATAACTCAACACCAAGTTCACTATATGGACCCCTTATATATTTAAACATGTTGATCATATCCCCCCTTATTCTCCTCTTCTCAAGAGTGAACAAATTCAGTTCCTCTAATCTTTCCTCATAGCTGAGCTCCCCCATGCCTCTTGCATTTGCAATTGCAGCCACTGTGCCATCAAATGCAGCCACTGTGCCCATCAATTGCAGAGACTGTGCCCATCAAACGCTGAGACACAAGTATCAGCAGAATCACCACAATTGCAGTCACTGTGCCCATCAGTTGCAGGCACTGTGCCCATCAATTGCAGCCACTGTGCCCATCAAATGCCGCCACTGTGCCCATCAGTTGCCACAACTGTGCCCATCAATCGCAGCCACTGTGCCCAAACACAGACACTGTGCCCAAACGCTGCCACTGTGTCCATCAAACGCTGCCACTGTACCATCAAATGCTGCCACTGTGCCCATCAAATGCAGCCACTGTGCCCATCAAATGCTTACACTGTGCCATCAAATGCTCCCACTGTGCCCATCAAATGCTGCCACTGTGCCCATCGAATGCTGCCACTGTGCCATCGAATGCCATCACTGTGACCCCCCCGCCTTCTCGCTGTCTGCCCGGCACTTACCCTGTCTCGGCGGAGCAGCGGGTGACATCAGCGAGCTGTGTCCTCCATGCGTCTTCTCCCGTCCTCTCCTCCCATCCTCTCCTATGCCTGATAGGCGTCCAATCACAGCGCCTTTTGTTTCAGCCAATCAGGTGACAGATAAAAGACCTGAGCACCTGATTGGCAGAGAGGCAGTTTGGTGTTAGGAAAGTGAATATTCATTCGCTATTCTAACACACCTGGGTGAACCTGCGAGTGCCATGCTTGGCGCATTACAGCTGTGAGCAATTTTAAATCACATTTTTTCCTTTAGAAATGTAATTTGTCTGTTCTAAACATGGGGAAAATGAGCTACATTACAGGCAGACTAAGGGGACCCCCCAGGCACAGTATTTAAAGGAATATTTTAATTTTATCGTTTCACTTTAACCACTTAAATACAAGGCATTTATACACCCTTCCTTCCCAGACCAATTTTTAGGCTTCAGCGCTCTCACACTTTGAATGCCAATTACTCAGTCATGCAACACTGTACCTAAACACAATTTTTATCATTTTTTTCATACAAATAGAGCTTTCTTTTGGGAGTATTTAATCACCACTGGGTTTTTTATTTTTTGTGACATAAGTTTAAAAAGAGCAAAAATTAAAAAAAAATAACACTTTTTTTTAGTTTCTATGATAACATTTTGCAAATAAGTCATTTTTGTTCATAAATTTGGGCAAAAATGTATATTGCTACATCTCTTTGGTAAAAATATCCCAAATTAGTGGATATTATTTAGTGTCTGTAAAAGTTAGAGAGTCTACAAGCTATGGTGCAAATCATTGAAAATTGACCACATCTGATCACACCTGATGCACTGACGGTCTCATTTCTTGAGGCTCTGAAATGTCAGGAAAGTACAAATACCCCCCAAATGACCCCTTTTTGAAAAGTAGACAGTCAATGGTATTTAGTAAGAGGCATGGTGAGTTTTTTGAAGTTGTAATTTTTTTCCCACAATTCTTGGGAAAATTAAGATTTTTTTTTTCACAAAATTGTCATAACTAGTTTTTTCTCACACACAGCATATGCATACTTCCAATTACACTCCAAAATACATTCTGCTACACCTCCCGAGTATGGCGATGCCACATGTGTTGGACTTTTTCACAGCCTGGCCAAACAGAGAGGTCCAACATGCAGGGAGCACCGTCAGGGGTTCTAGGAGCATAAATTACACCTCTAATTTCCTAACGACCTATTACATTTGTGAAGGCCCTGGAGCACCAGGACAGTGGAATTACCCACAAAATGACCCCATTTTGGAAAACAAACACCCCAACGTATATTCTATGAAGCATTATGAGTCTTTTGAACGGTTAATTTTTTTTACACAAGTAAAAACTTCAGAAAACGTGGAAAGAAAATGAAAATTTTTTTTTTTTTTTTTTTTTTTACACAAAGTTGTCAATTTATAAGATATTTCTAACACATAGCATGTATATAGCAAAAATTACACCCCAAAACACATTCTGCTACTCTTCCTGAGTATGGCAATACCACATGTGTGAGACTTTTACACAGCCTGGCCACATACAGAGGCTCAACATTGAAGTAGTACCTTCAGGCGTTCTAGGAGCATAAATTACACATCTCATTTTATTCCTACCTATCACACTTTTGAAGGTCCTGGAGCACCAGGACAGTGGAATTACCAACAAAATGACCCAATTTTGGAAAGCAAACACCCCAACGTATATTCTATGAGGCATGCACTGCAGATAGGTACTCGGGTACTCTGATGGGCTGCAGATAGGTAATCAGGTACTCTGGCTGGAGACAGGTACTTGGTTACTCTGATGGGCTTGTGACAGGTACTCTGATGACCTGGTGACAGGTACTCGGGTACTCTGATGGCCTGGTGACAGGTACTCGGGTACTCTGATGGGCTGGTGACTGGTACTCGGGTACTCTGATGGGTAGTGACAGGTACTCAGATGGACTGTGACAGGTACTCAGATGAACTGTGACAGATACTCAGATGGGCTGTGACAGGTGCTCATGTACTCAGATGAACTGTGACAGGTACTCGGGTACTCATATGAACTGTGACAGGTACCCAGGTACTCGGATGGACTGTGACAGGTACTCAGATGAACTGTGACGGGTACTCAATGGACTGTGACAGGTACTCAGATGAACTGTGACAGGTACTCAGGTACTCAGTTGGACTGTGACAGGTACTCAAATGAACTGTGACATATACTCAGATGGACTGTTACAGGTACTTGGGTACTCAGATGAACTGTGGCAGGTATTCAGGTACTCAGATGGGCTGTGACAGGTACTCGGGTACTCAGATGGAGTGTGACAGGTACTCGGGTACTCAGATGGACTGTGAAAGGTACTCGGGTACTCAGATGAACTGTACTCAGTTCAGATGGACTGTGACAGGTACTTGGGCACTCAGATGGGCTGTGACAGGTACTCCAGTACTCAGATGCATTGTGACCAGTACTCGGGTACTTTGATAGCTGGTGACAGGTACTTTGATGGGTGATGACTGGTACTTTGATGGCTGGTGAAAGGTACTTTGATGGGTGATGACAGGTACTTTGATAGCTGGTGACAGGTCCTCTTTATTGGGGGGGTAATCAGTGTGGTTGGTGTACACTAAGCGGTAACAAGATGTTACCGCAATCTCCTTCTCACACACGATCGGTGTGTGAGGAGGAGAACCCGGTAACATCTCGTTACCGAGGTTTGTTGACATTCTGTGACTGGCTGTGATTAGACAAAGCCAGTCACGTGGTAAAGAGCCAATTTCATTGGCTCTTTACTGCGATCAGGGTTGGGCTGTGTCAGGGTGACAAGCCTTGTCCCCGATCGCCGCTCTGCACGCGCCCTAGGGGAGTGCACAAGCGCCATGCATGTAGACAGTACATGTGACCGGCTGTGATTGGACACAGCCAGTCACGTGGTAAAGAGCCATTTTTTATTGGCTCTTTACACTGATCTGGGATGGGCTGTGTCCGAGGGACATGCCTCATCCATGATCGCCGCGCTGCTTACCCCCGGGGGCCCGCAGGAGTGGCGAAATACCGAGGATGTCATATGATGCCCGACCAGGATGAGAGATCCAATCTGTGGACGTCATATGTCTATAGCCCGGTATTGAAGTGGTTAAGCATTCTTTTTTTTTGAAAATTGTTTTTATTGCAATATTTTAAGTATGAGGTACAAAATAGAGCCTATTGGGCATACCCAGACTCGAACATAAAAACAACATACATAACAAACAAAAACGAAAAACAACCAAAAAAACTTGGTACACTCGAACCATCTTTGCAGATTGAAACATACATGTCTTTCCCAACAAATCTTCAAAGCCTAGCTCACTATGAAGATAAATAGACTCTCAGAACTGAGATACCCAGATACTTATCTGGCTAGTGTAACATGAGATCAAAGTCCTGTTAACATAGAAACAGTGAATTACTATATGGAGTATATTCTAGTCATCTAGAGAGTCCACATTTGTAGATGGGGATTCCACCCATATGTCCCACATTTTGTGAATTTTTTTTAGCACAACCTCTGGACAATGAAAGGGGCCTTGTACAATGGGAAGGCAGAGTCAATTAACCATTTCCAAAGATTAACGGATGGTGCAGCTGAGGATTTCCACTGGAGTACTATGGCTTTGCGTGCATAATAGACTAAAAATCCAAGGAGGGTTCTGACTGCACGACTATGAGCCAGAGGGTTGACCAGACCCATCAGGCACACCTCCACCGTCATTGGGATCTGGATGGTGGTAACAGTGGAAATGACTGTAGCGACCTCTTTCCAAAAATGTTTTAGTTGGGGACAGGTCCAGAATACATGAATAAAACCCGCTGATGGTGCAACACACCTCCAGCAGGAAGCTGAGATAGACGGATATATTTTATTATTTTATGTAAACTCTATGCATAATCTTAAACTGAATTAGTCTATCCCTTGCAGAAACCAAATGTGAGAAGGAACATTCCCATGCTTCTTCCCAATCCTCCGTATACAGGGCAGGGAAGTCTTCCACCCATTTAGCCTTAAGAGTTTCAAGTCCCGTATGCAAATTAGGCAACAATTCTTTGTAAATGTTGGGCAAAGGCTTGTTCATAGATTTGTCTCTGAGTAAGTCCTCCAAAGTCAAACTATAAAAAGCCACTTGAGAGTTTTTTTCAAATTGAGTACTAAAAGCATGCCTAAGCTGCAAATACCTAAACAGAGAAGATTTAGGCAGGTCGTATTTTTGTTTTAACTCATCAAAGGTTTGCAATTGTCCCCACGTACAAATCTAATCTACATATTTGATACCCTTAAGTGCCTAAATACTAGGATCCGGTATTGACATGAACTCCAACAGCGACGGGTTAAACCAAAGGGGATTATGTGGTGATATATTTCCAGAAGGCATGGGGCGCAGGGAAAGAGCCAGTGACCATGCCCTCAGGACAGTCCTCATAGCCACCGCCAGGTGACAAGGTGCAGAGGGTCCACAATAGATTAAGTTCTGGAGCGCCTCATAGGAGCCCAAACAGGCTGCTTTCAGAACCACTGCTGCATTTGACTCATCAGAAACTAACCAATTGTGTGTGTGCGACAACTGGGCGGCCAAGAAGTATTTATGCAGGTCAGGACAACCCAAACATCTCTCCTTCCAAGGTCTCTGCAGCACCGTCAGCTTGAATCTCGGCTGGTCTGCTCCCCAGAGAAAGGAAAGCAGGGTAGTATTTATTAAGCGGGAAACCTTTTTGGGTATCCACACAGGGGAATGTCTAAGAGCATAGAGAAAAGCAGGTAAGAGCTTCATCTTAAATACATTCATTCGCCCTATCAGAGAAAGGGGGAGATGAGCCCACGCTTTCAGTCTAGCTTTCATATTTTGTATCAATGGAGCTAGATTCAATGTATAGTAATCAGCAGTACATGAGGAAATGTAGATTCCCAGGTATTTAATTTTGTTGGTCCATGCTAAAGGGAGATTGGGGTCCTCCAAAGATTTTGCTGCAGTGCCAATTGGCAATATTTGAGATTTGTCCCAGTTGACTTTGAGTCCTGAGCAGTCAGTGAAACCGGAGAGAATGCCAAGAGCTTCTTGAAAAGAAAGACCAGGGTCATTCAGGAAAAGGATAAGATCATCCGCGTACATGGCTAATTTTTCATGCACGGAGCCAACCTGAATGCCCCGACCATGTTCGCTTGTCTATGGGCTGAGGCAAGTGGCTCTATCACCAGGGAAAAGAGAGCGGTGACAACGGGCAACCTTGCCTCATACCTCTGCCAATTGGGAAGGGGGATGAGATCGATGTTGACCAAAGATGGGAAAATCGTCTGCAACCGAGTTGCCAGAATTTTGGTTAATATCTTTAAGACATAATTCAGTAAAGAAGTCGGCCTGTACGAGGAACTCTGGGATTTATCCTTACCAGGTTTAGGGATTAAAACAATATGGGCCTGGTGCATGGAAGGGGGCAAGGACATCTGTTCTTTACAATCAGCATAACATGTAAAAGTTTAGGTGCTAGTAGGGTTGCATACGTTTTGTACCATTTACCAGGAAGGCCGTCTGGGCCTGGAGTTTTACTGCTGGGAAACAAGCAAATCGCAGCTTCTATTTCTTCAGCAGTAAAATCCTTATCCAGGAACTCATGGTCCTCCTGAGATAGAGTGGGTAAATGTAAGGACTGTAGATACTCTGCAAGCCGCTCATTGGGCCAACTGGGGAGTGTTGTATAGACATTTTCATAGAAATTTTTTAATACATTCAAGATTTGTTTGGAATCAGAGACGACTCTGCATCTGAGCAACAAATTTCAGACACCACTGTTTGCATTTTAAAGTCCACAACCAAATTTGCCAGAAGTTTGCTGTTCTTTTCTCCAGACTCAAAGATCCTTGCAGCCAATGAACATATATCCAGGTGTGTGGCTGAAGTAAAATGAAGAGACAAAGCTCTTCTCACCTCAGTCAGTTGACTGAAATGATCAGGATTCGGGGAGTCAGAAAAAGCCTCTGCAGCTGCAGTTTCCTTGGATTCAAGCTGTTGCATTTGAGAGGACATCTCAGTTCTGACCGCTTTGATAGCTGAGATGTACTCTCCCCTTGTAATGGCTTTAAAAGCTTCCCAGACCACATGGGTTGAAGCAGAGCCCTCATTGAGGTCCCAGTATTGTTGTAATTTAGGGGAAGCCATCTCACATACACAATCATCTTAATTTCCAACAAGAGAATAATATACCAACCCTCTGGGTAAATCGCTAACTGAATGACCTTATATGCGAAGGACTTGGCCAGTAATATAGTCACTCCCCTTGCATAGCTAGAGTATGTTGCATGGATTGACTCCTGTACCCAGGGCCTTTGGAGGGCTAGAATTTTTTTGCCCAGGAGATGAGTCCCTTGTAAGAACAAATTATGCAGTTTATGATAATTTAGGTACTTGAACATCAAAGCTCTCTTAAGCTTGTCATTTACACTGTAGTCACTTTAAGCATTCTTAAAATCACTGCTCCTGAAAAAACGTCTGTTTTAAAAAACTTTTTTTTTGCATTGATACATCCCCAAACACTTTTTATAGCAATAACTTGCATATAAGTCTTTAAAATGAGCACTTTTAATATTTCACGCTCGATTCCCATGGACTTTAAAGGTGTTCGCTTGTTCACACAAATTTTTTGTCTGTTTGAAAGTTCTGGTGCGAACCAAACTGGGGGGTGTTCAACTCATCCCTATCAGAGACTACTTAGTAACCAGCAACTGTTGAGAACACTCTGGTCAGAAATATGTAATAACAGCATATAGAGTGCAATAATCAGGAGTACCTCATGTGCAGCCAAGTTACAGAATGCTGTGGTCAGGAGGATGTAACATACAGACCAGTTTTCACAAACATGTAACATACAACAGTAGGGTCTATGTAACATCCAGCATCTAGCACAGAGTATACTGGTCAGGAGTATATAATGTACAGGGTATAACCCCAACTGCCATATATTGCACACTCCTGACTGCTGCACTCCCAGCATGCAGAGTGCAGAAGTGAGAAGTACTTTAACCGCTTTAATACAGGGCACTTTCACCCCCTTCCCGCCCAAACAAATTTTCAGCTTTCAGCACTGTCACACTTTAAATGACAATTGTGCAGTCATGCAATGCTGTACCCAAATTAAATTTTGATATTTTTTTTCACACAAATAGAGTGGGTCTAATTGGTGGTATTTAATCACCACTGGGCTTTTTATGAATAAAAAAAAGACAGAAAACTTTGAAAAAAAAAAAGATTTTCTTAGTTTCTGTCAGTAAATTTTTCTCCTTCACTGATGTGGGCTGATGAGGCGGCACTGATAGGCTGCACTGATAGGTACTGATGAGGCTGCACTGAAGGGCATTGATTAGGTGGCTCTGATGAGGAGGCACTAATATGCCGCACTGATGGGCACCGATAGGTGGCACTGATACGCACACTGATGAGTACTGATAGGTGGCACAGATGGACAGCACTGATGAGCACTGAAAGGCAGCACTGATTGTTGTCACTGATGCGCACTTATTGGTGTCACTGATGGGCACTGATTGGTGGCACTTCTGGGCACTGCTGGGGCTGTACTGATAATCAGGGCACTGATGATAAGTGCCCTGATTATCTGTACAGTCTCCCCTGCAAGGAGATGCCGCTGATCGGCTCTCCTCGCCTCACACTCTGCCAGTGTGAGGCGAGGGTAGGTGGAACTGATGGGCAGGCACTGATGGGCACTGAAAGGTAGCACTGATTGGTGGCACTGATGGCCACTGATTGGTGGCACTTTTGGGCACTGCTGGGGCTGCACTGATCATCAGGGCACTGATGATCAGTATCCTGATTATCTGTACAGACTCCCCTGCAAGGAGATGCCACTGATCGGCTCTCTCATGGGTAAAGAGCCGCATCATCGGTTCTTTACCGAGATCGGTGTCGCGCCGTGTCCCAGGGAGCTCAGTCACAGCCTTGAATGAGAAATGTGTGTTCCAGTAGTGACACACATGCTTTCAGGAAATTTAAATTTTTATTAGTAGTTCAGAAATGGCAGTCTGCATACTTCTGTCATAATGTTTTAATTAAAGGAAACATGAAACATATAATGCAGTTACAGTCACTGAAGTTATTTTTTGCATGAATTGATGACCTAACTCTTGTGAATAGTCAAGCCTAGTTTTATATTCAAGTTATGATCTTTTGCAGGGGATGTAAAAATAAAGTGATAAGGTTCATCTACGTTTTAACTCCATATAATTAACGACTTCAGCCCCGGAAAGGTTCTACCCACTTCCTGACCAGGCCATCTTTTGCGATACGGCACTGCATCACTTTAACTGACAACTGCACGATCGTGCAACGTTGTAGCCAAACAAAATTGACGTCTTTTTTTTTCCCCACAAATAGAGATTTCTTTTGGTGGTATTTAAACACCTCTGCGGTTTTTATTTTTTGCTCTATAAACAAAGAGCAACAATTTTGAAAAAAAATTTTTTTTTTACTTTTTGGTATAATACATATTGAAAAAAATACAGAAAAAAAACACATTTAATCATATAATAATGTTTCCTGCTATTGTAGAGTCTAAGCAAATGTTATAGAAAAGATTAAACGTGGCAGCAGTAAATGTACGTGAGCTGTTCGGCAAATGGTTAAAGTCTTGTGTGGATGCATGGTGCAACAAATATAGTGATGTTTCCTGCTATTGTAGAGTCTAAGCAAATGTTAAAGAGAAGATTAAACATGGCTGTTTGTTACTGTACCAGTCAAATGAGACATGTTAAAATATTATGTCTTGGAGTACAGTAATGATTAAATTAATGTAATTCTCTTTAGGAGGCCAAGTTATCACTGGTAATATTAAAAGAAAGCAGACTCAAATGTATTTAAAAAAAAAAAAATCATTGTTTTATTTTTGGTATGCTGATGTATAAAATAAACCAAAGTGAATATTCTTGTACGGCCAGACAGATCATATGATGTAGCACATTTTACACTTGGTGACAACTTGTCTTCCTATAGGCTGTGAGTCTTATGCCCTGTACACACGGTCGGACTTTGTTCGGACATTCCGACAACAAAATCCTAGGATTTTTTCCGACGGATGTTGGCTCAAACTTGTCTTGCATACACACGGTCACACAAAGTTGTCTGAAAATCCGATCGTTCTAAACACGGTGACGTAAAACACGTACGTCGGGACTATAAATGGGGCAGTGGCCAATAGCTTTCATCTCTTTATTTATTCTGAGCATGCGTGGCACTTTGTCCGTCGGATTTGTGTACACACGATTGGAATTTCCGACAACGGATTTTGTTGTCGGAAAATTTTATATCCTGCTCTCAAACTTTGTGTGTCGGAAAATCCGATGGAAAATGTGTGATGGAGCCTACACACGGTCAGAATTTCCGACAACAAGGTCCTATCACACGTTTTCCGTCGGAAAATCCGACCGTGTGTACGGGGCAATACAGTGTCTAGAAGAAGCCACTAAACATGGTACCAGTACTTTTCATGTGGGTACCAGTGTCTGCACCAGAAAAAGGATACGGTTCTGGGCCATGATTAACTGAAGTCCAGAGACTAAAAAATATACTTCTAAAATTGTAGAGTACTGTAGAGTACTCTTTCTGAGATAGTGGAGAGCTTAGTGACAGTAATATAAGGGTTTTTGGAAGTACAATCATTTTTATTACATAAATGTACGTTTGATCATGCCTTCCTTGTAACGTGTTGAAAACAGATCTTCCACTTTAAATAAACTCCTCTAACCGATGAAAAACTGGTGTTTAAAATATAAATTTTTCTCACGCTGAATAAGCTTGGAGTTATTGGTAAGTATATACCAGCCTGTGTTTCACAGTTTTATGTTAATTTTTTAATGTATAATGTCCTTACTATTGCCTTTCCTTACAGGGAAACAATACTGTATAACATTTACAGGTAATACGATTATAATTTGGATTAGTGGTATTTACATTTTTTTTAAGTGTATACATTTTAAAACTGTTGTTTTATATTTATTTTTCTTTATCTATGTACAATCTTTGTTTTACAAGTAAACATTTAAAACAGGGGTCTATTTATTTTCACAAACTGAAATGTAATCATCTGTATGATGTGAAAAGGAAACTGGAACCCCATATGCTTGCTGGGTAGAATATTTCATGATATTAAATTTGACCTTACATGGAAATACAAGGTCTTCTGTGTGGACAGCTCCCCCACTCCCTAAATAAAAAACACTTTATAAAAGCTGAGGTAAATGGAACTGTTGTTAATTCGGTAGATTCCCATATGGTTTTATGGGACTGACTCTCAGCACAAGGTAAGTTAGTTTCTGGGGTGGGGTGGTTACACTGGCATACCGGAGGGTGGCAAGGGATAAGTGCACTTTGAAGGTGCACCTACAGTATATGTTAAGACTATAATGTGTGGTTTCAAAGACCACTAGGCAGGGCCATCTTTAATTTTGATTGGGCCCTGGGCAAACATTTTCTTGCAGCCCCCCCCTCCATTCTGAGACATACAAAAAATAGGAGGTAGACTCAAAATCAGTTTACTTCAGCAGATCACGCAGCGATTGCAATTGTTTGCCAGAGGTTACAGCCTATCCTTACTGCTCACTGGCTGGTTTCTAGAGGTTACAACACATAATTTCTGCTTGCCGATTGGTTGCTAGAGGTTAATGTACATTATTAGCACTCACTAATTGCTTGCTAGGGGTTACAGCACATCATTACCACTTACTGATTGGTTGCTAGAGATTAAAGCAGATCACTACTGTTCGCTGATTGGTTGCTAGAGGTTAATGCACATCATTACCTCTCACTGAGCAGTGGAGCAATCCCAAATAATTGAGAAAGTAAAGGGGCACATTAATACACATACTACAGGAGAGTGTCAGAGAGTGCAGACATACTACAGGAGAGGTTCAGAGACTGTGGACATACTGCAGGAGACAATCAGAGACTGCGGACATACTGCAGGAGATTACCAGAGACTGCGGACATACTGCAGGAGACAATCAGAGACTGCGGACATACTGCAGGAGACAATCAGAGACTGCGGACATACTGCAGGATACAATCAGAGACTGCGGACATACTGCAGGAGACAATCAGAGACTGCGGACATACTGCAGGAGATTACCAGAGACTGCAGACATACTGCAGGAGACAATCAGAGACAGCGGACATACTGCAGGAGACAATCAGAGACTGCGGACATACTGCAGGAGACAATCAGAGACTGCGGACATACTGCAGGAGACAATCAGAGACTGTGGACATACTGCAGGAGATTACCAGAGACTGCGGACATACTGCAGGAGACAATCAGAGACTGCGGACATACTGCAGGAGACAATCAGAGACAGCGGACAAACTGCAGGAGACAATCAGAGACTGCGGACATACTGCAGGAGACAATCAGAGACTGTGGACATACTGCAGGAGATTACCAGAGACTGCGGACATACTGCAGGAGACAATCAGAGACTGCGGACATACTGCAGGAGACAATCAGAGACTGCGGACATACTGCAGGAGACAATCAGAGACTGCGGACATACTGCAGGAGACAATTAAAGACTACGGACATACTGCAGTAGATTACCAGAGACTGCGGACATACTGCAGGAGACAATCAGAGACAGCGGACATACTGCAGGAGACAACCAGAGACTGTGGACATACTGCAGGAGATTACCAGAGACTGCGGACATACTGCAGGAGATTACCAGAGACTGCAGACATACTGCAGGAGACAATCAGAGACTGCGGACATTATACAGGTGATGGTCAGAGAACTTTCAGCAATGCACAGCTTTACAGTTGAATAACACAGCTCAGGGTTTAAACATTTAGGCATTTTATGGGTGTAAGGACATATCTGGCCAGCCAAACTCACTACATACATTCAGGTCTGTGGGCGGGGCTTTCATTCTCTGCTCTCACTACAACAGCTGGGAGCTCCACTGACACTTTGTTGGGGGGCCGCATCACCCGTGAATTGGGGCCCCGATGACAGCTTTGCAGAGCACACAGAGGACACGGGAGGATGTATTCCCGCGCTAGCCAGCTGAGAGGGGCAGGGCCGGGAGCTCCACTGATGCTCTGACCCCGCCCACGTGCAGCCTGTGTACTCGGAATAGAGCGTCTGTAGTGAGAGCCAGTGATCGGAGTGGGAGTGTCATTGGAGCTCCCGGCCCCGCCCCTGGACCTCTGTATTCACCAGCCAGTATAGAGGGGGTGGGGCCGGGAGCTCCACTGATGCTCCCACTCCGATCACTGGTTCTCACTACAGACACTCTTTTCCGAGTATACAGGCTGCACATAGGCGGGGTCAGAGCGTCAGTGGAGCTCCCGCCCCCGCCCCCACTCAGCTGGCTAGCGCGGAATACATCCTCCCGTGTCCTTTCTGCGCTCTGCAAAGCTGTCATCGGGGCCCCAATTCACGACTAGCGCGGGCCCCCCAACAAAGATTGGGCCCAGGGCAAGTGCCCCGTTTGCCCTGCGCTAAAGACGGCCCTGCCACTAGGGATGTTTGGCATGTGGCTAAGGAGGGGCCAAGTTGGACAGCTAAGAAAAAGTCAAGATTTGCATATAACTTTTGCGAATCAAGTGACCATTTTGATGTTATTTTTGCCAAAGGCAACACTTTTTTCATCATGTGTTCCCTTGAAATTGGCTAAGTATATACCAGGCGTTCTTAAGATCAAGGTTATTCTTCATGTTAATACCGTTCTCATTTACCCCAGTTTTATAGACTGGACTAATTGTTTGTAAAGAGCACTGCCAGTTTTATAAATAATAAGTGACTAAAAAAACTGATTTGCATTTATGCTATACGGTACATTTAGCAAATCGCCAAACTGAATTTCCATTAAAACATATATGAACAAGGAATCTACATTACTTTTTATTTTCTTCAATTCCTGATGATTATTTAATGGGCTATTCTTATAAGACCCAAAGTGTATGATTTATAGGTCAAGTCTTCAGCGACTAAGGATGGAACTTTAAGTCTCTGATTAGGATCCCTGCTGATCTGAGTATCTTGTTAATAACAAATGCATAATGAATCATATATAGTTCATAACGTAAGTTGCTTTTTAACATTTAATGTCATGCACTTTTAAGAGGTAGTATCATCCTCTCTAGGTGATGTGCATGTTGCAGTATAATCTGAAATGAACAAGCTGTAATGTGGTATGACAGAATGACATTACTTTCCACATCTTTGGAAATGTCTTTGTTAACTATAGTAAGCAATGATATTCCATTAATTATTTGAAAACAAAAGGGAGAAGCTGTTTAGTTTCAAAGTACAAAAGACATACTTTTTTAAACAATTTTCTCATACTTGTATGAGAAATGTCATTATCAGAACAATGGTCTATGCATGATTTACTTGTATTACCAATAGGTGTCTATAAGAATGGTACCAAATAGAACCACATTTAGAAAAATATGGGGTTTTTTTGGGTTTGATTGTAGCCGTATTAGTGCAATTGTGACATAGAAAATTGAGTACTGTCCATGATACTTTTTTTATTTGCATAACATACAATTTTTCAGGACAAGCTTTCGGGGTATGTCCCCTTCTTCAAGGTCCAAGCAGTACTCTGGAACTTGCAAAAAAATAAAAAAAGTATCACGGACAGTACTCTATTTTTTTGGGGGAAAATTCTCTTTATTATTTTCAATATACAATTACAATACACAAATAAAACTTTTACTAAAACACCAAGAAAATAAAAAAAGAGGATTCTGATGACAAACTTATGTTTTATATGATTTATGAATTTATTTGTAGAAAGCCTTTTTCTTTATTGCCCATGTATTAATGCAGTCATTCTTGGACACATGAGTTGCTGCTTCAGAAGGTTTGGACGCTAGCAAACAAAAAAACCTGTTAGACTAGCCCCATATAACCCCACTTCTAACCCCCAAGCCTGAGTTTTTCACCCTGTTTCCAATGAGTTTGGACACGTTTTTTCAAGGTAAATTCAAAGTATAATTTTCAAATATATATTTTTGAATTTCTATTCTTTCATTAATATACTCTTTACTTCTAAGGTGTTTTTTCTGTTCAATCAAGATGTTTAATATACTGCTTGAGCTGGTCTCTATACAGCAGTTATCCAAATAGGCTTTTCTTCAGCAATAGCTTTGGAGGTCATACCTGGACCTTCCCTGATCACAGACTGTGGAGATCGCCTGGAATGTGACCTTTAGACACTGGAATCTGCTTGCGGTGCTTTCCAGACCATGATGTATAGTGTTAGCTGCAGAGCACTCTTCGGGTGAATTCACACAGTGCATTGACTGGCGTTTTAACTGCGTTGTAAAACTCCTGTCACCACAACAATTGTTTTCTTCTCTACACC
This sequence comes from Aquarana catesbeiana, assembly GCF_042186555.1. Taxonomy (NCBI): domain Eukaryota; kingdom Metazoa; phylum Chordata; class Amphibia; order Anura; family Ranidae; genus Aquarana; species Aquarana catesbeiana. The sequence goes on from NC_133325.1 coordinate 329,021,025, forward strand.
ATACTGATTTTTCATATATAATCAGACAGATTGTGATGTATCTATTACAAAGCTGTATTATCTATTGCTTTGGTAGATCTCATCTTTTTCATTCTGAAGTCCCTGTGCACTTATTGCATTAGATCTTCCCTCACTCAGCTTTCTCTGTCATATAGGTCTGTATATAGCTCCACCCCTTCCTGAAAAGGGACTTAGTACTCTACCCTTGTTTGTTTCATAATGAAAGTCTCCTTACCTCCCTCCCTTTAGAATACTGCTGAAAGCGCTGTTTTATTATGAATCCTCCCTTTCCACAAAGTCAAGGATTATGGGTAAACTATCCCCCCCTGCTGTTCACTACTTGAACTTTAGACATACTTTATTTGTCCAACTTTCCTTTCCCTTTGGTCAAAGGTTAAGTATCCTATGCTTTGGCCTTTACCTTAGAAAACATTCTTATTTTGTTAAACACTTTAACTGTTGGTCTAAATTGTGGTTGATTGGCTGTCCTCCCCATTCTTATCGAAGTTCATTGTTTTTTTTTTCTGATAGCAGTCTGTCCTGAGTGGTGTTATACTTGCCCTGCTTTTGGTACACCAGATTCTTAATGCCTTTCATTTTGGTTTGTTTAGGCATTGTTTTCTTCCTTTTCTTCTAATAAGATTTTCACATCCATTGGATTTTTCAATGGATGTTGCCTACCTGGAGGTTGCCTACCTGGAGGTTGGATTGTGTTTGGATATCTTATGCTTCCAAGAATTACTACATTCCTATGTCCCTTAATGGACTATAAAACATTAGGATTTTTGTATGTACCGTAAAATCCCTTTCTTAAAGTCCACTGAGGAACACAGGTTATGCTGCTCTGTGTTATTGGCCTAATGTACTGCATACTCAGAAAACTGAGGCATTGAAGATGGGGGCAGGTTTATACAGGGGATGATTTGACTTTTTGTTTTGCCAGTGTCCAAACCCCCTGAAGGCAGCAATATAAACCACATCTCCTATAATTCCTTCAGTCCTATGTCCCTCAAGAAAAGGATTTTACGGTAAGTACAAAAATTCTATTATTTAATAAATACATTTAAATTAGAGGTCTGTGAAAATGAATTTTTAAAGCATGGCAGGCTTGTATGCTTGCAATCACCTTGTGTATAACTGACTAAGCTAGAGTGTTGTATCTTGAATAGGGTAGAGGAAGGGTTGTGTGCCTCCTTTATAACTCATTCTGCAGCCTTGGAAATCTTTATGCTTCGTTCTATTCACATGGGCAATGCAGAATAATAAAAATAGACAAGCAAACCACTTCATTATATCATGCTTTTTCTAAGGCTTTGGGAGATACGTACGTTGTAGTGCACAGCTCTGGTGAATTCATGGTGGTTAAAAGAGGTGAGTAATCATGGAAGAAAAAACATGGCTCAGTGATTTCTTTAAGGCTTATATTGAGTTATGGTATAGCAGAATGTTTAAACTTCTAAATGGTATGGGGTCAATTTTATTTTACATTTCAGTTTGCAAAGTTAATTGGTTTTTACAGCACAGCACAGGTATTACAGCAGTAGCTGTTCCCTTTCAGACTCTCTCTCTAAAGGAAACACTATGCAGAGCAGGGTGATAGTGGGCACAAGTCAATCCTTTGACTCATTCAGTGGACCCACACTTCAGTGCCCTTAGATGCCCTCCTTCATCACCTCTGGCCAGCATGGACCTCTGTTGGAAGCATATATGTTGGAAGCATATCTTCTGATATGCATTCCAGTGTTAGACCTGAAGTTAATAATTCCCTCAGTATAGATCACAGGACAGAAAATTTCTCCAGAAACCATCAAAAAGAAAAAATACACACAATACAATGCATTACCCCTAGCTGTCTCCTGCTACAGTGACAGTGCTATTAATATTGCATTGTGGGTAGTTTATTTTTCTGATAAAGGCTGATTCTGTGTAATCTGATCTCCCTGCTATTCAGGTCTGTTTCATAACACTGAATGAACTGGAGAATGTGTTGCTGTGTATATGTTCTGGCACCTAATCATAGATCCCCATGACTAAGCTCCGGGAGGGGGGGGGGAGTAAAAAGCATTGGGGGCATGGTCTGGTGGGAGCCCAGGCTGAGGTTGTCATTTCATCACCAAATACTTGCGTGGATGTGCGGCACCGGGATCTTTCCTCTCCCTCTTCAGTTTGGTGCTAACAGGCAGTGAGTGCCCAAGTATGCATATTTGATATCACATATTTCCCTAATTAGAAAGACCATTTTTTTTTAAAGTACAGAACATAGTAAATTTTAAAGAAAATATTACATTTACTATAAATTGTGGAAAAAGAGGGTTATTTTAACATTATTGTGACGATGAATTATTAGAAACTTATTTTCTTTATCACTTTCATTAATACCCCACATATTCCATACTAATACATAAAGCACAAAACTGTAAATTTGTCTAGGAAATGTTTCTGTATAATGGTACATGTGTAATTATAGTGGCCTGTACTGTTCATATTTGTACTTTTGTTACTAACAGATTTGTATATGTTCCAAAAGTAAAGACCTAGAAAATCAAGCATCAAAGGAATTGTCAAACAGACTTGAATTTTCTGTTGTTTCTAAACTTGGGGCCACTGGAGTAATCTGTACAAACATGCTTTTTTAGCTAATCTGGGCAGTCATCTCAACTTGCCATGATATGATGACATATCATGGCAGATTTAAATATACACAAGTATTCATGATAATGTTAATAGCCCTCTAACTGACAAGGAACACACACTGTATGCTTTTAAGCATGCACCATAGACTCCTGATTGACTTTGAATGTTTATAATGTGTTTAGCATAGTAGGTTACATAGCATATGACACACTAGTACAGAAAGAAACAAAAAAAGGTTACAGCTGCCATTTTCCTGTATATATATATACTGTTTGCTTCATTTTTTTTTTTTTTTCAATCGTTTTTTATTACGTTTTTCATGAGTAAAAACAAGTTATACATTAGTATTGATTCTTTCCGTCCAACAGAACTTTAGAACGTAGAATTTCTTACATCAGTGAGTTGACTAGGTTTGGATAATAAAAACCTCTTAAGATAGAGGTTGTTGTATAAAAGTGAGGAATCGGAGTTGACCCTCTCACCCCGACACCCCCTAAAGGAATCATTCTGTGTCATGGGCTGCGTAGTCAATTGCCATCTCATAACATTTCTGAACAACAACGTATTTAAAACTTGGTTTAGGAGTGTAATCAAGTGTGGAACCTTACTTTAACATACATGGGCGATTGCTCGTGTTAACAGAACTATGAAGATTGAAGGAAAAGAGAGAAGGGAGAGGGGGGAGAGAAAATAAAAAGGGGGGGAGAGCAGAAGAGAGGGAGAAAGATATAGGTAAAGAGTCAAGTGTGTCTAGCTGGAACGCTAGCATGGGCTATCGAGCCCTATGAAGGATGTAAAGGAGAGTGTGTATATAGTCAGCCCAGGGTTCCCAGGTAGCTTCGAACTTCGAAATACCATTGTGTTATGACCTTCAGGTCTGCTTCAATTAATGAAATGTTTAAAATTCCTCAATAGGCCCTAGAGGTCACCGTGTACTATACTACCTTACCCTTTGAAATGACAATATATATAGGTTTTTTTTAAGGGATGTACTTAAACAGGTAAAACAGATGCACAAAAAATCATATAAAAAATTCAACATTCAACAACTTCTATTCACTCTTAGAAATTGTGGTACCTGCTTAAGTACATCCCTTAAAAAAAAAAAAAGTATATTGTCATTCCAAAGGGTAAGGAAAAATGATTTCTTCAGATAGAAGCACACATTTTGAAAACAAACTAATGACACAAGTAGTACACGCATTAGGGTTAAAGCAACAGTTGCATATACTGTACAGACACCAAGCAAGTGCAATGATGGAAAGTGCTAACCAAATCCTGAAAAGATACCTTGCAAAACTAAGCTAATGGAATGGGAACTTGGGTTGACATGTTGCCGCAGCACTTGCTGCTATGCGAACTACTCCAAAAGAAAATCATGGTATGTCACCCTTTGAAATTTTGCTTTCCAGTACAAGCTGCTACACTGAGAGACAATTTAACTCTGACTGGACAGGATTCTGTTATAGACTATGTAACCAAATTTGCAACTATATTTGCTGACACTTTTTCCAGAGTCAAAACAGCTCAACCTACAGAAGGCAAGGATCAAGTGCATGGAATGAAACCTGGAGACTGGGTGTATGTAAAGAATCATATACCAAAAACGTCATTATCACCAAAGTGGAAAGGTCTTTTTCATATCATCCTGATTACTCCAAGTGCTGTGAAAGTCAAGGGATGCAAGCCTTGGATACACGGATCCCACTGTAAGAAGGCTGAAGAACCCCAACGAAGGGTAACTAATAAACTGCTTCACCCTGATGAGCCTACTGCTGTTCATTCATCCCGCAGGTCCCCTACACTTACTCTTGCATGAGCTGAGGAGAAGGATGAGGCTATATGGACTGCTGAGTCCCAACCAGATAAAGGACTGTGGGGAGTTATCCTTGGAAGAGGATTGTTGGTAATATTCTTCTTTGTTTTGCCCTGGCTGATTGATATTTCTGTAGATCAGGAGAGCCAATGGAACATTACTAAGTTGATGTCTTGGTGAAGACTGAAAAAAGAGTTACTAGAGAGATTGCTACACACCTTATGGAGCCATACCAAAATGACTTTGTATCTATGCACATGCAAGCTGCTAAGAAATGTAATTTGTCCAATTGTTGGGTCTGTACACACTCACCTATTTCACATAGAACACTACCTTTTCTAGGTGTTCCAGTGTCACTCAAGGAGATAGAAGAACTAGCTAATTTCCAGAATGTAAGTAAGGAAAGTGAAAAAAAAATGGAATCTCTATTCCATTACTTTAGCATTTCTTTAAAGGTACCCTCAGTATGCATTAATTTTGCTTGCATTTATGCAGCTAGTTCAGAATATGATAAAAGTACTAGAAACAGGTTACACTAACTGTATGAAGGTAGCTACTCTCATGTATAGGTTTGAAGGTCTTACGCTTCTTTGGAATAATGACACAGTTAATGAATTGTACAATTTAAACTTTCAGTAACAATTCCACACAAAGCAATCCTAAACTACATGTACGTCTGATACAATATAATTTTCAAGAAGGGTTGCTTTGCTCCCTCGGTTTCTACTTTATATGTGGGAAAAGAGCTTATACTTGGATTTCATTAGGTGCAAAAGGTACATGTTATTGTGGTAAAGTCATCCCTGCCACATGGTATGTGGAGGACGAGTCTACTGAAATTAACTAAAACAAGATCCTACCACATCTAATTAATTAAACTAGATATCTTTATAGCTACACACCTGAGAGTTTTGACACCACAAAGGAAACCAAGGATTTCAAACCGTTGTTTGATATTCCCTGGGTAAATCACTGTTGTATTAAGAAATCTTTTAGTTTCATCATTGATTTGGCAGAACTCATGGATAACATTACTGCCCTGTATGATAGAAGCTTTGTGGTTCTTGATACTGAATTAAAAATGATAAAAAGGAATTTATTCAGCACCAATTGGTGTTGGATTATCTCATGGCCAGTCAAGGAGGAATTTGTACCATAGTGGGAACGGCATGCTACAATTACATTGGAAATTACACAAAGGCTGAAGATGCCATCATTTCACATGTAGAAAGAGTGCAACAATTAAAGCTATGTTTTCAGGAAAAAACATACTGAGACTGCTTGGGTTGAAGGAAGCTGGGAGAGCTGGCTCGCATGGCTTAATCCTCTCAATTGGTTCTCAGGACTTGGAGGTTGGCTTCCTGGCATCTTACATGGTATTTTTTACATAGTTGGATTTAATATACTCATAATCCCTACAATGAAATGTGCACTAATGATGTGCAAATGTTTAAAACTAATCACAAATGCTTGTACTGATACTGGTCCTTCTGAGCTTTCAAGGTCACGCATGGTGACTGCTTATGGGATGGTGACCCATAAACCTGAGGGACGACCTAAAGATACAGAGGAAGTCTAATACTGAAGACTTCGAACTACAGGAGGGGATGTTAAGATACAAAATACCTGGAGTCTGGAATCATGAAAAACTCATGGAAAGCTCATACAGAGTTACCTCTTTTAAAGAACTGTGTTTTTCTAAAAAATATGGTTTAATAGTTTGTTCCAAATTCTTAGATATTACATAATCCTGTTTTTGTTGAAGGGGTTGCAATGTATTGCCAAATGACGTGTGTACGAATTGGCTGTACATTGCTCCATTTCTGGGAAAGAGCTTTATCACAAAAAGTCCCTTCTGGATGACCCCCTCTTGTGTAATCATAAGTTTGATATATTATGACAAGTAACATTACTCATAACCCAGAGGTCAAACTGATCACATGTGATCTTGAAGTAATTAGTAAAGAATGTCCCATGACTTGGAGGTGTGCCCTACATAGAGAACTATATAATAGATTCCTTTAAAAGCTGAACGCATACTTGTATTGTCATCACATCCATCCTATATGTGATCCAGTGTACATGGTAATTATATTCTCAGTAAAAGCTGCACGAATGCAATTCGATCTGCGTGGATGTCTTTCATTTCAAAGGCGAACTTAACAGTTCTAAAGATGTTCCTTGCCTGAAGGAATTGAAGAAGTGCACTAAGTATGGGGAAAGGGTAGTTGCAAATGCTTTATAGTAGGGGACTCAAAAGCCATCAGGCCCTGGAGCTAAGCCTTGTTTGAGATGTTTGATAACTTGGGTGACCTCTTCAGAAGTTATTGGAGCCTCTAGTATATCATGATGGTGATCTAATTTGGGAATGGGTAGGGAGTCTAAGAAAGAGTCAACCTGAGCTTGATCAACCTTGTTCTCCCCATTGTATAGTTTTGTACAAAAATCATGGAAAGCTCCCATGATCTTCTCTGGGTTATGTGTTGTTGGGCCACCTGGGAGACGAATAGCAGGGGGCGCCTGCATACGTACTTTGAGGGAGAGACCCCCTGCTAGCATCGAGCCCATTTTGTCTCTGTGTTGATAAAACCTGGCTCCACTCCATATTATGCCCTGTGCACACGGTCGGATTTTCAGAGAAAGCTCGATCGGATTGTGTTGTCGGAAATTCCAATCGTGTGTGGGTTCCATCGGACTTTTTCCATCGGAATTTCCGACACACAAAGTTTGAGAGCAGGCTATAAAAATTTTCCGACAACAAAATCCGATCCTTTAAATTCCATTCGTGTGTAGACAAATCTGACGCACAAAGTGCCACGCATGCTCAGAATAAATTAAGAGATGAAAGCTATTGGCTATTGCCCCGCTTATAGACCCGAAGTACGTGTTTTATGTCACCGCATTCAGATTGATCAAATTTTCCGACACCTTTGTGCGACCGTGTGTATGCAAGACAAGTTTGAGCCAACATCCGTCGGAAAAAATCAGATGGATTTTGTTGTTGGAATGTCCATTCAATGTCCGATCGTGTGTACAGGGCATTAGACTCTTTTCCACTTTTGACATAAGCGTGAGATTCAATGCAGTTCTTGCTGCATCCAGTGTAGGCATGAGGACAGCTTTAGGGTCCCATTATTTTGTTGTTTGCTGAGGTTTAGGAAATCCCTTTCCAGGTGCTCTATATCCGCCCTGCTTGTACAAATAATTTGGGAGGAAAGCTGTATAAGTTTCTCTCTAACGGTGGCCTTATGTTCTGCCCAGAGGGTAGCTGGGGAGACCTCGTCCACGTCATTATTGTGAAAAGTAGTCAGTAATGGCCCGTTCGATTTCTATGGTTCGCACCGGATCGCTGAGAATGGACTGTTTCAGTTTCCATTGTCTGGGGCTTTTCTGTCCTTGTGGTCTTTTTATGACTAGGAAGACTAGTGAGTGATCAGACCATACTGTGTCCCTAATGAAGGATTTATGAGCTAGGGGGATCATGTTTGAGGATATAAGAATATGGTCTATCCTGGCGAATGATTGATGGGGTGAGGGTAATGTGTAAAGTCTCGTTTAGAGGGATTGAGTTCCCTCCAGATATCAATCAGCTTGTGTTGAAATATTAGCCTAGCTATGCAAAGACTTTGTTTAGTGGGTCTGATGGTTTGTGCTCCTAGGGGTCTTTTTGTCCAGCCCAGGATCAAAAGCTGTATTCAAGTTTCCTCCATAAATCACTGTTCCTTTGACCAGAGGGCCCAGAGTCTGCAGCACAGAGTTAAAGAATTTGGCTTGGCCCCGATTGGGTGTGTAATATGAAATAAAAGAATAAAGTTGATCGTCTAACACTCCCTTAACAAGGAGAAATCTGCCCTAAGGGCCTTTATGTTCAGATTTGAGTGAGAATGTGCAGTTATGGGAGAAGAGAATTGCAACTCCCTTCGATTTGTCCTCTGCCTTGGCCAGGTAGAATTTGGGGAATTTAGGGTGGATGAACTTGGGGTTGTACAGTCTTGGAAAGTGCGTTTCTTGGAGTAATACCACATCGATATTCTAGCTATGATAATATTGGAAAATGTTTCTGTGTTTGATTGGGGAATTTATTCCCTGTGTTTTGCGTGAAGCAACACTTAGCATGGGAGATGAACTGTTTGCATTAACCATGGAGGGAGAGGGGGAAAGGCTTGGTGGTGCAGAGTCACTTTCCAATAGGTCCCCCTTATCAGCGGAGGGAGAGTGTTCGGGTCGAAGGGTCCCTGTGTTCCCCATAGTTGATTGTGGGGTTCCATCACTACAACTATAAAAGAAGACACTGTTAGAGGAGAAGGGAAAAGAGGAAAACAGTGATGAAGAAAGAAGAAAAAGGAAAATCATCTGAGGGGCTGTGGGACATAGTCCCATTGCACCCTCAAAGAAGCATTGTAAATTCTACCTCTTCTAGAGAAGGAGAGGTCCTGGCCAGGCGAAATGAGGTAAACATATCCCCTTGTCAGGTAAAGGCACATGCGTGCTTCTCCGGTCGCAGCACCCCAAAACATTTAAAAAAATTATAAACGCTAGAAAAAAACAGCACATCTATAACTTGTAAGCTTTTTCAACAACGTTGTGAGGGATCTCAGATGGTGGTTTGGCGTTGAGTAGTGAAGGGGGAGGGAAGGGGAGAGGAAAAGGAATTGGGATAAAGGTGGGGGGAGAGGAAGGGTAGATGATGGGTTAGGAGCGGACCATGGAAAAAGACAAGTCTCGTGCAGACTTGTAGAGAAGGGCCAGGCTTCCTCAGCGATGGTGATGCTTGGAAGAAGCTGGAAAAGTTTATCTGGGTGAAGAAGGAGATCCGGATGTCTCAATTCCATTGTGTAGTGTTCCAGTTGAGAGTATGGAATTGTTCAGGGTAGAATGGCAGAGTCCAGAATGAGATGTGACCTCCTAGTGAAGAGAAACTGGCGGTGTTTTAGAGATCGTTCCAGGGTTTTCGGTGGAATTAGGACATATCTGTGTGGTATGATCATCATCCCTGATAAGGTGTAGGAAGCCGTAGGTTGTAGGAGTATCAGAGGCTCTATTGAGCTGTAGCCAAGCGTGAGAAGTGGGTTGGAGCCCTAGAGGGAACATAGTTGAAGTGCATAAAGTCTTCTGTGAGCAGTGGCTTTTTCAGGGGGGGTTGTAGTCCTGAGACCTCTTGGGTTTATGCTTCTGCCACTTTGGGACAATCGGGATTGTGGGAAGTTGACGCTTCGAGGTTCCTGCAGCTGATCCTCGTGATGGTGAAGCAGGGGCTTGTGAGATGAGGCCCAGGTGTAGCATTATTTTTTCTCCATCTGGGAATTTGGAGAACGTGTAGGATTTATTCCTGTGTGTAAACTTGAGGCTAAATGGAAATAGCCACCAGTATTTGATTTCCTTTTGGGTCAGCACTGATAGAAGTGGTTTCAGTGACCTCCGTTTCTGAATAGTGGTTGGTGATAAGTCCGTGACTATCTGGATAGGGTTTGACTGGTACATCAGCTGGGGCACAGAGCGGGTTTGTGTCATGACCTCCTTCTTGACCAAGTAGAAGTGGGGCTTTTGCACTATGTCCCTTGGGAGCCCGTCAGATCTAGGTGGACATAGGGCCCTGTGCACCCGGTCAAGTTCTAGTCTGTGATGCTGGATATTCGGATGAGCTCTTTTATGAGGGAGCGAACCTCAGCCGCGGTATCAGTAACAGTCTCGGGGATTCATCTGATCTGAAAGTTGTACCTTCTCAACTGATTTTCAAGATCTAGAAAAAACAGATGGCAAAGGCTCTAAGGCAACTATGGACTCTCATGGTACGGTAAGGACTTACATACACATTGGTATAAAAAATATATAATTTATTGGAACAAAGACATTATTAAAAAGGTCCTAATGAGAGATAATATATAATATCAGGTTTTTTTTTCAGGGGGAACTTGGTGGAACTCAGTTACACCACCTCTGGCTCAGACCCTTTGGTGCCTGCTCACCACAATCACTTGTAAACACAGAAGTGCGGTTTCTGTGTTTACAAGTGACAGCTCTGAACTCTGTGTGTAGCCCCCATGAACCCTGCACTCTGTATGTAATGCAATCCTGATATTTAATGCCCATTAAGACCTTTCTACTGTTTGTGAACTATGACCACACCCACTATTTGATGTAATTTGGAGGGTGTGTTTGGGGGGGGGGGGGGGGGTTTTGAGGGGTCGTGGGTTAGTTCCAGCACCTATTGTTTGAGAAAAAAAAGTCCTGTATAATATACATATAAATTAATTCTCTGAACAAGAATTCAGTGGTTGGGCCTACATCCATCCAAGGAAGGAATCAGAATGTCGTCTTAGGTCAGTTCAGACTCAACATCTTTTGCGGCATAACCGCTTCTTCAGGAGTATATTTCCAGTGTCATTATATGCAATAATCTCTATAAGGACAAATATATAAATAATCAAGCTTATAAACAATCAAAAATACAGTCAATATTGATTGTAAAAATAGGAACATATATGGGCACTACTCAAATCTGCCATAGAGGTGAATACGTTCAACAATCTAAACAATACTAAAAATAACATGTAATATATCTAATTCCAACCCATAACTGCATCACCATATAGAATGGATAAAGGGCTAAAGGGCAGATTCCCGGGCGAGTGTGGGAGCCAAGACAAGATACAGGGGATAAATAGACAAACTGTCATAGATAAAGAGAAGAGATATATATGTATAATACCATAGAACAGGGGTCTCAAACTGGCGGCCCTCCAGCTCTTGCGAAACTACAAGTCCCATCATGCATCTACCTGTGTGAGTCATGCTTGTAACTGTCAGCCTTGCAATGCCTCATGGGACTTGTAGTTTCGCAACAGCTGGAGGGCCGCCAGTTTGAGACCCCTGCCATAGAAGCTTGCTGATAATGTCTCAGATTGGATCGAGACTGTACCGAATAGACCATATGAGAAATACAGATACAGACATACATATAAAAATAATATCTCATCATTACTACACACCTACAATAGATGCCCATAAAAAGGAATAAATGGCGTATGCAGCGGTGGGGTGAGTAAGGCGGACCTCTCAGAGATAGCACGCAGAGCCTCACACAGAAAGAAAAAACTGTGGAGATAGTATATGCACATATATATCTCTAAATGTATACACATGTGTGTAACATCATAGAAGTACATTAATTAATGGAATTGCTGCCTAAGCAGTATCCGAGAGTTCTTTAAATTAATGTGGCTAGTAGGGATGAGCCGAACACCCCCCGGTTCGGTTCGCACCAGAACCTGCGAACGGACCGAAAGTTCGCACGAACGTTAGAACCCCATTGACGTCTATGGGACTCGAACGTTCGAAATCAAAAGTGCTCATTTTAAAGGCTAATTTGCATGGTATTGTCCTAAAAAGGTTTTGGGGACCCGGGTCCTACCCCAGGGGACATGTATCAATGCAAAAAAAACTTTTAAAAACGGCCGTTTTTTCGGGAGCAGTGATTTTAATGATGCTTAAAGTAAAAAAAAAAAAAGTGAAATATTCCTTTAAATATTGTACCTGGGGTGTGTCTATAGTAGGCCTGTAAAGTGGCTCGTGTTTCCCGTGTTTAGAACAGTCCCTGCACCAAATGTCATTTTTAAAGGAAAAAATCTCATTTAAAACTGCTTGCGGGTTTAATGTCATGTCGGGTCATGGCAATATGGATGAAAATCAGTGAGACAGACGGCATGGGTACCCCCCAGTCCATTACCAGGCCCTTTGGGTCTTGTATGGATATTAAGGGGAACCCCGCACCCAAATTAAAATAAGGAAAGGCCCTATATACTCTGAACAGCAGTATACAGGCGGTGCAAACAAGACAGGGACTGTAGGTTTGTTGTTAAGTAGAATCTCTTTGTAATTTTGAACGGGTAAATTTTTAAAGCGTTTAGCTCCAGCCAAAAAATCTTTTTTAAGCTTTTTGGAAAACATAGGGAAGGGTTATCACCCCTGTGACATTTGTTTTGCTGTCTTTCCTCCTCTTCAGAAGATTTCACCTCACTTTTTGTCCCAATGAAAAATGTTTTTTGAAAATTTGGGTTTTTTGTGGAACAAGGATTGGAAAGCATCAGTGGAAAGGAGAAATTGTTTTCCCATATTAACTCTTACAGGAGAGAATTTCCCTTCCTAGGGGTAGATTTCATCTCACTTCCTGTTGTCTCCTTCCGTTTGCAAGTAGGAGTCGTTTGTAAGTTAGATGTTTGAAAGTAGGGTCCTGCCCTATATACTCAGCAGAAATTTGGGCCTTAGGTGTTGCTGTGGCCACAACACTGTAAGCCCTCACAGGGCCCTGCTGTGAAATATTAGATCAAGAATTGTAATTACATGCCCCTGTTGAACAGGAGCTGAAAAATTAGGCCTTAGGCACTGGTGCTGGTGCCACAACACTGCAACCCCTTACAGACACTCTAGTTGGAACGCAGGAACGAGCCCTGCTGCAAAGTATTGCATCAAAAATTGTAATTACACGCCCCTGTTAGACAGGGGCAGAAAAATTGGGCCTTAGGCACTGGTGCTGGTGCCACAACACTGCAACCCCTCACAGACACTCTAGTTGGAACGCAGGAGCGAGCCCTGCTGCAAAGTATTGCATCAAAAATTGTAATTACACGCCCCTGTTAGACAGGGGCAGAAAAATTGGGCCTTAGGCACTGGTGCTGGTGCCACAACACTGCAACCCCTCACAGACACTCTATTTGGAACGCAGGAACAAGCCCTGCTGCAAAGTATTGCATCAAAAATTGTAATTACACGCCCCTGTTAGACAGGGGCAGAAAAATTGGGCCTTAGGCACTGGTGCTGGTGCCACAACACTGCAACCCCTCACAGACACTCTAGTTGGAATGCAGGAACGAGCCCTGCTGCAAAGTATTACATCAAAAATTGTAATTAACACGCCCCTGTTAAACAGGGGCTGAAAAATTGTGCCTTAGGCACTGGTGGTGGCGCCCAGAACCAAAAATGTTCTTACAAGCTATCAGCGTGATGATTGAGGAGGAAGAGGATAATTACTCAGGGATAGTCACTCAGCATCAGCATAGGCAGTCTTTGAAGGGATCTGAGATTTCAAAAAAAATTATTCGGTTACATCAGCATCAGGTGCTTGGTAGCTGGTGGTGATCCAAGACTCATTCATTTTTATGAAGGTCAGCCGATCGACCGAGTCGGTGGACAGACGCACCCTGTGATCGGTTACCACGCCTCCAGCAGCACTGAATGTGCGTTCCGAAAGAACGCTGGATGCAGGACAGGCCAGTAGCTCAATTGCATACTGTGCAAGCTCTGGCCAGTGATCCATCCTCAAGACCCAGTAACCCAGAGGATTTTCGGTGGGAAAGGTGTCCAAGTCTGATCTTGCCCCTAGGTATTCCTGCACCATGTAAAACAGACGCTGGCGATGGTTGCTGGAACCGATCATACCTTGGGGCTGCGGACCAAAAAATTGTCTGAACGCATCGGTCAGACGGCCACCTTCTCCACCGCTCCTTCTTTGACTGACCGAAGCCTCAGCAACACGTTGTCCAGAAACAGGAGTTTGTAACCTCCCAGTCTCTGGGAACGCATTGCACAGACCTTTCTGCAAGGCCTCCCGAAGATGTTTCATCCTCTGCTCCCTCTGCGATGGCAAGATAAGGTCCGCAACCTTACCCTTGTAACGTGGATCAAGGAGGGTTTCCAGCCAGTATTGGTCCTTCTCCTTGATACCACGAATACGAGGATCCTTACGCAGGCTTTGCAGGATCAGGGAGGCCATGCAGCGTAGGTTTGCTGAGGCATTCGGTCCGGAGTCCTCTGGGTCACTAAGGACGACAACGTCCGCAGCCACCTCCTCCCAGCCACGTACAAGTCCATGTGTTTCTTGGGACTGATCCCTTAAAGACTGCTGCTGATGCTGAGTGCCAGGCTCCACCTCCATACTGACACAATCTTCCTCCTCCTCCTCCTCCTCCTCGTCCTCTTCCTGTGTGATCGGCGGGCACGCAGGAACACTGTCTGGATAAAGGGGGCCTTGAGAGCTAAGGAAGTCCTCCTCTTCCTGCCTCTGTTCTGCCTCAAGTGCCCTGTCCATTATTCCACGCAGCGTGTGCTCCAACAGGTGGACAAGGGGGACAGTGTCACTGATGCATGCACTGTCACTGCTCACCATCCTCGTGGCCTCCTCGAATGGTGACCGGACAGTTCATGCATCCCTGATCATGGCCCACTGGCGTGGGGAAAAAAAACAAGCTCCCCTGACCCTTTCCTGGTGCCATAGTCGCACAGGTACTCATTGATGGCCCTCTGCTGCGTGTGCAGCCGCTGCAGCATGGCCAACGTTGAGTTCCACCTGGTGGGCATGTCACAGATTAGGCGGTTCTTGGGCAGGTTAAACTCCTTTTGGAGGTCCGTCAGCTGAGCACTGGCATTATATGACCGGCGGAAATGCACACAGACTTTCCTGGCCTGCCTCAGGACATCCTGTAAGCCCGGGTACCTGCCCAAGAACCGCTGCACCACCAAGTTAAGGACGTGAGCCAAACAGGGCACATGGGTCATTTGTCCCTGTCGGAGGGCAGAGAGGAGGTTGGTGCCATTGTCGCAAACCACCATTCCTGCCTTAAGTTGGCGTGGCGTCAACCACCTCTGAACCTGCCCCTGCAGAGCTGACAGAACCTCTGCCCCAGTGTGGCTCCTGTCCCCCAAGCACACCAGCTCAAGCACCGCATGGCATCTTTTGGCCTGCGTACTTGCGTAGCCCCTTGAACGACTACGGAGCACCGCTGGTTCCGAGGAAGAGGCCATGGAGGAAGAAGAAGAGGAGGGGGTGGAGGAGAGAGGTGTGTCACAATCAGCATTTTGGAGGCGTGGTGGCGGAACAACCTCCAACACTACTGCACCTTGTCCTGCATCCTTCCCAGCTGCCAGCAGAGTCACCCAATGTGCCGTGAAACTTAGGTAACGTCCCTGTCCATGCCTGCTGGACCATGAGTCAGCGGTAATATGCACCTTACCACTGACCGCCCTGTCCAGCGAGGCATGGACATTGCCTTCCACATGCCGGTAGAGAGCCGGAATCGCCTTCCGTGAGAAAAAGTGGCGTTTGGGTACCTGCCACTGAGGAACCGCACATTCCACAAACTCACGGAAGGGGGCAGAGTCTACCAACTGAAAAGGCAGCAGTTGAAGTGCTAGCAATTTTGCCAAGCTAGCATTCAACCGCTGGGCATGTGGATGGCTGGGAGCAAACTTCTTTCGGCGGTGCAGCAGCTGGGGCAGGGAAATTTGCCTGGTACAATCTAACGTCGGTGTACCAAAAGCAGATTGCCCACAAGTACTTGGCTGTGACACACCTAATTCTACACCTTCATTCCTCTCACTGCAGGTCTCAGAGAGGACTGGAGGTCTAGTGGGGTTGGAAATCTCAGCTGATGAGGAGCAAGGAGAGATCCTCTTTGTTCTTTGGTGTGGGTCTTTTAGATACGCTTGCCAACGAACTGCATGGCAGGTCAACATATGTCTGGTCAAGCATGTGGTACCCAAGCGGGAGATGTTTTGGCCACGTGAGATACGCTTGAGACATATGTTGCAAATAGCAGCGGTGCGATCTGATGCACTCGTCTCAAAAAAGGCCCACACCAAAGAACTTTTTGAATAACGCGCAGAGACTGCAGCGCCCTGCACATGTGGAGCTTTGGGGTGTGATGCAGTCAATGTGCTGCCCTTAGGCTGGCCCCTGGAGGGCATCCTGCCTCGTTGGTGATGTGCCGCCTCCTCCTCCTCCTCCTCCTCCTCTCTCCTATCAGGCACCCACGTTGAGTCAGTGACCTCATCATCCCCTCCCTCCTTATCACTGGAGCAAACCTGGCAGTATGCTGCAGCAGGGGGAGCATGACTGCCAGATTGCTGTCCTTCTTGGGCACCCCCTCTGTCCGTGCTCATGTTACTGCCTTCATCGAGCTCAGTATCATCATCAGAGCCTTCCAAACGCTGGGCATCCTCCTGGAGCATGTACCCAACACTGTGGTCAAACAGTTCGAGGGAATCCTCATGAGGACATGGTGGAGCTAGGGAAGGAGTCACTGATGACATTGAGCTGAGGGAAGAGGCCGCTGCTTTGCCAGACAAAGCACCCTGGGCATGGGTGAGAGAGGATGAGGAGGATGAGGACGGCTTGGTCATCCACTCGACCAAGTCTTCCGCATGTTGCGGCTCAACACGGCCAGCTGCCGAAAAAAAGGCCCAGCGTGTCCCATGGCCACGTGCTGATGAGGATGCACCGTCTCCACGACCAGCACTAGACACAGAGCCTGCTTGCCCTCTCTTATTGGCTTGTGACTGTCTGCCTCTCCTTCTTGGCCTTCCAGACATACTAATGGCCTGTAGCTGCACTAAGCTGGGATAGAACACCAGTAATTTTCTTCAGGTAGCTTTATATACTGTAACCAGACAAGCCTGCCTGTCAGTAGGAAGATAACAGGAACGGATCTAGCTGAACACTGTGAGCAGGACGCACTGTACTAAATGTAAATAGTCTAGCTGCCTGACCGTGGTACTAATAGGATCAAATAGAACACCAGTAATTTTCTTCAGGTAGCTTTATATACTGTAACCAGACAAGCCTGCCTGTCAGTAGGAAGATAACAGGAACGGATCTAGCTGAACACTGTGAGCAGGACGCACTGTACTAAATGTAAATAGTCTAGCTGCCTGACCGTGGTACTAATAGGATCAAATAGAACACCAGTAATTTTCTTCAGGTAGCTTTATATACTGTAACCAGACAAGCCTGCCTGTCAGTAGGAAGATAACAGGAACGGATCTAGCTGAACACTGTGAGCAGGACGCACTGTACTAAATGTAAATAGTCTAGCTGCCTGACCGTGGTACTAATAGGATCAAATAGAACACCAGTAATTTTCTTCAGGTAGCTTTATATACTGTAACCAGACAAGCCTGCCTGTCAGTAGGAAGATAACAGGAACGGATCTAGCTGAACACTGTGAGCAGGACGCACTGTACTAAATGTAAATAGTCTAGCTGCCTGACCGTGGTACTAATAGGATCAAATAGAACACCAGTAATTTTCTTCAGGTAGCTTTATATACTGTAACCAGACAAGCCTGCCTGTCAGTAGGAAGATAACAGGAACGGATCTAGCTGAACACTGTGAGCAGGACGCACTGTACTAAATGTAAATAGTCTAGCTGCCTGACCGTGGTACTAATAGGATCAAATAGAACCCCAGTAATTTTCTTCAGGTAGCTTTATATACTGTAACCAGACAAGCCTGCCTGTTAGTAGGAAGATAACAGGAACGGATCTAGCTGAACACTGTGAGCAGGACGCACTGTACTAAATGTAAATAGTCTAGCTGCCTGACCGTGGTACTAATAGGATCAAATAGAACACCAGTAATTTTCTTCAGGTAGCTTTATATACTGTAACCAGACAAGCCTGCCTGTCAGTAGGAAGATAACAGGAACGGATCTAGCTGAACACTGTGAGCAGGACGCACTGTACTAAATGTAAATAGTCTAGCTGCCTGACCGTGGTACTAATAGGATCAAATAGAACCCCAGTAATTTTCTTCAGGTAGCTTTATATACTGTAACCAGACAAGCCTGCCTGTCAGTAGGAAGATAACAGGAACGGATCTAGCTGAACACTGTGAGCAGGACGCACTGTACCAAATGTAAATAGTCTAGCTGCCTGACCGTGGTACTAATAGGATCAAATAGAACCCCAGTAATTTTCTTCAGGTAGCTTTATATACTGTAACCAGACAAGCCTGCCTGTCAGTAGGAAGATAATAGGAACGGATCTAGCTGAACACTGTGAGCAGGACGCACTGCACTAAATGTAAATAGTCTAGAAGATAACAGGAACGGATCTAGCTAAACTGAATACAGTGTATATATATATATGCAACACCTGGGATGCATATATATACACAATACACTGTAAGTGCAGCTAACTGACTGACTGTTCTGCCTAATCTATCTAACTCAAATCAAATGACACTGTCTGTCTCTCTCTCTCTCTCAATGAACGCCGGAACACACACTACACAGGGCCGCCGTGCAGGCGGCCTTATATAGTGTGGGGCGTGTACTAAATCCCCTGAGCCATAATTGGCCAAAGCCTCCTTGGCTTTGGCCAATTATGGCTCTCTGTTCAGGCGGCGCTGTGATTGGCCAAGCATGCGGGTCATAGTGCATGCTTGGCCAATCATCAGCAAGCAATGCACTGCCATGCCGCAGTGAATTATGGGCCGTGACGCGCCACACGAATTTGGCGCGAACGGCCCATATCGTTCGCAATTCGGCGAACGGGCGAACAGCCGATGTTCGAGTCGAACATGGGTTCGACTCGAACACGAAGCTCATCCCTAGTGGCTAGTATAAAATGCTTACCCTGGTGGAATAAATGCATGAGATGTATACTCATTGCAAAAGGACTCATTGAATAAAAGACAATAAGGCATATACGTTTAGGGATAAGCCACAGAGAAGCCAAGAGAGCCCTTAGTAACAATACAGATGATGAGGTATAGAATTGCTTACCCTGAGAGATACATGCATAAGATGTTTGATCACTGCAAACAAAGGCAGTCAAAAGCCAGCCCAAACAGGTGAATTCACTATAACCACCAGATATCCTGGAATTAGCATTGAAGGAAAAACAATAAGACATGGGAATGCAGGGATAGGCCACAGAGAAACCAGATGGCCCGTTTGTTACAATATAGAGGGTGTAATATGCAGAGCAGGCATACCTCAAGAGGGCTCCTGGAGGGAGCAAGCCACCACTGTCCCCACTGGCATACAACCCCATAATGGGAAAAAGATCCCATTAAATAGGCTTCCTGGCGCCTATCTGGATGATGCCGCAGCTCAGTGCAGAGGCGCTGGTCAGTGACGTCACAGGATACGATTCCGGACTGTCACCGCGAAAATGGCCCAGGGAGATAAAATCTCTCCTGGGACTGTCGTTCGTCCGTCCCCCAGACAGCCAGCACCCAATAGCACCACCTAGTGGATGGACCAGGCAAATCAGAGGACAGAAGGATCACACACTCGCCCAGGAAACATAGCAAAGATCTCCACAGAAGATGGATGATAAAACAGCCGACAGGCTCCCAAAATTGGGATGCATTTAAGGAGGAATGTCATAACAATTTTTAAGGGATAATGAGATTAACAAGATACTAAGCTAATGCTCACAAAATTTAAATATGTGTATAGGAGGACAAATATGGCAATTAACTCATCAGGCAATGTGATATAAACAAGCAGATAGCAACCAAAAGGATATTGACAGCAAGTGATTGAAGAGGCTTAAATCATCCATGGTATGTCCAATCAGGGATTCTGTGGACGCTGGAGAGGCTGGGATGTGGATACTCACGTGGGCCCCATTATGTGGGCTGTGAGGCAGGGGGTCCGGGGGGGCTCTGTCATACCGTGTCTCAGCTCCGTTTGTGTGTGAGACAGTGATGCGGCCACCATCTTGGATTTGTAAGACAGATCCCCGGCCTGTGTTAGTTGTGCTTCCAGGGCTCGGCGGGTGGTTCCAGAGGACATGTATCGGATGTCCCGGTGTTCTCCTGGTCCTGGGAGTGACCGATGGATGACGGTGGGTGTGCTGTCCGCTATGGGGGGCACAAAACAACCAGAGCAGGGCGGAGCTCCTGGTCTACACGGCCATCTTGGAAGCCTTGTGCATGCACACTTCCTTCATTTTGCTTTTTAGTCAGCTTCAGTATTAATGGTAGATTTATCGGGGTTGCATGACAGATCTCCTGTAATTTATTTAAACCAAAAAAGATAATAGCACAGTAAATAGAAATGGTGGAATTACAGTGTACGTAATGCCAAAACTTTTCTTTTAGTTTGGATAATGTAGAGAAGGAATAAAACCTTCTATTGAAATAAAGTCACATCAGCCACATGTGTGTGGTTGCCACCATCCCTGTTCATTACGGTTATAGTTAGAATCCTCTACTGGATTTTTAAGGGCAACCAAAAAAATCACTAAAAAGGTATTCTTCAAAAAAGATGTAATACAATATTTACAAAAATGTGAGGGGTTTACTTACTTTTGTGAGATACTGTATTTCTAAATATCCAATTGGTCACACCTATTTATCCCTACGCCACATGGGCAAAAGCTGGGCACTAAACGGGAATTATTTACTAAGAAGAAAAAGAAGAGGGGAACAAAATCCCATCATATACACAAAGAAGCATAAATAGTGATAAGCCTACCTACATATAAGCTTATCCTAGCTTGAAAGGTGGTATAATCAAAACTAGGTGCCCAGTGTTAACCAAGAGGAATAAAAACCCCATTACCTTACCATTTCTGCACTGGAGGGAAATCTGGGGAGATGGATTTTTAAGTGTCTATCTCTTTAAGGCTCTCCCCTCATAATCCGTCCATATCCCATAATTTATGGATTGATGGGAAGCTGAAAATCATTGTAGAAGTCGGCACTACTACAATGATAGCTGTGGTCTTCCAGGTCCTGCTCAATTTTATGTCAGTAGCTTCCCCTCTGTACACTGACCACAGGGGATCACTCGATCAGCATTTTCAGTGAATACAATATAAAAACCATGGTAGAATATAGTGGGAGTGCTTTCATCATATGTGGACAACAGAATGCACTCCAAAAGGAACCAACGGTCTATTATTGGCACAACAGACAATATGACTCCAATGCATAATTATATAAAAAATATCTTTATTACAAAGCAAAACTTAACATACATATAAAATAAATGTGGCTTATAGAGTTTAGAGTAGACCTTGACCATAACAAAAATGCTACAGAGGCATCTAACGCATTTTGAAAGTAAGGATTTTCGTTCTTTTTCCAGGATGCTCATGTAGAGGTATAAAGGTATTCTATGATATAAAGATGACATTTATTCTCATATACTTTATATCCATGTATAAATACAAATAACAATGATAGAACAAACATACTAACCAGGCTGTGTTGAAAACTACACTTGGTCACAAAGATTAAAAACAATGAAATGGAGGTGTATTGCTGCCTCCCAGAAGGTCTCTAAGAGTGGGTGGGACCAATACCGGCCTGACCGACAGGCTACTGGGGCAACCAAAGACTGCAAGCCATAGGCTCAAGGTCACACCACTGCTTATAAAGTTAATAACATTAAAATGAATTGTAGACTATATAAACAATCTGTATACATTAAAAAGGTCTTTCAAAGTACAAGAAATGCAGGACTTACACAAACTGATTTCCCAAGGAGTATGGTAGAGGCCATGGGATGTGCTGGTGCTTAAGCAGGTACTGCTTGCAATAATTAGATGGACAATATCCAAGCATGCATAGCAACAGCTTGCTTGCAGTTGGATCTAAATGCACAAATACACAGAGATAAACATGAGTGTGCAAATCAGATGTTAAAACAAGGAGAAGGCTAAGTGCTCAAACGTGGAGAAAACAGGAGAGGTTATACTTACATACCAGCACTTGATTTACAACCAAGGGACCAGACACTCAAGGAGACAATGAGTCATGCAAATTTGGGAAATGATAAAGGCAATGGTGAATCTAAAAAGAACCAATGGAGTGGAGGGGGCCAGGCTAAAAGAGTGAACCACCAACCACTTGCAAGACGAGCAGTCTGGCCCACCCCCCAATCCAGCGGCGCAGTCGCATATCAGGTCTTTGTGGTCCATGTTACCAGGGCCATGGCAGGGATGTGTTCTTTGCTTACACAAAGTGTGCTAAAACTTGTCCCTCTTTACCATTTCAGAAAGGTGGGAGGTATGATTGTGCCAAGCTGGACCAATGTAGTTATGTCATACACATGATTCCTGGAGCTCAACTTTAACCGTTTTCCATTCGCTGTGCATACATAAACATCCTTGGACAAGAGCGGTGATATCTTGGTTATTGCAGCAGTTACAAGAATAATCAAGATTTTATTTTTTAGCCCCAGCGATTTCCTACACGGTAAAAATGATCTGAGTGGTGATCTGAGTGGTTATAGAGCCGCTTGATCACTTTTACAGGCAGTAGAAGGGGATTCCCCTTCCCGCCACCATTCCCTTGCCTGGGCTCTCCTATCTTGGCAAGGATGTGATCGGTGGCATCGGCTTTCCTGGACACAGTGAGAGGAATTGATGTTATTCCTCCCACTGTGTGACATCAGAAACTGGAAGCGTTGAGGATTTAGTCACGTCTGGTTTTGGCTTATTGTTTACAAGCCGTTACCAGCTTGTTAATGCATCTGCTTAAACTGACCTTTATTAGATCAGATGCTTTGGAGGCCAGAGGAGAGAAATGGGGTCTAGAAATTCCCCGATCTATCTGTTCCATGTTGTTCATTCCTTGTGATAGCAATAAAGTAAAAAAAAAATAAAAATTAAAGGTACAGTGTGAAAAAAATCTAAATAAAATAAATAATTAAAAAAATTGAAAGTGCCCCTGTTCCCCTGTGCAACTTTCAACACACACTTAGGTCCTGCATGCATATATAAACATGATCAAACCACACGGGTAAAGCTGCAAACGTTAGAAATAGATGGATAGTTCTAGTGCCAGACCTCCTGTGTAACTCTAAACTGGTAACCTCTAAAGGCTTTTAAAGTGTTGCCTATGGGGATTTTTAGGTACTGTAGTTTTGCACCATTTTACAGGGGGTACGCAACTTTAGAGTGAGACATGTTTGGTGTCTATTTACTCAGCATAACATATTCTTTTATATTTTAGAGAAAAATTGGGTATTTCTTCCAGAAAATTTGTATTTGAAAAACCTCTGCGCAAATATCATGCGACATAAAAAAAATTCAAAAATCACTTTATTCTCCAGGGCCTGTGCATATATATATATATATATATATATATATATATATATATATATATATATATATACTGTACAGTATATATATATATATAGTTTTGAGGGTTCCAATTCATTTTCTAGCAAAAACATGCTGACTTTTACATGTACGAGAGAAATGTCAGAATTCACTTGGACTGGAGATGGGTAATTTGAACTCAGATTCACTTTTATTTGCTAAGAGATGTTGTCATTAACAGCATAACAATTGCAAGCAGATATCATAATTATATGTTAAGACTGGCAATGTCAATGGGCACAAGTAGAGAGGTGTTGCTGGTTACCGGCATTTACAGTATGTTAGCTGTTATGATGAATTTTTTTTTTTAGGACTTGCAGACAACGCAAATTGCTATCAGAACTCATACTTTATCTGTTGGACAAGCTCTTTGGTAGTGAAAGTACTATGTTTGGTCCAGCAGATGGTGCACTTTCACTGTTGGAATAAATCTATCAATCTTTAGCTGTCATTGGTCTGGGAAAGTACAAAGCATTTCAGATAAACTAAGCCAAGTAGGACCATAAGATGCAGCATGTGACTCACAGGCTGAAGTCATAACACTTGGCAGTAATGTACATTTTTATCCTATTTCTTTTAACAGAAATCCAATATTAGAAAATTAATTTGGGCTGCAGTGAATGTACAATGTTATGCAAGAAGCACACACATGCACAGCATAATGATTCTGTAGCCATTTCCCATAGCAACCAGAATATTAATTCAAATTTAAATGAGGATTTTCTGATTCAGTTGAGCTTGTATTCAAATGAACATTTTCAGCAGATTACTCTGAACAGCATTGGGCAATGTGTAGGTAGCTCTGGTGTAGACAATCACCCAGGAATAACATCGTACTGTAGCTTAACCCCAATTATTTTTTGTCAAAATTGGTCAAGCCTGTTTTTTTTTACTGTGCAAAACTAGATTTTATATGAAATATCGAAAGTACAATAAAATAGCATAATGTAGTAGTTTTATACCACCAACTCTAGGACATAGTTTGCAATGTATGACCTGGGGATAGAGCCATTTTTATTTACGGTAACTATTAAACTGTTTGATCAAAATGAATTTGCATGTTTTTAACAATTATTTTGGGATTTATTATTTAACAATTAAACAAGTTGCATTCAAATTCATGTGCATGTAACCTGGGTGAGTTCTGAAACATTAATGCATATACACAGTTATCCTTTTATGACTCCAAACCTGCCCAACAGCAACCTGCAGTGCAACACTGCACTGACTTTGCAACTAAGACACCTCCTTTTTAGAACCTTTTATTATACGCAGCAATGTGTTACTGATATTCAGCAAAATAATAAGTTGGTGTTTGTGTGCTGTTGCCATGGCCTATATAGACTAAGCTGAAATCTGCCACTTAAGGACCGCCAGATGCATATATACTGTGGCAGGGAAGCCCTCCTGCACAAAATCATGTACAGGTACATAATTTTGAGCAGTGGGTCTGTGGCGCGCATGCACGCCACTGGCGGCCCGCTTTCACTGTGATTGGACACAGCGGGAGCCAATCAGAGGGTCCAGTGGCTGCGATGGCACCCTGCAATCGTTCACAGGAGAGGCAGAAACACAGATCTCTCTTTTCCTCCAGTCACAGCATTCCCCCACAGTTAGAAAGCACTCCCTAGGAGCACACTTAACCCTTTGATCACCTCTAAAGTTATCTCCTTCCCTGCCAGTGTCATTAGTACAGTTACAGTGCATATTATTTAGCACTGATCACTGTATTAGTGCCACTGGTCCCCAAAAAGTGTCAAAAGTGTCAGGTGTCCGCTGCAATGTCACAGTCCCGCTAAAAAACTCTGATCGCCACCATTACTAGTGAAAAAATAATAAAATAAATAAAAATTTCCTAAAAAAGAATCCCCTAGTTTGTAGATGCCATAACTTTTGCGCAAACCCATCACTATATGCTTATTGGGATTTTTTTTACCAAAAATATGTAGCAGAATGCATATTGGCCTAAACTGATGAAGAAATTTGATTCTTTACATTTTTTTATTGTTTTATAGCAGAAAGAAAAACATTTTTTTTTCAAAATTGTCGGTCTTTTTTTGTTTATAGCGAAAAAAATTAAAAATGCAGAGATGATCAAATACCACCAAAAGAAAGCTCTATTTGAAAAAGGATGTCAATTTTATTCGTGTACAGTGTCGCACGACCGCGCAGCTGTCAGTTAAAATAACGCAGTGTCGTATCGCAAAAAATGGCCTGGTCATGAAGGGGGGTAAACCTTCCGGGGCTGAAGTGGCTAGTTGAGGCTGGAAGTTAGATTAACCACTTAACCCCTGGACCATTTGGCTGCCTAAAGACCAGAGGACTTTTTACAATTTGGCACTGCGCTGCTTTAACTGGTAATTGCGCGGTCATGCAATGTTGTACCCAAACGAAATTTGTGTCCCTTTTTCCCCACAAATAGAGCTTTCTTTTGATGGCATTTGATTGCCTCTGTGATTTTTATTTTTTGCGATATGAATGGAAAAAGACTGAACATTTTTTAAAAAATTATATTTTCTACTTTTTGAAAAATCCAATAAACTCAATTCTAGTCATACATTTAGGCTAAAATGTATTCAGCCACATGTCTTTGGTAAAAAAAATGTCAACAAGCGTATATTTATTGGTTTGCGCAAAAGTTATAGCGTCTACAAACTAGGGTACATTTTCTGGAATTTACACAGCTTTTAGTTTATGACTGCCTATCTCACTTCTTAAGATGCTAAGATGGCAGGACAGTACAATCCCCCCAAGTGACCCCATTTTGGAAAGTAGACACCCCAAGGAAATTGCTGAGAGGCATGTTGAGCCCATTGAATATTATTTTTTTTGTCCCAAGTTATTGAATAATGACAAAAAAAAAAAAAAAATTACAAAAAGTTGTCACTAAATGATATATTGCTCACACAGGCCATGGGCCTATGTGGAATTGCACCCCAAAATACATTTAGCTGCTTCTCCTGAGTATGGGGATACCACATGTGTGGGACTTTTTGGGAGCCTAGCCTCGTACGGGGCCCCAAAAACCAATCACTGCCTTCAGGATTTCTAAGGGCGTAAATTTTTTATTTCACTCCTTACTACCTATCACAGTTTTGAGGCCATAAAATGCCAAGATGGCACAACCCCCCCCCCCCCCCAAATGACCCCATTTTGGAAAGTAGACACCCCAAGCTATTTGCTGAGGGGCAATGTTGGGTCCATGGAATATTTTATATTTTGCCACAAGTTGTGGGAAAATGACAAACTTTTTTTTTTTGCACAAAGTTGTCACTAAATGATATATTGCTCACACATGCCATGGGCATATGTGGAATTACACCCCAAAATACATTCTGCTGCTTCTCCTGAGTACGGGGATACCACATGTGTGGGACTTTTTGGAAGCCTAGCCGCATTCAGGATTTCTAAGGGCTTACATTTTTTATTTCACTCCTCACTACCTATCACAGTTTTGAAGGCCATAAAATGCCAAGATGGCACAACCCCCCCCCCCCAAATGACCCCATTTTGGAAAGTAGACACACCAAGCTATTTGCTGAGAGGCATGGTGAGTATCTTGCAGCTCTCATTTGTTTTTGAAAATGAAGAAAGAAAAGAAAAATGTATTTTTTTTTTCTTTTTTCAATTTTCAAAACTTTGTGACAAAAAGTGAGATCTGCAAAATACTCACTATACCTCTCAGCAAATAGCTTGGGGTGTCTACTTACCAAAATGGGGTCGTTTGGGGGGGGGGGGTTGTGCCATGTGGGCATTCCATGGCCTCCGAAACTGTGATAGGCAGTGAGGAGTGAAATCAAAAATGTACACCCTTAGAAAGCCTGAAGGTGGTGCTTGGTTTTCGGGGTCCCGTACGCGATGACGCTCCCAAAAAGTGGTATCCCCGTACTCAGGAGAAGCAACAGAATGTATTTTAGTGACAACTTTGTGCAAAAAAAAAAAAATTTGTCTTTTTCCCGCAACTTGTGTCAAAATATAAAATATTCCATGGACTCGAAATGCCTCGCAGCAAATAGCTTAGGGTGTCTTCTTTCCAAAATGGGGTCATTTGGGGGGGGTTTTGAACTGTCCTGGTATTTTATGCACAACATTTAGAAGCTTATGTCACACATCACCCACTCTTCTAACAAAGCCCTTTCTGACACCTTTTGTTTACATTAAAAAATATTTTTTTTTTTGCAAGAAAATTACTTTGAACCCCAAAGATTATATATATTTTTTTTAAGCAAAGGCCCAACAGATTAACATGGTGGGTGTTTCATTTTTTTTTTTTTAAACAGTATTTGCGCAGCGATTTTTCAAAAGCATTTTTTTGGGAAAAAACACACTTTTTTTTAAATTTTAATGCACTTAAACACACTATATTACCAAATGTTTGATGAAATAAAAAAGATGATCTTAGGCTGAGTACATGGATACCAAACACGACATGCTTTAAAATTGCGCACAAACGTGCAGCAGCGACAAACTACATACATTTTTAAAAGCCTTTAAAAGCCTTTACAGGTTACCACTTTAGATTTACAGAGGAGGTCTACTGCTAAGATTATTGCCCTCGATCTGACATTCGCGGTGATACCTCACATGCATGGTGCAATTGCTGTTTACATATGAAGCCAGACCGATGCACAGGGGTTTTTATTGTTATTTCAGGCAATGTAAATATCCCCTATGGTAGTGACAGGTACTCTTTTTTGAAAAAATTGGGGTCTGTTAGATCCTAGATCTCTCCTCTGCCCTCAAAGCATCTGACCATACCAAGATCGGTATGATAAAATGCTTTCCCAATTTCCCAATGGCGCTGTTTACATCCGGCAAAATCGTAAATCATGAAATGCTCGTAGCTTCCGGTTTCTTAGGCCATAGAGAAGATTGGAGCCATTCTGGTCTCTGATCAGCTCTATGGTCAGCTGGCGGAACCACCAGCTGCATTCTCAGGTTCCCTGTTGGGACAGGAGAGCCAGAGAAAACCATGGAAGACGGTGGGGGGGACATTCCTTCCCACTGCTTGTAAAAGCAGTCTGGAGGCTAATTAGCCACTAGGATTGCTTTTACATGAAAGCCGACCGCTGGCTGAAAAGAATGATACCAAGATGATACCTAAACCTGCAGGCATCATTCTGGTATAACCACTCCAAATTCAGCAACATACCAGTACGTTGCTGGTCTTTGTTGGGCATATATTGTAATCTTTTTTTTTCATGCAGCCTGTGGGCTGAACGAAAAAAAAGAGATTGATCGGTGGGTATGCCCACCATTCGAATACCTCCTTCATCCACCCACTTCTAATGATGGGCATACATGCACCATTTTGTTTTTAACTGTGGTGGTGAAATCACCTCCTACAGCACTGGATTCACTGCTTTATGTATCATGGGAGCAAATGCTGTTGCTGTCAAGATGAATAAATCAGTGCTGTAGCTGAATGGCCTAAAAAAATTTTGCCGAAGCATGGGGCAACCGCCCCAAAAGTTAGGAGTAAATCACTCCTCCACCCCTGCTGCCCCCATGCTTCGGCATATATGCTCTTTTTTTTAGCTGTGGTGGTGAAATTACCACCTACAGCGCTGGAGTCACAGCTTTATGTATCGTGGGAGCAAACGCTGTTGCTGTCAAGATATATAAATCTGCGCTGCAACTGAATGGCATACCTGCTAAGCAAATGATGGTTAACAATAAAACAAAGTAACATCACAGTATAACAGTAAGACATACCATACCTGAAAAGCAAATTAAAAAAAAAATAGTCAAAAATAAAACATTTTTTAATGCAATCTGTGCCTAAAATATATATATGCCGAAGCATGGGGGCATCCGCCCCAAAAGTTAGGAGCAAATCGCTCCTCCACCCCTGCTGCCCCCATGCTTCAGCATATATGCTCTTTTTTTAACTGTGGTGGTGAAATCACCTCCTACAGCACTGGAGTCATGGCTTTATGGTTTTCGAGGACACAAACGCTGTTGCTGTCAAGATAAATAAATCCGCGCTGCAGCTGAATGGCGTACCTGAGAACAAAAAAATGGTTAACAATAAAACACAGCAAACAGTAAAGTATAAAAAAAATACATACCTGAAAAGCAAACATGATAAAACATAATAACAATAAAACATTGCAGAATAGAATACAGTAAAAAAGAGCAGAATAGCGAGAGAATAAAGAGAGAGAGAACAATAAAACGACAACTATTTTTGTGATTTTTATTTCATATATTTTTTTGGGTTTTTTGGGGTTTTTTTACACGGTTCGGTTCCAGGTTGGGGTCTCTCAAAATGCAATGGCATCTTGGGAGACCCTGTGAAAGTGTGTCCTAGTCTGTGCAGTGCTGTACCCTACGCTAAAACTCCACTGTGTATGGTAGCGTTCAAGACATTCACCAATGCAAAGACCAGGATTGTCAGGACAGGAGGGACAATAATAGTGGGTGTCATGCCTCTCATGCAGCCGGCTTACTGCATTTGGTTGAGGAACGTGAGGTGGAGCACCATCTGGAAACAGAAGGGCTCTGACGATCTCTTTCTGGAATTTAAGGAAGGATCCAGTCCGTCCTGAAGCTCTGTAGTTGAAATAAGTATACAGACACTTTTTTATACCAGCGTCTGGCCTTATGGGCAACTAGGTAAGGCACCAACAACTGGTCGTTGAGGTCCACCCCTCCCATATTTTAGTTATATTCGTGGACACAGAGGGGTTTCTCCACAACACCAGTCGCCGTAGGAATTTGGACCATCGTGTCTGCATGAAGGGAGGACAGAACGAAAACATTGTTATTATCCCTCCACTTCACAGCGAGCAAGTTATTACACTTCAAGTAGGCTCTCTCCCCCAGCCTAAGATGGGAATCTACAAGCCTCTGGGGTAAGCCCCGGCAATTAGATCGCACACATGCGCCAATCTGATGATCAAACAAGTGACTAAAAAGTGGCACACTTGTGTAATAATTGTCCACATACAAATGGTACCCCTTTCCGAATAAGTGTGACACCAAGTCCCACACAATCTTGCCAGCACTCCCTATGTAATCTGGGCAGTTCGGTGGCTCCACGTGACTATCTCTTCCCTCGTAAACCATAAAACTATATGTATAGCCTGTGGCCCTGTCACAGAGCTTATACATCTTGACCCCGTATCTGGCACGCTTGCTGGGAAGATACTGTTTGAAAGACAAGCGGGCAGAAAGGAAAGGAGATTGCGCCCAATGAATCGCCGTTACCTTTTTTAGAAGAACACAGAGGGCATGTTACTACCACTTGCCCAACCAATCATGCGCTACAAGTCCGTGAACACTTCAGCGATTATTTTCTTAGTGACAATGGACAGCTACCGTGGCAGTATGATCGTGTGTAATATTTTCTTTACCCATTTGCATCAACCTGCTTGTTATTACTGTTTAAAGTTTTCTTGAAATAAAGTAGTTGACAACTTTGTCCAATTAAATTGGATTTTATTTTTATCTTTGCTATGTAAATTAACAAAGGGTATAAAAAATAGAAAAACCTTACAAAAACATAGATGCTTGCATCTGTAGCATTTTTTTAATTATATTTTTATTCCTTTGGAATGTTGAGATTTTTTTTTTTATTTTCAAGTACAACAGGAATTGGTACAACAGATAACATCCTATAAAATATAGAGTGACTCAGTAGAACAGATAGCATCCCAAAAAATCCCTTAAGTGAACCCTCAAGCAACCACAAATATAGAGTATTCCATAAATATAGAGTAAGGGGTTGTAAACATTAGTTTGTGTAAAGCAGGGATCTTCAAACTACGGCCCTCCAGCTGTCATGATGGGAATTGTAGTTGCAGAACAACTGGAGGGCCATAGTTTGATGACCCCTGGTGTAAAGGAAGTGCTTCAGAGTGTGTCCAACATTCTCCCGAGAGATGACCCCTCTGAAAAAGTGTCAGAAACCTAACCTTGGTATCCTTAACTTAAAGGAGTTGTAAACATTACTTTGTGTAAAGCAGAGATCTTCAAACTATGGCCCTCCAGCTGTTGCGGAACTACACATCCCATGAGGCATTGTAAAACTCTGAGATTCACAGACATAACTAGGCATGATGGGAATTGTAGTTGCAGATCAACCGGAGGGCCATAGTTTGATGACCCCTGGTGTAAAGGTATAATTAAGTGCTTCAGAGTGTGTCCAACATTCTCCTG
Organism: Aquarana catesbeiana; assembly: GCF_042186555.1. NCBI lineage: Eukaryota > Metazoa > Chordata > Amphibia > Anura > Ranidae > Aquarana > Aquarana catesbeiana. The sequence continues at coordinate 329,052,535 of NC_133325.1, forward strand.
AGAGATGGCCCCTCTGAAAAAGTGTCAGAAACCTAACCTTGGTCTCCTTAACTTAAAGGGTTTGTAAACATTACTTCGTGTAAAGCATTAACAGAAATTGAAAAATAAAACAGTCATTAAAATAATAAACTAAAATAATTAAATTACAAGTTTTCATACACTGGGTAAGTGGAACACAGGGAAGAATGGCTTGGTTCACTGCCAACATCTATAGGTGATCCAGTTTGAGAAGATGAGGGTGAACTGACTGGGTGTGACTGCACATGCATTCTTTGAAAACCAGGATTAGATGGGAAAGGTGTATACGTTGGTGGCAGTCCTGCGTATGGGTTCATGGCTGGTGTGGTCTCATGGTACTATTGACTTGGCATTGGTTTATTAAAAGAGCTACTAGGTGTATTAAAACCAAGACCCCATGGCTGAAATCTTGGATATGGGCGTTGCTCTTTGCAAGCAGAGACTATATACGTAAGATAGGCATGTATATCACCCCTGACTTCAGTACGCTTATCAGGAGGAATCTCCCTGACTACACACAGTAACATTCTCAAAAAGATCACATCAGGGTCTGAGATGTTGAAGAATTCATCTACTTTTGTGGCAGGTTGTTGTGATTGGTTTCTCATTTCTTGAATTATACGATCGAAATATTCCTCAAATGGTGGCTCTTGCTGAGTACGGCATGTTCGATGAGTGGTGGAAGTAGACAGGATTCTCCTATTAAGATTTGCCTGCAAATAAATAGAATATATAGATTATGCTTCTGATGTGGAGGTCACACTTGGTGGACAGCATACCGACAAACCTGATGCTTGCCCAAATATTAAACTCATGTCAGAGCTTGCAGCACCTCTTTTGAATAGATCAGACACAGGCATTTTTTTTTTGACCCAAAAAAATAAATAAACCGATGCCACTGTATTAGCAGCAAGACCTCCAAAGCCAGAAGTAGTGTTTTGGTACTTTGCCCAAAAAAAGAAGCCATTGTGTACTAACAGCAGCTACCATTGTAATATGTAAGTAATACGTTTATTGTGGATGGAGATTGTGATGTTTTGAAAATACATACCGCAGGTTCATGAGTGACCGGTTGATAATCTTGGGATGAAACTGTCTCTGAATTGGTTTCTTGACTTGGGTAAGCGTGATCATTTTCCAGTGCACGCCTTGTTTTTGCAGGAACACTTGAGACAGTTCTAGGTAAGAATAATAATATTACAAGTTTAAAAAAAAAATACCATCGTTTTTGTGTTTACAGAATACTGTCATGTGTACACTACAGAATACACCTCTATCTGGAGCTGGGGGGGAACATTAAAAAAAAAAAAGGGGTTTAGACACCTTTCACACTGGAGCGGTGTGCTGGCAAGACGCGAACAAAAATCCTGCTAGCAGCATCTTAGAGTGGTGAAGGAGCGGTGTGTATACCGCTCCTTCACCACTCCAGCCCATTGAAATCAATGGGACAGTGTGGCTATACCGCCCACAAAGTAAAATAAAGTGAAAATATATATTTATATATATATATATATATATATATATATATATATACTTACGAGTGCATCTTGGTGGTGTGCCTCAAAAAAGACAAAGCCTCTGCATGGGGGTTAGGCCTACGACGAGTTGAGGGTGCTCCGCTTCTATCTGCAGACATCTCTTCGTTTAGTTCCTTCTTGTACCGGTTGCGTAGGGACCTCCACCGTGTATAAACCTCCTTTCCTGCAATATAAATTTCATTGTATATATTTGTTATATATAAAACATAACGCATGTTAGGAACAAAAGTTGAGAGAGATCTGCTCTCACCCCCCACCCAAGAAACACTTCTAGGGGAGACACCAACCATTGATTTCCCATTAGTACTGACCCCTTTCATTGCAAGTGACATGAATAAAGTAATCAGTGGCTATAACTCTGACAGCTACTGTCACTGGTCCCCAAAAAAGGGTCAAAAGTGTGCAATCTGTCTGCCAAAATGTCACTGTCCCTCCCGCAAATTTTTGTTTCACTAATCACCATACTAGTACAGACCAAAAAAATACAACCTCTCTGACCAGGCACGGAAATGAAACGGAGAAACAAATTAAGTCAGATCATAACTATGATTAGTTAATTGTTTAACTGTCTAGCTATATAGAAATCAAAAATTAAAATTGAACGTCAAGGCAGCCAACTTTCATGAACTTTAAACAGACGATCTATTAAACATAATAACATTTTTTTTAGTACAAATCCAATACTTAACCCTCATCAAATATCAATTATATTTAACAATCTGAAATGAAGCAATTTAGGTCGAATTCAACATTTAACCCTGTAGGCACCCCTACCTTAGTTTTGTACACCCAAAAGGATTCATGGTGGCTCAGTTGTCAAATATAGTTACCTCCCCTTCAATGATTGGTCACTTTCTCAACCCCCCAAAATTTTAACTTTGTAGGGTTGCGATTGTTAAACAATCGTAAATGTTTGGGTTATAGGACCCTTTTTAATGTTATTCACATGTTCTCCAATCCTCACATACAAAGCTCTGGAGGTCCTCCCTACATACTGCAGGCCGCATTCGCATTCTAACATGTACACGACTCCTGCCATACAACATGTTATCAGCTCTTTAATTTGATAGTGTTTGTTGGTAGCAGAGGCAACAAACTCTTTCCGTTTTTTAATATTGCCCCTAGCCTGCTTGCATGCAGGGCAATGACCGCATGCATGAAAACCTGTTAGAAAGTTTAATATCTTATTCTCAAAATGAACCGGGGGGGTCAATAACTTCTGGGGCTACTGTAATTTATCTCTTAAGGAAGGGGCTTTCCTATATATAAATTGTGGACGCTCAGGTAGTGCTGGGCCCAAAACTCTATCTTGCTTTAAAATGGGCCAGTGCTTACGAACGATTCTTTTAAATTTCCTATGTTGGACGTCAAAATCTAAAATCATTCTCGTGTTCACAGATGAGCTCTGAGTGGCCTTAGGGTCATTGGACACCAATGTTTTCATATCTAGATTACGAACTGTTTCAATCTCTCTGTCTAAAGCAAGCTTGTCATACCCCTTCTACAGAAACCGGGTAGATAAAACTTGGGACTGAGAGACATAATCCCCCTCATGTGAATGCTTTTTTTCCCTATGTCAATGGCTGCTGATAAAGGATGCATGCACTGTACTGTCTCCATTTGAGGAGGCGACAAGGATGGGGAGCTGTGACAATGCATGCATCAGTGACACAATCCCTGTTGTGTTACTGCTGGAGCAGACTCTGCGTGGCATTTCGGATAGGGAACTTGAGGCAGAGCAGTGGGAGGAAGAGGACTTCCTTTCCTCTTAAGGCTCGTTTTGTGCAGAAACCATTATTATGATGCCACACAACACACAACAGGAGGATTCTGGCAGTTTTGGAGACATTGAAGCAGCAGAAGACATACTGTACATCAACCCTTAACAGATAATTTTCCATCCCCAGAACCCTTGTGAGTAGTACATGGCTGAGAGGAGGCAATTCCAAATCCTGTAATCCTCAGTGACACCGAGGACTCTGCTTCTCATGCCTTCGCAAACTTGCAGTGCATGGGCTCCCTCATTCTTCAAAGCCTGCGAAAGGTCCTGAAAATACCTGGCATCAAGAAGGATCACTATTGGTTGGCAACCCTTCTTGACCACCGTTACAAGGGGAAAGTCTTGAAACGTATCCCATCCTCACAGAGGTAGCAGAAGATGAAATCTCTTGAAGAGGAGTTTATCTAACGCCTTTCCAGCCTCCGGTAGGTTACAGTCTCGTGGAAGACATAGTTTTGAGGCTTCTATTGGTCAAGAGAGGAGTGGTGGAGAAGGGGGCTGCCTCAGTGATGCATTTCAAAAATTTTTTAGTCCTTGGCGCCCAGGGCTGTCAGCTTCCACATCCCATCGGCAGCATCTGCATCATATGGTGGGAGATTATCTAGGGGCAAAAACAGACTTGGAGAGCTTTCCAGTTGACGATTCACTGGGTTACTGGGTCATGAGAATAGACCACTGGCTAGAACTTGCCCAGTATGTAATTTAGCTGCTGGGCTGCCCTGCATCCAGTGTGCTTTCCAAAAGGTTATTTAGTGGAGGTTTTTGACAGATAAGAGAGCATGTCTGTCCATGGACTCTGTGGACCGGCTGACTTTTATCAAAATGAATCAGTACTGGATTAGCAGCAGCTATCAAGCCCCTAATGCCGATGTGCCCTTTAAGAAGTGGTTTGCGCGTGCACCTGTCGCGACCTCCATGAGTGTGATCACAGGTCCCGTGGACTTGATGTCTGCGGGGATACCCACGATCGTCTCATTGAGAGGAAGAACAGGGAAATGCTGATGTAAACAAGCATTTCCCTGTTCTGCCTAGTGACAGGACACTGATCACAGCTCCCTGTAATCGGGAGCAGTGATCATTGTTGTGTAACACATAGCCCATCCCCTCCACAGTTAGAATCACTCCCTAGGACAAACTTAACCCCTTCACTGCCCCCTAGTGGTTAACCCTTGCACTGCCAGTCACATTTACACAGTAATCAATGCATTTTTAATTGCACTGATCACTGTATAAATATGAATGGTCCCAAAATCTGTCCGCCATAATGTCGCAGTCATGATAAAAACTGCTGATCGCCACCATTACTAGTAAAAAAAAATTATTAATAAAAATGCCATAAAACTATCCCCTATTTTGTAGACGCTATAACTTTTGTGCAAACCAATCAATAAACGCTTATCGTGATATTTTTTTACCAAAAATATGTAGAACTGAGGAACTGAGGAAAAAATCATTTTTTTTATATATTTTTTGGGGATATTTATTATAGCAAAAAGTAAAAAATAATGCGTTTTTTTTCTGAATTGTTGCTATTTTTTTGTTTATAGCGCAAAAAATAAAAACCGTAGAGGTGATCAAATACCACCAAAAGAAAGCTATATTTGTGGGATTAAAAAGGACGTCAATTGTGTTTGGGAGCCACGTCGCAATTGTCAGTTATAGCAATGCAGTGCCGAATCGCAAAAAGTGCTCTGGTCTTTGGGCAGCCAAATGGTCCGGGGCTTAATTGGCTAGCTTTGTGGGTGTTGATTTCATCTGGAAGACATTTTTTGGTGTAGGTTTTATGGGCACAATTAACACCCAAGGACCAATTTTTTCCACATTTGTTTGACAGGTGCATATCATTTAAATTTTTGACAGCAAGGCCAATTCTTGCTTTCATCAAGAGTACATCTATAAGATTATGATGTAAAGGCACCACCAACACCCAAAGCCCAATTTTTCCACACCTGTTACTTCTATCCAGTGTCTGCACAAGAGACACCAGAATGTATCCAAAAAATCTATAATCTTGTTCTGAGTGCACTAAATTGTGGCCTCATCATACAGACTGGCTCCCCAAGCCGTTGTTTACAAAATAAAGAAATCTTGCAGGGAAAATGTCATTTTTTGGCTTTATAAATGTCATTATTGCTGTAGCAGATACTTTATAGGCAGACTAAGGGGACCCCCCCTGGCACCACATTTAAAGGAATTCTTTATTTTTTGTCATTTCTAATTTTTATGGTTTCACTTTAAGCACTTAAATCACTGCTCATTTAAATTTTACAAACTTTTTTTTTCATTGATACATGTCCCCCAGGGAAGTGCCTGGGCCCCGATAACCATTGTATGCCCAATTACTTGCATATAAGTCTTCAAAATGGGCACTTTTGATTTTTCCAGGTTGGGTCTGATAGACTTGAATAGCATTCGTTATTTGGTTCCAAACTTTTGCGATGTTCAAAAGCCCTGCCGCAAACCGAACTGGGGGGTGTTCGGCTCATGTCTATTAAAGCATATCGAGACCATGAAGCAGATATCAAATGCTGGTTAAGCAGTGTCACTTACTGATCTTCTGATGGGAAAGCCACTTGGATTATTATGCAGTATGGCTTTCCTGGGGTATTTCTGAGATCACACCTGTGTATTGCTACAATACTGCTGGGAACAGAGGACAATTATGAAAGGTTTTGAACAAGGAATAAGTGTCTGCGTAGAAAGTCCCTCCCTATACCCCTTCACCCTATCCTTTATCCTAGAATTTAGCATTACCTTCTATGTTTATTCCTGTTTCTAAATCAACCAAACCCTAAAGATCCAGTTAATCTTACATTAAAGCACCCCAGTCATATTTTTCACCAAGTAATCAGAAATAAACTGTGGGGGCAGCCAGCATTTGCATTACTGTGTAAATATGTTCAGTATACTTGCACATTATTTCACACTTATCTGTGCACGTCCTATTATCCAGCAATGTTAGGTGTAGCATCCTCTAGTGTGCTAGGGAAATAGTGTAGGTTCTTTTTTCCTAGAACAGGTAAATTTCCAGGCTTGGCTGGTAGTCAAGCCTGGGTGTGGTTTGTGATCTGGGTTGGGAGTGGCTCAGAGTAGTGCTGGGTGACTCACAGGTGGAATCACTAGGACCTCCTAGTTCTTTCTAGAAGCTTCTAGTGCTTTCTAAAAATTGAGGCTGGAGGGGAGGTGGAGCCATCTGGGGTATTCTAGGGAGCCCTAGCCAATTCCCATCTTGGATTGGCAGGGGGCAGGCCTCCTTAAATACCCAGGGTCAGCCCAGCTGGGGGAGAGTTGATTGGGTGGAAGAATGGAGATTGAGTGTTAGGCTGTCAGGGCCTTTGAGGGGGCTCCCCAGTCTGGGAGGGTGAACTTGGGCCTGGGCCCATGTGCAGACGGGACCCTCTTACAACCAACAGAGGTGTCCTGGACAGGAGGCACTGGAGGCGCAAGAGAGGACAGCAGGAGAACATTGCCAGGCAAGTCTCCAGGACTGATGTGGAGCAGTCTGGTATGGATGCGGAGCCAGTCTGGAGGATGGTGGTGTCATGGGCAGTGGAGCGAGGCAGCTGCAACCAGGAGGGCTGGCAGTGCCTGAAGAGGTGGTGCTGGGAGCAGTAGCCACAGGGACAGCTAGCACTGGGACTTTTCTATTTGCTACACCATAAGGGTCCATGGTCCCTGCCTGTAAAGGGCATTTGCTTTGGGCCGGGCTGAGCTAGTGTTAGACCTACAGTGCTAGTTAGTCTGGAGAAGGAAAGAGAGGAAGCGATATGCAGGAGGAGCAAGGAGTGATACTCTGAAGAAAGGAAGTGATGTGCAGGAGGAAAAATAAAAGAGAGAGGGTGCCCCAGGGATTTTATGGGTGAGGGTTGAAGCCAGAGAAGTAGAAGGCATATATAAAAGAGTATTGCAAAATGTATTAGTTTATAAATTAGTTTATAAGACATACAAAATTGCATATAAGGACATTAAAATCACAAGACCAGTGGTTAATGTATGGTAATTTACAGCAAAAAATTCTGAGTTATGAAATTGGTCTCATGGTAAGAGGCCATTCAATATACATGAGTTCAGAGCTCCCAACATGTTTCACAATATTTAAATTGTTAAATTCCTTCTTTAAGGGCTGATTTGTGTCAAGCTGTATTGTCTAATGATACAATGGCAAGAAAAAAAATATATAAAAGTCAGCCAAATCAATCGTATATGTACGTGACACATGTATGTAAACATATAATTAGGAGAAAGGCATGGGGGACTAAAGATGGGACAAGCATTTTATGAGAATTGGTGGAACTTACAAAATAACCAACTGTGATGAAACATAGTACACATCAAGGTCCTGCTTGGATCATTGGCCTGTGTCTCAAGATGGCCCCATAGCATGGATCATTTGAGAAAGGAGTCTCCAAAGAGTGATTTTGAGCACATGTGGAAGTGCTCAGATGAGCCAGAAGGGGAATGCGAGGACAGGGTCATAGACTGGGGATCCCTCAGACTGTTAGCGGAGTTCGGGTCCCTGGAGAGATTAGCAGAGTGGTCATCTCCTAGTAGCAGTTTGGAACAGGAATGGGAGACAGGAGGTTCCCAGGTCCTGGAGGTCCAATCCGGAGGAGGAGAGGAGCCAGCCTTTGCTGGGAAAACCAAAGAAGCTACAGAAACCCCCATCAGTAGCAGACATCTGTTCTACAGACTTTCCACCACCCAGACGAGAGCAGCTGGATGCAGGCAGTGGGTTAAGAGGTTCCCAGATGATTGCGTCCCTGGAAAAGGAAAGCCCAAAGAACTGCCCAGGTTTTCCCAGTTCCAGAAGAAAGGTTCAGCACAGAGTTGCTCTGGAGTGGGGTATGGACTATCCCTATGTCCCTCCCATGGACATCATTGAGAACTCCTGGGGAGAGTGGGAGGATGACTTGGTTTGGGAGTACTTGCATATCCCCAAGCCTTTGCGGGTGCCGGAGTGTGAGGAAACCTGGGCTCATTTTGAGGACATTCGGCGAGAATGGCGACTGGGGAGAGCAATTCACAAAGACCGGGTGATAATCGTGAAGGCAGGACAGCCATCATTAGGGAGGAGGTAGAAAGAGACTGCCTGACCCACACTTTTATGCATGAGGAGGACTGTTGGAGATGCAGCCATCATGAAAGTGGTCACATAGACTGCTGGAGAGTTGCGGTATGTACGTGTTCTTTCTTCCCTGATCTTTTTGCAGGATCAGACCGGCCTGCCATTCTATGTTGTGGGATGGACCTTTCCTATTGTAGGACACTGTGGGTGAGGTCTGATCCCTACTTGAACTCTGAAGGAGCCTGCCAGTCCGGGGAGGGGCCCCTCCCACCAGGAACTCCCAAGAGAACCATTCACTTGATATTGTTATTTTTTCCCTATTTGGCTCTGTCAGCTGGCCATAATCTCCTCCTGACAGAACAACAGAGAAATATGTGCAAAGTAAAGATTTGGTATTTCGGGGCGTGGCCTGGACATGGCTGAATAGAGACGTGCAGTGCTTGAGCTCCCGGCCGTCTCACCCTTATCCCAGCTAATTCAGCCTATACTGCAAACTATGCAAGCTTCCAGAAAGAAAGCGGTGAAGAAGAGCGGTAAACTAACTAAATCTACTCCACAGCCGCCCTCCTCCAACGAACTAAGAAGGAGATTCCAGCTCTCACTTCTCGGCTCCCCGGAGCTCAAGATGGCGGCGACACGAGGAGAACATTCAGGGAGACAGGCGGCGCGCGGTTCCTTATCACCGCACAGAGACACACAGCAGACGGACTCTTATGCTGGCTTCCCTCCGGATCTCCGCTCTGGCCACAGTGAGTTTACTCAATCTTCCTCCCAAGCTCCTGGAGGGGATGCGGACCTGCGCTCTATACTGCTAGCACTGCCTACTAAAGCTGACATTACAGCTCTCATAGCGACGGTGGAAGCAACCCACCGTAAGGAAATGAAGGCAGTGAGAGCAGATGTAAATGCATTAGCCACCAGAATAGAGACAGGAGAGAGCTCCTTGGCTGCACTGGAGCGCCGAGTGTTGGCGGTAGAAGAAAAACAGGACACACAAACAGAGGCACTACAAGAACAAGCGCTGCGCTTGGAGGAAATGGAAGACCGAAGTCGCAGAAACAATCTGCGCCTCAGAGGACTACCAGAAGCCACGGGGCCTGAAGACCTGGCAGATACAGCAGTAGTCATCTTCCGCAGACTTCCAGGTACAGATCTGCCAGAACACATAGAAATTGACAGGATCCACCGAGCTCTGGGTCCTAAACCAACTGATCCCCTGAGACCCAGAGATGTTATTTGTAGAATTCACCATTATATACATAAAGAACAGATCCTGCGCAAAGCCTGGGAAGCGGAAGACCTGGAACTAGATGGCGCCACGGTTAAGATCCTTCCAGACCTCTCTCGTGCAACTCTGCAGAGGCGTGCGATTTTGAAGCCACTTTTAGATTTGGCCAGGTGGAAAGGAGCTACATATCGCTGGGGTTACCCCTTATCAGCTACATTCAGAAAAGACCAAAGGTCCTTCACCTTGCGCAAGCCAGACGCATTACCAGCCCTGTTCACTTTTCTGGATGCAGAACCCATCGATGTTCCGGACTGGTTGGGCCCTCTCCCGAAACCGACAGGACGACCGTTTATGCCAAGAATGGGGAACAATTCTCAACCAAGACAGCAACGAAGCCGCCGTCGATCCAGGGCACCCTCCCAAGAGGACGCACGTGAGTCATGAGGCTTCTGTATCCCTACAACGCTGTGTTTTTCTTTTTTCTGTTTTGTTTTTTCCTCTTATTTGTTCAGAGAAATGGTGATCGAGTTGATTTGTTTCTAACTGTTTAAGTTCGATCGATATTTCTCTACAATGGCGGTTACTCGCTCACCTCAGCCACACAGAAATCCGAAACCTTACCGACTTTAGCAGAGAGACGGCTTTTTCAGATTGCCGGTTAGAGTAGACCAATCCCTCAGCAATCCATGGAACAAGCCGAAGTCTTTATCCTTGAGGGGAGATAAAACACTGTGCAGAAGCCACGACAACAGGGGACTGCCGTTTTGGATTCTGGGAACCTCGAGGTGATAAACTCAAATATTTTTATTCCTCATGGGTTTGTTTCTCACGACTCTATAGGACTGCCAGATAATACCTTAAATGCCTACATAGACTACCAACTTACAGAGCCGACAACGGCACTGGAATGGAAGCATGTAAGGGGCGCCTATGTTTATTTACCCTCGCAGGATAGAGTAAAGAGGTGGTCGGCAGAGCCTATTCTTGGTGGCTCTATGGGAAAACATATCAACTCCTACTTGGTGGAGAGATGAGGTGTTCGCCCTGCTGCCATAACACTGTGCCTCATGAAGTGGCATTCCTCTCAGGGACAGGTTATATGTTTGCACGAAGTAAGGCCTAAATATTGTCTGTAACCAAATACACCTAGCCTTATGTGACAAGATCTAACAAACCAAGATAGATAGCAATAGATTGGTATATTTAACAGGTTACGGTATGGTAGTGAGATTGTCCTATTTTATGTTTTGCAACACTGCAAAGAGGTAACTAAAATATCTATCCGTTTAGTATTATGGAGTTTATAGGTTTATATGTTTATAGAGATGCATAGTATTTTTACAATTTAATATGTCAGCCATGCTGGGGTGGGGGGACGGGTGGGAAGCTCTCCTTCTGAGCCTTGTCCTTCCTCCCTCCCGATTAGGTTAACATATACTCCCGGGGGGGGTAGGATCTACGTCCTCCAGGAGCTATATGCAAAATACAATCCCCGTAATTTAAGGGGAATGTCACAGGCAAGACACTAGGCCTTGTCTGTCTCTTATAACTTTTTGTTTATTCCTTCTCTACCTTTCCTACTTTCTCTTTCCTATCTATACTTACCTTTCCCATCTTCTTTTTCCCCCTGACCCATACCTACCCTCCCTCCCTCCCCATCCTAATATAATATGGCGGTCAGCAAAATTAGTGTGATGTCTCTTAATGTGAAAGGGCTTAACATACCAGAGAAAAGACGTATGTTGCTAGATGACTTAAAGAGGAACCATACAGATATAGCCTTCCTTCAAGAGACATACTTTAAAACTAATAGATTACCGTACTTACAAAATAGACATTTTCCTGTAGCCTTTCATTCCATGAACCCGGACTCCAAATCCAAGGGAGTTTCCATCCTTATTTCAAGTAAGATTCCCTGGCAGCACCAAAGTTCTATGATAGACCCGACAGGAAGATATATCTTCCTTAAAGGCACAATTGGAACTGTAAAGGTAACACTAGCAACCATGTATGCCCCTAATGAACAACAAGCCACATTCTTATGGGAGACATTAGAGAAACTAAATGATTTTCGAGAAGGACAACTGATTGTAGGAGGCGACTTCAACACCCCCTTGATCCCCTCTGTAGACACGTCGTCGGGTAAAACGTCGATTCCACCAAATCAACTTAAACGAATAGCAAAAACGCTCCATATCGCAGTTAATAGATGTATGGCACTTACAGCACTCAGGGGAAAGAGACTTCACATTCTACTCCAACGTACACCAACTATTCACTAGAATTGATTACTTCATGATTCCACACTCACAGCTACACGCTGTTGAACAGACATCAATTGGCAACAGGACTTGGTCAGACCATGCACCAATATTTTTAAGCTACCGCTTATCGGACACTTCCTCGCCCAGACATCGTTTCTGGCGGCTTAATGAAAGCCTCTTACAAACCCCGGAAGTTCTGACAGACGTGACAAAGGCACTAAACCTTTATTTCCAAGAGAATGACCAACCAGACTGTGACCCAGGGATACTATGGGAGGCCCACAAAGTAGTTCTAAGGGGATCCTCATTTCTCATGGAGCCCGTATCAAAAAAGAGAGAAAAAAAATACTGACACAGCTTTTGCAGGAACTCGCCACTTTAGAAGCCAGACATAAACACGCCCCTACTCAGTCATCTGAAACACAACCATCAACCCTCCGAAGGCAGATTACTGATCTTCTACACTATAGGGCAAAAGCGGCCCTACAGCGCTGTCGCAAGAAGACATATGAGTCAGGGGATAAATGTGGGAAACTACTGGCTAACACGGTTAGAAGTCACAAATCGGCGACCTATATCCCACACATCACCACGTCACGAGGAAAAAAAGCAACCCTACCTGTGCATATAACTGACGAATTTAAACAGTTTTACTCCAAGTTATACAATCTATAGCAGGAAACCCCCCCCCCAATAATACGATAGAGGAATACATTATGTCCTCCCAAATGTCAACCCTCGCCCAGGAGATTAGAGCAGAACTAGACTCACCCATTACCCTAACAGAAATCCAGAGCGCCATAGGGACAATGAAACCGGGTAAAGCCCCAGGTCCGGATGGCTACACGCTACAATATTATAAAACTCTTTTACCAATACTGGGACCCCGTATGGTTACATTGTTTAACAAGATTGGAACAGGTGCAATTTTTGCTAGGGAGACATTAAGTGCCCATATCTCAGTAATCCATAAAGAGGGAAAGGATCCGGCGACATGTGGTAGCTACAGACCCATATCCCTGTTAAATCTAGACCTTAAAATATTTACTAAGGCTCTGGCTGTTCGGTTGGCGCAGCACCTCCAACAACTCATTCACCTGGACCAGGCTGGGTTTATCCCTTCTAGAGAAGCTAGAGATAGCACCATGAAAGTGCTGAATCTGTTACATATCACTAGATCCAGGAAAACCCCATGTGTCTTTCTCAATACTGACGCAGAAAAGGCTTTCGACCGAGTCAGCTGGCCATTCATGAACGCGGTACTCAGACACATAGGTCTGGGAAAGGTGATGCTCAACCGCATAGCTAGTATTTACTCCACCCCAACAGCGCAGATAAAGGCGAACGGAGTTCTGTCAGCTCCCTTCCCGATTACAAATGGGACAAGACAGGGCTGTCCCCTATCCCCTCTCCTATTTGCTCTATCTTTTCTATCCAAAATTAGGTTAAACCCTGACATACACGGAATTTCACTGGGCCCCATGCAACATAAGTTATCTGCTTACGCGGACGACTTACTTTTTTCACTGACCAACCCAGTAGTGTCCCTACCCAGCCTCCTAAAGGAATTTGAACTATACGGAAAGTTGTCAAACCTAAAAATTAATTTCTCAAAGTCGGAGGCTATGGGTATTTCTATACCAGCTAACGATCTTACAAATTTACAATCAAACTTCCGGTTTAAGTGGACCACCTCTGCTTTGAATTATTTAGGCACAAGGATACCAACAGATCCGACACTAATATATGACAGCAATTTTCCACCCCTACTACTTAAAACCAGATTACTACTGGAGGATTGGAACACGGGCCTACACTCCTGGTTTGGGAGGTGTAACCTAACCAAAATGTGTATATTACCCAAATTCTTGTACCTTTTTCAAGCCCTGCCAATCAAAATACCCCCCACATACTTCAAACGAGTGCAAACTCTTTTTACTCGTTTTGTCTGGGCACACAAGAAACCCCGCATCCCCAGATCACAACTATCCAAGCCTAAACACTACGGAGGGATAGCACTCCCAGACGTCCGGAAATATTATCTTGCAACCCATTTAGGCAGAATGATAGACTGGCACAGACATAAGGAACACAAACTGTGGGCACAAATGGAACAACATCAAACAAACATACCTTTGCATTCGGCAATGTGGTGTTATGACTCACTTCCGTTGAAACTGAAAGCCCACCCCTTTATAGGTAACACTATAAAGCAATGCCTTCGAGCCACATTGCAGACCTCATTAACGACCACAGAATCACCTTTGACCCCGATTCTAGGAAACCCTAAATTTCCCCCTGGGATAGGATCAGGACAATTTCAGACATTGAGGGACTCTAGCTGTGTTAGGGCTTCGCAGTTTGTAAGACAAGACAGATGGCCCCCCATTGCAGAACTAATAGACCCAACAGGTCTGTTTACACTTGTATTCTGGAATGCAATTCAAATCCACCATTTCCTCCAAACAATTCCAAACCCTCAATCATATACTAGACCCCTGACTGCATTCGAGGAAATATGCTCAGATACAGAACCGATAACACAAGTATTATCCAAGATGTATACCCTACTAAACACACCTACGCAGCCACCTTGCCTGCCATGCATCACAAAATGGGAAACAGACCTTCAATGTACTTTTACTGCAGTTCAGAAACAAAACATGATAGTTCTCTCCCTTAAATCCTCCATCTGCACTAAAATACAGGAGACAAATTTCAAAATTTTGACGAGGTGATATTTAACGCCTAGTCGCTTACATACTATTTTTACTGACTCCTCTAAATACTGCTGACGCTGTCAGAAGGAGGTGGGAATGATTCTACACATGTTCTGGTCTTGTCCCCAATTGACAAATTTCTGGACTACAGTCCGCTCCATCTCTCAGAAATTCACAGACTTTCAGATCCCAAATGACCCGGCATTCTTTCTACTACACGTATCTTCCATACTGCTCAAAACTTATAAAAAATCCATTTTAAGACACCTAACAAATGCAGCCAAGTCCTGCATACCCATATTATGGAAGCAACAATCCCCACCAACTATATCAATGTGGCTACGGAAAGTAGAAGACATAAATAAAATGGAGGATTTAATAATGACAGCCCAAAACAAACAGGCAATCTATCAGAAAACTTGGACACTCTGGAATATGTTCAAATATTCAGAAGAAGGTAAAGCCCTTTTTGGGAACCCGAATTAATAGACCCAGCGTATGGAGGCTAGCTTATGGAGATGAAGATTTCAGCTTATCCCCATAATACCCCAATGTTCCTTCCCTTCCCCCCTGTTCCCCCCCCAACTTTCCTTTCCCCATCTCTCTCTCTCTTTCCTTTTCTTTCTTCCTCTACTTACTTTTCTATTTTTCTGTGTTGTACTCAGGTTGCTGTTTCCTGATTAAAATATTTAAGTCTGTTTACTAAAGTATCGACAGACGATGGGAAATCTTGACTGCAGATTATATATTCACAGCAATTGAAATTCTGGGATGTAATAATATGGAAACTATGTATATGTTGATAATAATACCCTAGAACAACATTTCTATGTCAAGACTTCAAGATGTATTGTTATGATGCAATATCGGGGGGCGGCAACCCCCCCCCCCCCCCCCCCACTGTTTTGTATTTTCTGGGCTTTGCCCTATTCCTTTGAAAATAATAAAATATATATTTGAAAAAAAAAAGATTTGGTATTTCTGTCGGCAGGATGCTAACTCCCTCCCGACAGAAACTGTATAAAGCATGTAGATAGATGCTAGTTCAAGATGCTATGTTTTGTCTTCTTTTAGGATCTTCTGGGATAGGACGGCTGTCCATCCCCCTCTGGCTGGAGTCAAGACCTAAGCGAGCAGAGTATCTCTTTTGAGGGAGATATGCTCTGGTTAATATTTCTATTATACTGTGTGTTATTGTTAGCTACAGAGACCTGTAGTTAGGTGTGTGTTATGTTGTACATGATGTAAATACAAAAATATATATAGAAAATATCTGGTAGGTAGGTATTTATTTGTACGTAGCCCTGTTCCAGTTTGTTGCCTTTTCCCCATCCAATTTTATAGCTTAGGAGATGCTCTTTTTGCGTTTTGCTAATTTTTTCCAAGCTAAGGGACTAGCTGGACTTCAGGGGGGGGGGGGGGGGTGAGTGTGGCACCCTCTAGTGTGGTAGAGAAATAGTGTAGGTTCTTTTTTCCAAAACAGGTATATTTCCAAGCCAAGCCTGGGTGTGGCTTGTGATCTGGGTTGGGAGTGGCTCAGAGTAGTGCGGGGTGACTCACTAGGACCTCCTACTTCTTTCTAGAAGCTTCTAGTGCTTTCTAGAAAGAGAGGCTAGAGGGGAGGTGGAGCCACCTGGTGTATTCTAGGGAGACCTGAACAATCCCCAACTTGGATTTACAGGGGGCAAGCCTCCCTAAATACCCAGGGTCAGCCCAGCTTGGGGGGAGTTGATCAGGTGGAACAATGGAGATGGAGTGTTAGGCTGCCGGGGCCTTTGAGGGAGCTCCCCAGTCTGGGGGGGTGACCTTGGGCCTGGGATTGGGTGCAGATGTGACCCTCTTACAGCCAACAGAGGTGTCCTGGACAGGAGGAGCAAGAGAGGACATTGGGAGAACACTGCTGGGCAAGTCTCCAGGAGTTCCACAGAGGGAGCCAGGAGGGCTGGTGAGTAAGCACACTGTGGGGAGAACTGGGAGGCACGCCTGAGGGGACTGATGTGGAGCAGTCTGGAGGATGGTGGTGTCATGAGCAGTGAAGCGAGGCAGCTGCAGCCAGGGGGGCTGGCAGTACCTGAAGAGGTGGTGCTAGGAGCAGTAGCCACAGGGACAGCTAGCTTTGGGACTTTTCTACTTGCTACACCATAGGGGCCTGCAGTCCCTGCCTGTAAAGGGCATTTGCTTTCGGCCTGGCTGAGCCAGTGTCAGGCCTACAATGCTAGTTAGTCTAGAGAAGCAAAAAGAGGAAGCGATGTGCAGGAGGAGTAAACAGTGATACTCTGAAAAAAGGAAGTGATGTGCAGGAGGAGAAAAGAAGTGATGTATATACAGGATGTATATAAAGTCCCAATCGTTGATGTTTTGATTCCATGGGCATCTCAGAGGTCCCCACCCCTATCCAAGTTCAATCTCCCTCAATAAAATATAAAAACAAAGAGCAAGGACTGCTTTCATGTCTCTGGATGAATGACAAGTGTGTGCCTGGCTGGGGCAGGGTGACAGACAGACCACAATACTCAGCAGCTCCAACGGGGGTACCGCTACATAGGTCTGAGCTCCCTGTATCTAATCCATCCTTGCTGGTGCTATGTGTTCTTGTTCTTTTTTTCCTGACTCCACCTTCTTCTTGTTTCATCTAAGGCAGGCATTGATGATGTAACTCATGTATGCATAATGAAGTTACACTAATCTTGGCCATACACTATACGAAAAATCAGAAGACATACGATCATTTAGACAGTTTGTCAGTTTATCGGACAGTTAATGGGCACAAAATCGATAATTGTTGGGACGTTTTTGAGCCCATAAAAAGGAACGACAAGTTTGGAAATTTTCTGCAGAACGAACGATAAATTGAAAGGTTAATGTGTTTCCCGTTCGAACTGTCTGCACTAGGTATATGTAAAAAAACGAACAAAAAATGCATTCATTTATGTCCACTGAACGATTTATCGGTCATTAGATGATGGCACTATCGTTTGCGCTCATGGCCGAATGTTCATTTTTCAAAAATGGGTTTGGCCGATTGATCGTATAGTGTATGATCAGCATAACTCACCACCTGGCTCCACTTCTGGCACCTGTAAAATGCCTGGAATGGGCTGGGACTGTACTGTGCATTTACCATTTGACATTTGTACAGATTAAAAATGTTAGCAAGTAAACATTTTTTGGCAGAAGATACCTTTTATAGCAGGTTGGGTTCTTCTACTAAAAACCCTACCTGCTGGCAAATTTAAGTTTTTAAGGTTTACTTCTGATTTAAGCCCTCAGTCCAATACTTGAGGTTTCCCAGGTATATTGGCCCTCTCTTCTGACATGATTGCTGTTGAAGAGGCTTGGCTTGGCTTGAACTGTGTGTCATTGATAGCCAATTTAGCTATCACAGCTTCTCTTCATAAAATTTGTTATTTTTCATTTGATAGATCATACTTGATAGGTAATTAAAAAAAAGCCTTAACTTGAAGATATAAACATCCATCATATTTCTGTTAATTTTTAAAATCATTTGAGACACATTAAAGATGAAACCTACCCAAACCAATTAACCACTTGGCAACTATGTAACATCTACAATATATGCCCTGTGGGGCTTTAGCTCTCCTACAAGGCTTACGTTGACAGCCTTGGTGCATATGGAAATGAGCATATATGAGTGTAGTATTCACTATTACAGTTCCAAATCGCATGACAAGCCACAACCCATTTGCCAGCAATGGAAGCATTCAAATTGGCACGATTCATGTTGCAGAGACTTTGAAAAAGGTTCCTGCAGGACTTTTTTCCTATTTTATTTGCGACTTACATAGACTTCTGTTAATTGAAGTCGCAAGCCGCAATGAAATCGGAGGTGCAAATCACACTGATCTGCAGCTTTGAAATTGCGCTGAAGTAGAGTGATTTCAAAGAGGCACTGGTGTAAACCAGGACTAAATGTTGTAAGCAATGTAGAACAGTTCTGGACTGAAACAGAACTTTAAAACAGCTTAAAATTATTAAGCCCTTTTATACGTTAATTAAAGTTAATTGCCAGTCATAGCTAGCAGTAGTAAGTGACACACAACTGAACTTATTCTGTAATGTTGGAAACATTTTGTTACTTGTCCAAATGGGTGGGCATGTTTCTGACACTTCTGAGAATTGGAGAAGCTTCCATGATAAGCAGAGAAGCTTCAACATTACAAAACAAGTGTAGTTGAATGTGGCTAACTACTATTAGGTATACCATGATGTGGCTAAATGAGAACCTTCTCAGACTTAAGCTAGCCATAGATGATTTGAATCTCGGGCGGTTCGATCCCTCTATTGACAGGCTGGTCGTACCCAAGTCGATCCATCGATTGACATAGGTACAACCAGCATGTCGAATTTCTAGCATATGAATATTACCAGTGGCTATAACCGTTAGCAATAATTATTGGGCTCTCCTGGCATGGACAGCTCGCCCCCACTGGGAGAACACAGTAGCTCAGCATGAGGAATTCCCTCATCAACACTGTCTGTGTTGATGGGGGATTCAAGCAATTTTCTTACCCGCAACCTGTGGCTGCGGGAAAGAAAATTGCAAAATTTATGGCTTGCTTTAAAGTAGAACTAAACTCCATGGTCCTTGCATCTGCTTCAGTGATTCCAGCTCCATCTTTTGTCTGGTCTTTGTCCCGTTTCTTTTTCTTTCTTTGGTTCAGCACTTTCAGCCACTTTGACTGACTTGCCCAGGATGGTGTAACCCCAGGCATGTGCTCAATGTATAATCTAAAGCAGTTTGCTACCAGGCAGGTAAAACACTTTTATTTAGATACAGTGCTGTGAAAAAGCATTTGCCACCTTCCTGATTTTGCATATTTGCCACACTTAAATGATTCAGATCATCAAACAAATTCTAATATTACACAAAGATGACCAAAGTAAATAGAAAATGCAGTTTTTAAATGATGATTTTATATAAGGAAAAAAAAGCTGTCCAAACTAGCCTGGCCCTACGTAAAAAAGTAATTGCTTCCTAACCCTAATAACTGGTTGTGCCACCCTTGATGGCAACAATTGCAATCAAGTGTTTGCGATAACTGGCAATGAGTGTTTCACATCACTGTGGAGGAATTTTGGCCCACTCTTCTTTGCAGAATTGTCTTAATTTACCCACATTGGAGGGGTTTTGAGTACAAACGGCCTGTTTAAGGTCATGCCACAGCATCCCAACTGGATTTAAGCCCGGACTTTGACTAGGCCACGTCAAAACCTTCATTTTGGGATTTTTTTGAGCCGTTCAGGGGTGAAATTGCTGGTGTGTTTCGGATCATTGTCCTGCTGCATAACCCAAGTGCGCTTGAGCTTGAGGTCAGGAACTGTTGATCCTTCTGGATTTTCTGATAGAGCGCAGAATTCATGGTTCCATTAATTATGCAAGTTGTCCAGGTCCAGAAGCTGCAAAGCAGCCCCAGACCATAACAATACCACCACTATGTTTGACTATTGGTATGTTCTTTTTATGAAATGCCAGATGTAATGGGATGCACACCTTTTAAAAAAATTCAACTTAGATACAGTATCTCACAAAAGTGAGTACACCCCTCACATTTTAGTAAATATTTTATTATATCTTTTTATGTGACAACACTGAAGAAATGACACTTTGCTACAATGTAAAGTAGTGAGTGTACAGCTTGTATAACAGTGTAAATTTGCTGTCCCCTCAAAATAACTCAACACACAGCCATTAATGTCTAAACCTCTGGCAACAAAAGGGAGTACCCCCCTAACCATACTTCCAGCCGTCACCACCGATCGTGGAATAAAGTGTCACATCCTTACTCTCCTGACATTTAAAAAACCATCTACGAGGCTTATGGTTAAACCGCTTTTCTTCTCATCATGTGTGTCCTCTTACACTCCCCGGAACTGAAAAGTTTCATACTTACACTGGGATCACCATTGAGATATTTGTATATTGCTATCATAGCTTCTCTCAAGTGTCTCATCTCAACTTTTCTCTCTTCAGTCCACAGAATATTTGCCCAAAAGTCTTGGGAATAATAAATTTTTTTAAAAAATTTTTGGCAAATGTGAGACAAGCCTTTGTGTTATTTTTGGTCAGCAGTGGCTTTTGCCTTGGAACTCTCCCATGGATGCCATTTTTGCCCAGTCTCTTTCTTATTGTTGAATCATGAACACTGACCTTAACTGAGGCAAGGGAGTCCTGCAGTACTTTATCTTTAGATGTTGTTCTGGGTTCTTTTATGACTTCCTGGATGAGTCGTTGTGCTCTTGGAGTAATTTTGGTAGGCCGGCCACTCCTGGAAAGGTTCACCACTGTTCCAAGTTTTCCCCATTTGTGGATATTGGCTCTCACTGTGGTTTGCTGAAATCCCAAAGCCTTAGAAATGGCTTTTAACCCTTTCCAGACTGATACATGCAAAGGACTTTGTTTCTCATCTGTTTTTGAATTTAGATTGCGGCATGATATGTTGCTTTTTGAGATCTTTCAGTTTGCTTCACTTTGTCAGACAGCTTCTATTTAAGTGATTTCTTGATTAGGCAGCTCTGGAAGTAATCAGGCCTGGATGTGGCAAGTGAAACTTAATTCAGTTTTCCAAAAAAAATGTGGTTAAGCACAGTTCATTCATGATTTAGCAAAGGGGGCAATTACTTTTTCACACAGGGTCAGGCAGGTTTGGACAGATTTTTTTCCTCTTATAAATGAAATCATCAATTAAAACTGCATTTTATATTTACTTGGGTAATCTTGTGTAACTGTGTAATATTAAAATTTGTTTGATGATCTGAATTAAGTGTGAAAGGAATGCAAAAAAAAAAATCAGGAAGAATGCAAGGAATGCAAAAAAAAAAATCAGGAAGAAGGCAAATACTTTTTCACAGAACTGTGTATAGTATATCTATTGAGCAATAAAAAGCCTTCCTGCTAGCGATTTTTTTTAAAGTTAAACAGTTAACTGATGGTTACTTTTTAAAATCTGTTGAAGTCTCATCGATATACTGTTAGAACTAACCAAAAAATAAATAAACGGGATTTTATGTGAAATACAAAAAACAGAATTTTTTTTTTTTTTTTACAGCATGGTAAGCAATTTATGTTGAATATCATACTTACAACACATCCATTATGCCAATAGTTGCCAAAAAAAAGAGTATATAGGAAGTATTTCTTCTGTGTACCTGGTTAATAAACCCTAAATAGAGACAGTCCTAGCAGGAGGGTATGAAGCTTAAAAAAATGCTCTTGGTGTTGTTTATCATTCTTTCTCCATGTGTTGGAACATATTTTTACCAGTGGCCTTTTTTTAAAGTGGAACTTTTCTTTTCATCTTTGTTTTTAATAAAAGAACTACAGAGAAAGTCTGGGCTCCTGTTGACCCATGGATTCATTATTTCAGTATGTAAGGTTCTTGCCGTTAGGTAATTTGTGTTTTGCAATGACTCTTTCAGTATTGTCTGTTTATGTACTGCAATTATTACCAAAGGCCTTTTGCACTGTGCACTGTGTTCTTATTGCCACCCTACACAATTATAAAAAACACATCTTTGAATTATTTTGTTCTGCAAAATAATGCTGGTTTAACATTTGTATATTCTTGTGTCCACTTTTATCAGGTTATAGCCAATCTTCACAGAATATGTAGCAATTTAAGTGTATGTGCATCTTACCTACAGTTTAACATTAATAATGTTCAGTGTATGAATCAACACTTATTGCTGAAAGCATAACTATACTTCCTCCCACTCTAGCAATGTGACAGCTGAAAGTTCCCTTGCCAGCACTTATCTGCTCCAAGATCTTTGGCCATCTTGATTGGCCAGAATTATGCAACTCCTGTCCATGTGCATGAGATAGGTTGGTCATAGACGTTTTTAACAGGAACCGGACGAGATTAAAACCATATATGGGCAGGCTGAATGTACCAAAGTTGATTGATCAATCAACTTGGGTACAACCAGCCTGTCAGATTTTACATTCGATTATTGCTAGCGGCTGTTATAGTCGCTAGCAATAATCATTGTGTTCTCATAGCGGGAACGGCTTCCCTCACCAGGGGAACACAATGGCTCCATGGGAGGGTTTCCTCTATCAACACAGGCAGTGGTTGCAAGAAAGAAAAAAGCTCTGTCTATAGCCAGCTTTAATCTCGGTACCTGGCAGATGCCAGGACTGTACCCCGAGTGGTGCATATGCAGCTCAGTGTACAGTGTAAAGCGTTTGTAAGGAGAAAGGTAAGAATTCTTTATTGCAATACAGAGTATGTCTCTTCTGTAATTAAAAAAAACTTGCTTGGAAATGTTATATATTTTTTTTTTAGCTCTACTTAAACAAAAAAATAAAATAAACTGAAACATTTTTAGCCTAGTAACAAATTCTAATTAACAGTTCAATAATTACTATTCCATTTGAGGGAACAGTTGAAACAAAGTTGGTTATCTACCTCTCTTTTTTCCACCCTAATGCATTGCCATATTCCTATGGGCCTGGTTTCCATAGAAACAGACACTCTTGGCCATTTCCCTTGAGCTCCACAGTGCCAATCACATAATTTATCCAGCTGTGCTTTTTATAAAAAAAAAAAAAAAAGGGTTCAAAGTATTTGAATTTAAACTTTCCAGAAAAAAAAAAGATTAAGAAATATTCATGAAGCTTTCTGTAGGAAACATACTTTTTTAATCCATTTTTTTCAAAGCATATTTTTTATGTTGACAATAAAGTAGTGGAATGAGTGAGATTAGCTGGAGGCTAGGAAAATTGCTATACAGAGCTGGCAACATACAGATATAAACTGTGTACTGTGTATCCACAGCTACCTGGCAGCAGGGCATTTTAAACAAGTGTCAGGTGCTCATCACCTGCTGAGAAGTAAGTATCATTATATGTCACAACCATTTTACACCTAGCAAGAATGAAATCAACTGACATGTAGGATATCAACATTTTGGCAGCTTGACAAGGATTTGGATTTCATACTTGTTCTTGTTCTGACATTTCCTGCCCCCTCCTTTAATGCCATAGTACTGTCCTTCTACACTTTCTTAGGATCAGGAAAATCAGTTGTTGGTTGATTTTGTTCCTTTCCTAATTCCAAAGGATTTATTCTATATGCTCACCAATGTTGGAGTTCATATTAGAGATCCACAGTGTCTCAATTTGGTGGCTGTGGTTTATATCTAATGCCTTTATTCACATTTATCTTCTTCTATGTAAGCATGTGACAGAGGTGTGGGCCAGGGCGTTGCATATGGTCTATGGTTTTTGAGTATGATTTGCAACACAAGGTCTATAGTTTGTGCAAACGGAAGAGTTGATTGGGTTGATTTAATAAAGGCAAATACACTATTTACCTTGCAAGAAAGCTCTTTATGCAGCTATTTGGATCTGCATATCCTCAACTTCAGTTTTAAAGGTGGCTGTCATGGTTATGAAATAGAGTTTGTCTGTCAACTTACCACTCACCATGTGTTCATCTCTAGAGACCAGCCACTCTCACCTGACTGCTTTTATAATCTCTCCTCTAAGCATGGCTCCACCCCAGCTCCTATCAGAGAACTCTATATTAACCTGTGCACTGCAGGCCAGCCCCGCTAATCAACATTGAGTGTTTAGTTTCCTGTTTCCTGCTTGCCATGTGCTCTACGTTTGTCTCTGTTACTGATCTTGGCGTGTTCTCGACTATTCCTGTCTGCTCGTGACCCTGACCTTTTGGCGTGTCCCCGACTATCCCTGTTTGCCTGTGACCCTGAACCTTTGGCATGTACTCTGTTGTCCTTGTCTGCTAGTAGCCCCGACCTTGGCTTATTCCCTTACTATCCCTATCCTCCTGTTGCCTACCGTGGGCATGAGCTAGCGGACCCTGGGGGTCGTGACCTGGAGCCAGTTGCAGCCCAGTCCATCCTCACCACTAGAGGCACTGGTGAACACCTGCTGGCTCTTAGACTCCGCGCCCTAGGGAATCTTACGCTCTAACCCCGGTGGGATACATGTTGGTGTTCCAGCGGCCCTGCCTTCCTTTACCACCCTGACTCCCATCCACAGCAGTCAGTCCTAGGGTCCACTACTATTAATGGCTCCCACTACCTCCAGGTGCAGGGGGTTGCGATGGGGACATGCTGTGCCCCATCGTATGCCAACCTGTACCTGGGGGAGTGGGAAACCATGTTCCTGGGTGATGAGGCTCTATCGATGTACACGGACCACATTCTTGGGTGGTACCCGTACATCTATGATATATTCATCATCTGGGACGGACCAGCTGACCTACTCCAGCAATGCCTCTTGAGGATGAACCGCAATGACTTTAACTTAAACTTTACCATGTCTTTCGACACACAACGTGTCACTTTCTTAGATGTAGAAGCATACAGAGGAGAGGGGGGAGCGATTTTGAGCAGGCTATATAGGAAACCCACCGCAAGTAATGCCATCCTACACGCTACCAGCTTCCACCCTAAACCCCTCATGGATTCTATCCCTTTCAGCCAGTATCTTAGAATAAGATGAAACTGTTCGGACGATAATATTTTTAAAATTGAAGCAAACAAACTACGTGAGCGACTGTTACAACGAGGCTACTCACACGCGTCATTGAACGAACGTTTAAAAAAAGCCTTTTTAAGATCAAGGATGGAATTACTCTATTCAGAGAAACCCAAAAAACAAAACGATGCCAATACCATCAGAATTATTACAAAATATAACAACCAGCAAAAACAAGTCAAAAACATCATAGAAAAATACTGGCACATGCTGCAAAGCAATCCAGCACTGGGACCATTTGTACCTCCCAAGCCCCGTTTCACTTTCAAACGAGCTACATCTCTAAGGGACAGAATCACCACTAGTGAATATAAAGGAATCAAACAAATCTCATTGCAAATATAGAGGCACTTTAAAATGTGGCGCATGCAATTATTGTCAATACATGCTCACACATAAAAATCCCACCCTCCCCAACGGTCAAACGTTTTACCCTAAACACTTTGCCAACTGTAGAACCCATGGAGTGATATATATGCTTCTATGTGAATGCACATGCTTCTATATTGGTAAAACAAAGGTGGAATTTTGGAGAAGAGCATATAGGCACATAATATCTATGAAAACTTGCGACCCCAATCTCCCCCTTGGGAGACATACCACATTAGTACATAACGGAAAGTTCCCAAAAATAAGATTTCTCATTCTGGACCGCGTGCATCCGAGTCCCAGAGGGGGAGAATGGAACAAGAGCTTATTACAGATGGAATCAAGATGGATATATAGATTAAAGGCCACCCAACCTCCGGGCTTGAATGAAACAATATGGTTCAAGCCATTTCTTGAGGGTTTTTCCTCAGGGGGTAGGGAACAATAATATTGAGATTCGTCTTCTCTCTTGCTTTGGTCTCCCCTCTAAACTCTGGGATTCGGATGCGGACTGTCCAGTTATATCTATCCATCCTTAGTTTCTGAGACTGGAACAAACAGGACAATAATGATTTTCTACTAATTATTACCATCCTAGTGTATTACCATACTAGCATTACACTATCCTACTACTGTTCTTGTATACGGCATGATAAACAACAAATATGACATGCTATGTTTAATTTATGTATCTCTCAGATATGCATGTGGACATAGGAGCACAGATCATTATATATATATATATATATATATATATATATATATATATATATATATATATATATATATTTTTATACGCGGATGTGTTATCACGTTTTTTGGTATTATCGAATATATGACACTTGATATGTTATATAAGTGAAAGCTGCTTAAGTACCGTTATTTATTTATTTATTTATTTATTTATTTTTTGCGATATACCTATGCCATACTAATTAGTTTTATGATCTGGACTCTCTCTGCCCATTTGCACTCCTTGACATCGAATAGGAAAATGTTGTTTAACACTATTTCTCAAAAAATTTCTGTTGATCCTGCCATTAACCTCCCCCTTCTGCCTATCTTATAATAATTAGTCCGAAGACCTGGACTCTCTGTCTATCTACATTTTTGATATGTATTCAATAAGAATTTTTTTTTTTTACTATTTTCCTATGCAAGAAATTCTGTTGATCCTGCCATTAACTTTGTCTTTTGATGTATATGATGATTTGCACCCCGTACATTTTTTTGATATGTTGAAGCATGCATTTTCTCAATATATAACAAATAGGAAAATGTTGTTTAACACCATTTCTCAAAAAATTTCGGTTGATCCTGCCATTAACCTCCCCTTTTTGCCTATCTTACAACAATTAGTCCAAAGACCTGGACTCTCTGTCTATCTACACTCTTGGTATGTATCCAATAAGAAAATGTTTTTCTTACTATTTCCCTATGCAAGAAATTCTGTTGATCCTGCCATTAACCATGTCTTTTGATGTATATGATGACTTGGACCCCATACAACTTCTTGATATGTTGAAGCATGTACTTTCTATATATATACTAGAAAAGGTACAATTTCTGGGGAAATTGTGAAAAGTGTTCTTGCCTCTACAACTGGAGTGAGCGGAGTAACTGGGGGGAGTGCCTGGAGTAACTGTTGTGTGGTTGGAGTAACTGTGGAAAGGTTGAACTGGGCAGATGGGCAGAGTAACTGTGTGGAGTGTTTGTAGTGAGTAAAGATAGTAAACATTACACTAACCAATTGATTGATCAAATTTAAAAAGTGCACAAGTGCTAATGATGTAGAAGGTAGAAATATCGGTAAATGACTTTGTCGGACACAGACTTAAGGGTTACCAGGATTTATTCCGCCCCAGCCAAAGCATAGCACCTGACGGACTCGCGTCCCAAAATCAAGTGTGTCAAAAACAGTTTACACAGTGTACATATAATTTCAATATATTGCATCACAAGCGAACTGGCGGTATATTTCCGTTATACATTAACATTAACATTAACATTTTGAACAGTCAACTTTTTGAACTTTTTGGATACAAGGCAATTCATTAAAGCATATACTTTAAACCCTTACAAATTTTCAGTTTCTCTGCAGTTTTGCTCCTTGCTGTTTCTTTGTCTTACTAATCAGCAAGCAGGCTATAGCACAGGAAGGAGAGGGTGAGTGTGATGAGGACAGTGTGATAGGGCGAGCTGACGTGCTGCATCTACCGTCTGTAGGACGGGTGATCGTTTTAGCCAGCCGGCTTCTTATGCTTATTTGAATCTGCTACACTGTAAGTGTTATTTTAATTCTTTTAATAAACCTCAAAACCAGGATTACGCTATGTTGTTTCCCTCTCTTTTCCCGGGGTACCCCTAAATGAGAACAACCCCCCAGCTAGGAGTCTTTTATTAATCTCCATGATAAGAGTGATTTCCTGTGACTTGGTGGACTAGTGGTATCATCACCCTTTGGCTGTATGAATTGGCATGTCGTTTCCTACAAGCCCATCCAATGAAAGGCCCTGACCGGGTTAAGGTCGCAAGCCCCCTTGTGCTTGCCGTTTGGTAAGCGCGCATTTTATTTTCAGCTACCACCGTGGTGCGGTGGAGGAATTTTTTCTATTTTACATTTCCTGCTTTAAAAAAATGGGGTCTGAGCCTATGTATTTTCACAACATTTATTTGGACTTTATTCACTGTGTTAGGACTGTCCAGTGAACACTTATTGATTTAGGTTTCAAGAACTGTGTTAGTTATTTAATTTGGGTTCTAACCAATTAGTCCTATTCAACACTGGTACTAGTATTTACTCCTATTTACAGCGCTGCTATATTTGTTATATTGTTGTATTAGTGTGTGTATCTCACATAGAGTGGCTGCTTTTGTTATTATGTCGTTTTTTGTAATTTTTTTTCACTAAGTTATTTTCATCACTATTTTGGTTATCCCCTATTTGGTCATTCACAATATTTCACGAACAGGTACCCTTTTTGGGTGCACTACAGCGCGGTATTCCTCTTACTATATGACGAGGACAGATGTCTGTGATGGATGGGGGGGAGTAAGTGAGTTCAGTGTCTAACAAGTACACCGAACATGAAATATAGAGAATGATGTTTAGCTAATTGTAAATGGTCCCACATAACTATGGCCACGTAAACTGACCCTCATTGCCACTTTATCTGTTTGATGACCACTGTCTCACAACCACTGTTTCCTGGCAACACTCATGCCCTGTTTATGCAGGCTCTAAGCGTGTTCACAACCACTGCTCAAAACACAATACACAGGATAATGGTAGCTGTAATAACTGTGCAGTACTCCTGACTGGAGACACTGCTGCACCCTGGAGATGTAAATGTGATCCAACAGTGTGTTTTTTTCTGTGGTGGCTGCCCAGACCAGTTGAGTATATCCTCTTGAGTGAAGAAGGTCAGATATTGGCTTCTTTTCTCTGCACAGAAAATCTTCATTGAAATCTCCACAGAGTATTATAGGTTGGCAATCCATTATTTCCAAAGATTCCAAGAGGCCCAGCAGGTTAGTAAGGAATTGGCCAATACTGTAATCCGGTGGCCTGTAAACGACAGCGATCAAAGCTTGTACAGGGGACTCCAGTTTGACAACCAAGAACTCCAAGTCAGTCACATTGTGATGATACTGCTTTTCATAGGCCTTGAAATGGTTTCTGACATACAAGGCGACACCTCCGCCACTTTTACTTGCAATGTCAGGAAGGTTTGTGTACGAGAGGTGTCTGTTGCGTTTGAACAGGTTGTAGCCCTCCAGCTGGAGACTTTCAGCAACAGAAGAGCCTGAGAGATGAGTTTCAGTGAAACATAAAACATCTCCAAGTGTCAACTCATGGTGAGATTTGATATCTTCAATGTGAGCTGGTAATCCTTCCGTGTTGTGATGGATAATTGTTAATGTTTGCTGTTTGTCTGTTGTCTGTAGAAACTTTAAGAGGGGCATAACACTTTCCAGTGATGCATTCTTCATTGAATCCAGGGAAGCTGTGATTTCAGGATCAGCAAAGATCTTCTTCTCATCAAAGTCGGTTATGTACAGTCCTTGTAGTGTAGTCGTTCTACTCAGAGCAACATAGGCCATTCCCGGTTGGAAGACCCGTTTCAATGAGACCACTGCCGACTGTATCGACATCCCCTGACACTTATGAATCGTACATCCAAAAGCCAACTTCAGGGGGAACTGCCTGCGAACAACTCCTTTCTGTCTCAGGTTTTCCTCTACCCTTTCTATGTACACCAAGTTGTCAGCATCACAAGACGACTTGTTACGGTATCTCTGTCCTGCATTTGGATTGTCCAGCACAAGCCCAAGCTTGTTTACCGTAGTAGCACCATTCTCAGTCTGGATGATTATTCTTGCAATCTTGCCAAATGTCCCGTTAACAAGCCCGTCTTCTACATCAATGTTTCTTGTGATCATGATACGGGCACCTTCAGCTGCTTGCAGTGTGTCAATCAGATTGTCTTTGTGTCCTTTGAAAGGTTGGTGTTGCCTCAGCATCACTCCTGTCTTAGGGTCTTTTCTGTAATCGTCGGCATCTATGTTGGTGACGTTTGAATGGAGAACAGACACAGTTGCAGCATTATGTTTGTGAACCTCTTTGTTGGTGGCAAATATGTGTAGCACGTCATTAGGGCAGTGGGTGGGATCTGTAAAAGCCTGAGCAAGCAGAGCTTTGTCATCATTGCTTAAGGTGCCAGTCTTCTGCTTGACTCTGATTCTATTCAAAAGCTCAGCAAATGAAATGTCTTCCTTCTGTCGCATGATCTCTGTCAGCGTGATCATCTGAAAGTTGTCTTTCCAGACGTCATTGGTATTTTCCTCAAACACGCAGAGTGGCTTACTTTTTCCCAGCGGGGGGACCTGGTAAAAGTCTCCTACTGCTAGTACTGACATACCACCAAAAGGTTTCTTACTGCCTTTGATTTGCTGTAATCTCCAGTTGATGTAGGCAAACAGGGGCTTTGAAATCATTGACACCTCGCCAATAACAATGATCTCCGCATTTGACAGCTGTGCCCTCACTTCATCTATTAGATTTCCAAGTCCTTGGTAGGGTGGCTTCAAGCTTCTTGGCAACTTCAGCAGAGAATGCAATGTGTTGCCTGAAATGTTGAAAGCTGCTGTTCCTGTAAATGCAGTTAGTAAAACGCTGGGCATGGATATGTCTGCTTCCTCACGTAGTCTGGTAAGTTTACAGAGTATCTTTGTCGCCTCAGCATAGATGCACTTTATCAGGTGTGATTTGCCTGTCCCTGCACCACCAGTGACAAAGTAATAGAATGGGTCAGGATTTAGGCCGCGCACACGGTTAGTGCACCAGTCACAAACTGAGTAGAATGTCTGAGCTTGTGTCCGGTTAAGGTTTCTGTACATTTTCCGAAGGAAATCAGGGCACATTTGTGGGGCTTTCACAGTAAGCGCAATTCCACCTGTTTGTTTGTGACGTGTATACTCCGGAACATCATCTTGTTCATTCTCATGAAGTGGCTCCCCTTCTTTGCGTTCCTCTACACATTCCAACCTATCCAACTCAGCTTCTGGGGCAAAGGTGTTCCAAGCATCTTCAACAGGTCCGTTTTTTACAAAGTCATCCAAGACTTGTTCCACAATTTTGTTGTGTTGTTCGAACTTCTTTTGGTTGCTGGTAACAATTGCAGACACTGCTTGGATTGCTTCTTCTCCTGGTAAACTCACACAGGCGCATTTGTAAAAATCCTGGTGTGTTGGGAACCTTACAGTTTTCAGTGATGACTCTGAACGGTGGGGGAGGTACAGTTTAAGCAGTCTGCCGTAGTAGTTCTCAGGGTCCTTCTTCTCTGAGAAGCGTGCGTACCTGATGATTGCAGGCTTCCCTCTCGTGCGTTTTTGAATCATTCCCATTTCATTCAATAGGCTGACACGCTTGCTGTCTTCCTTTTGCTTGCCATCTTCCTTCTGCTTGCCATAGACAACCCTGTAATGGGATGCAAAGTCTGCCAGACACATGGACTCAAACTCTGGTGTTTCAGGTCTGGCTCTGTATTTGTCGACAAAACTCGTCATCCACACATTAAGAGAATCGGCTGGTTTGTTCTGCAATGCACTGAGCGGGAGACTCATTTTCAGTGCGTTGTCACCAGTTGGCAGAAAAACAACCTCACGTGAGCAAGACTTCATTTTCAGGCTGCACATACGGGCCACAGACTCCTGGGCGCTGACCTCTCTGTGTTTTGAATAAGCCTGAAGAACCTCTTTCATTTCTTCTCGTTCTGTCGCTGTTTCTGGGCTCATTTCTTTGACTATTGTTTTGAGATAGTCACTCAGCTCCCGTTCTGGCTTGGATATGTAGGACAACATGTACATGGTGCAACCATACTCATCAAGAATGTACTGGATGTCCATGTTGGCGTTCCAGGCCGTCAGCAAATGTGGATTATAGTTGTTCACCCAGCAGTCCTTGACATCACGCTTCATTAGAATCACGCTTGAGGAGGTCAATGCCTGAATGTAGGAGTTGTACTGATTCAAAGTCATATCACACTGTGCCAGTAGCTGTGACATGTCTTCAAGCTGCACTTTTGGGTTATTAAGCAAATCCCAGACTGGTTTCAGTTTGTTTTTGGCTGCTTGTGGTTTCATTGCACAATCTCCTTGTTCTTCTGGCATCGGGTAAGTTATCCTCGTTTTTCTAATAGGTGGCTTTGGAAATCCAAATCTGCATACTCTGTTACCTTTCTTGCATGATTTTGAATGAGATCTGCTGTGCATTTGAAGTTCTGTTACAAATCTGTGAAGTAAGGCCTGTTTGGCTTCATCAGGCAGCTGGCATGAGATGTTATGATCTATAAAGGCACACACCTTGTCATCACTGTCTTGTCCAAATATAGGAGCTCCTGCTACCCAACAGAGACAATGTATATGAGGGCTCCCTCTCGCCTGAAATTCAACCCGGTAAAAGTAATCGATAACTTCACCAATTGGCTGTGCAGGACCCAACAGCAGCTCTCGCATCAGAGCATCAACCCGTTTGTCAAACATGCGCATGGTGGTCACTGGGTTGCCTCGAAGAATGTCACACTTTTCAGCCCAGTCTAGCCCCGCAAAATCCACCTTTTGACCTTGTTGTGCCTTTATTGCCGTTATTACCTCTGGCCATCTGAATTCTGCAGCAGAGAAGGTAAGAAAAAATGTTGGCTTACCCAATTGTCTGACCATGGCTAGCAAATTCTTCAGATTTTTATCCCAGTAAGCTGGACTCCCTCTCAGTGGTTGCATGAACCTTGTGGCATCTCGGTTTCGCACCAACCTCTCAACCTCACACTTGTCCTGTAGCAGCTTGTTGGATATTTTCCGTCCATCCCTGGTATTGGGTTTTCCTTTCCTTAACTGGATGGACATGCTGCTTTTGGCCATGTGTGTTTCTGTGACAAACTGCGCAAAGAAGAGGTAGCTTGTGTCTCTTGCAAAACGAGTATCAACACAAAAAAGCCTTGCATTGAAATACATGCTCGGGGACAGTTTGACTTGTCTTGCCTGGTCCAATGTATTCTGTCCAGTAGGGAACTGAACAGGGAAAGCCATTGCCTCAAGCCTAGGATCTTTAAAGAAGCTGACAGGTGTGTTTCCTTGTGCAGGTGCAATGCTGAATATTCCATCACCGTGTGTCAGTGCTTCCTCTCCAAGGTCAGATGGCTGCAAACAACTGTCTAGGCCAATTCCAGGTCTTAGTGTATCCTTCTCATCCTCTGCATTGGGAGGTTGTTGGTCATGGCCTTCCTGTTGCTCAGAAGCAGCCGGTAAACATGCAGACTGTACCTCTGATGGATCACAATTTTCGATGCGTTCAAGTATCTCCATCATTTCAGTTTCGTCACAACTGTCGAGTTCCATCCCATCATCATTATCATCATCATCAGCGATTGTCTCATCCACTCTAATTGAAATGTCACTGTAGTCGGGGTGTGTGTCAATGAGTTTTGACAGACCTGCTACTACATTTCCCATGTTGACATAATGAAACAGCTGGTGGCCTTTGTAAGTCAGACGTCTTTTCAGCTTGACTCTGTGTAACTGGGATTTGCTGTGCGATCTTGGTAGAGTATTGACCGTGGTTTCCACCTCGGATGGCACACACACTACAGCGCCATGTATAGCTGCCTGTCGACCTTTGGGAAGTGTGATGATCTTGGCAAATGGCAGTATTTTGGCCAAAAGTTGTCTTTCCAGCACATTCAAATCGCAGAGCTCTGGGGGAATGGGCGCCAGCTCCATGTTGTTAGCTACAGCGATGGATGATTTGTGTCCTGCTTTTAAATGTAAATCACAGTTGTGACAAATCCATTCTTTGGTCCTTTCATCTGGTACGGTGCATTGTTCAGGTCCTTGACAGTGATTGTTGCACACATGGACATATTTCCCTGTCAAACAGGCAGCAACAATGTGTAGATTCTTCTTGTAATTGCTGTGAATGCAATGTTTCACTTGGTTAGGGAAAAGGGTGCGATGACACATCGTGCACACAAATGTTGGCCCAGCTTTAATGCATTCATGGAAAGTGGATATAGCTGTCTGCATTAGGCTGTTGTCCACTGGTTGACTGCATTCCCGCATGACACGAGTCCATCGTCTGTATTTCATTCTTATTTTGAAGGCACATTGCATCTTATGGGTTATGCGAAAATCTGCTTGAGTTTGACGCTTCATTTTCATGTAACTCATGCAATGTTGCAAGTGACGTTTTCTGAAAGCAGGATCATTATGATATTTTCTGGTGATGTATTGCTTCTGCTTCAACT
Source organism: Aquarana catesbeiana (assembly GCF_042186555.1). NCBI lineage: Eukaryota > Metazoa > Chordata > Amphibia > Anura > Ranidae > Aquarana > Aquarana catesbeiana. The sequence goes on from NC_133325.1 coordinate 329,086,846, forward strand.
TGAAATCGACATTTGTGGCATATTTTCTGGTGATGTATTGCTTCTTCTTCAAGTTGTAATCTGCATTTGTCGCATATTTTCTGGTGGTGTACTGCTTCTGTTTCAAGTTGAAATCTGCATTTGTCGCATATTTTCTGGTGATGTATTGCTTCTGCTTCAAGTTGAAATTGGCATCTGTTGCATATTTGCGAATGATATATTGCTTCTGCTTCAACTTAAAATCAGCATCTGCTCTGTATCGGCTGGTGATGTATGTCCTTTTCTTATTGGTGACAGACATCTTTGTAGCCTTGAAATCAAGCCTTCTTTCATTTCTGTGTCTTGTCTTCAGTTTTTGTCGTCTCTGTGCATTTAATTTGGACAATGCCTTACTGTCCTTCCATATGCCCTGTGAGGATTTCGCATCAACTGACCGTGGAGAATGCTTGCTGGCTGGGAATCCAGTGTGTGTTACATCTTTGGTCATCTGTGTCACTTTGTTCTCCACATGCTTTGCATTATGTGGTTTGTCAGATTGCACCAGTGGGGACAGCAAACCATCTGACAGACGTCTTGCACGATGAAATGAGACTGGCATGAAGTCATACTGCAGTCCATCAATAGGGCCTCTGGTGTCTGTAAGGAGCAATTCATACAACTTATAAATCCTTGCCCCCATATCACTCAAATGTGTAAAAGTGATCATAACAGCTTTTCCTTTTCCAGTGGCAGGAAGTCCATCCTTATTTCGACTATGAGAATCAAACAGTCCATATCTCCCAGACTTGTCTCTGAACAATGCAATGCAATATGGCACTACTATAAAAAGTGCATGTGTAACATCTGCATTGAGGCACTGAAGTCTTGTGGAGAGGTCAACAAACCAACCTTGGTTGTCACCGTCTACCGTGTCTCTCATACATCCCGATAACACTGGAGATTTAACAACGTTATACTCATATTTGTCAGTGTTGACTCTGAGGGGCACTTCTTCCATTGTCAAGTGTTGATGCTGATAGACATTTCTTTGTTTTAGCTGTTTTATTGTTGAGCCATACAAGCTGTTGCCCTTCTTCAGTATTTGATCAAGATCACCCTTTCTCACATCATCAAGCTCACTGTGGTATGCCAAAAATGTCAGAGCCATGCATGTACACTGTTTGTTCCTTAACCTTCCATAGCCATGATGACCCTGATGAAATGATGCCTGCACAGAAATCTCACTTGGTACACATGGTTCTTGCATGCCATGGTTTTCAGAAGTGCCCATCACACTGTCACTGTGCTCTTGAACTTGACACTGAGTTGAACATGAAAATGACACCACAGGTTCACTATGTACCTCCTGGGCACATTCACTGTCACAAACCTCCATATCCACTATGCTGCTGTGGGGCTCCGGATCCAGTTTAGTCCAGCGTATCTTTGCAGCTTTAGATCTCTTTCCTTTAGATGGCATGATGATATTTGTGGAAGGAGCTATAATTCTCCTCAGAGCTTTGTTCGAAGAGCTATAATTCCCCTCAGAGTTGTGTTGGAGGAGGAGCTATAATTCGCCTCAGAGCTGTGTGGGAGGAGCTATAACTCCCCTCTGAGCTGTGTGGGAGGAGCAATAATGCTATAATTCCCCTCAGAGCTGTGTGGGAGGAGATACAATTCCCCTTAGTGTTGTGTGGGAGGAGCTATAATTCCCCTTAGAGCTATGTGGGAGAAGCTATATTTCCCCTCAGAGCTGTGTGGGAGAAGCTACATTTCCCATCAGAGTTGTGTGGGAGAAGCTATAATTCCCCTCAGAGCTGTTTAAAAGGAGCTATAATTCCCCTCACAGCGGTGTGGAAGAAACTATAATTCCTCTCAGAGTTGTGTGGGAGGAGCTCTAATTCTCCTCAGCTGTGTGGGAGGAGCTATAATGCTAAGCTGTAATTCCCCTCAGAGCTGTGTAGGAGGAGCTATAATTCCCCTCACAGCGGTGTGGGAGAAACTATAATTCCCCTCAGAGTTGTGTGGGAGGAGCTATAATGCTAAGCTATAATGCTATAATTCCCCTTTGAGCTGTGTGGGAGGAGCTATAATTCCCCTCAAAGCTGTATTGGAGGAGCTATAACTTCCCTCCAAGCTGTGTGGGAGGAGCTATAATGCTATAATTGTCCTTAGAGCTGTGTGAGAGGAGCTATAATTCCCCTCAGAGCTTTGTGATTTTTTTTTTCAAAAATGATTTTGTTTTTTTGTTTTTTCAAAAATGATTTTGTTTTTTTGTTTTTTCAAAAATGATTTTTTTAAATGATTTTTTTTTTTTCAAAAGTAATTTTTTTTTCAAAAATATATTTTTTTTTCAAAAATATTTTTTTTTTTTCAAAAATGATTTTTTTTTTAATTTTTTTTTTTTCAAAAGTAATTTTTTTTTCAAAAATATATATTTTTTTCAAAAATATTTTTTTTTCAAAAATATTTTTTTTTTCAAAAATTAATTTTTATTTTTTTCAAAAATATTTTTTTTTTTTTACATGGGGCGGTCATAATGTTTTGGCTGATCATGGGGTGGTCATAATGTTTTGGCTGATCATGGGGTTGTCAGCTTTTGTCACCTCCCACTCTAGTTTTGAACATTTCGCCATTCATTCCTATGGGACCAATTTTGCCGCAAAAACGACGATATTTCGTGGACCATTCGGCGAAACGTTCCACAAAGTAATAGCACACCAATCGGGAAAAATCCGCACGTTTCGGTATATTACTTGTCTCTGTAGTGTGGAAAATGTGGGAGGAGTCTACAAGCATTATCAAGTCTAGCAGATGAAGTCACATGCATTTGGGGTGTCTCAGCATCTTGTGTTTACAACCACTGTTTCCTAGCAACATTTCCTTTTGAACATTTTGCCATTCATTCCTATGGGACCAATTTCGCCGCAAAAACGACGATATTTCGTGGACCATTCGGCGAAACGTTCCACAAAGTGATAGCACACCAATCGGGAACAATCCGCACGTTTCGGTATATTACTTGTCTCTGTAGTGTAAAAACTGTGGGAGGAGTCTACAAGCATTATCAAGTCTAGCAGATGAAGTCACATGCATTTGGGGTGTCTCAGCATCTTGTGTTTACAACCACTGTTTCCTAGCAACGCTCATGCCCTGTTTATGCTTCCCAAATACTACTTCATCAAAACTGCCCCATCAGAATTACCCCATCAAAACTGCCCCATCATATTCCTCTATTATAAATCAGTACATGGTGTGTCTGTCCCCTCCCCCGGGCTCTGTAATCAGCTGAGATGCTCCAGCCACCTTCCCCCCCTGTGTATAACAGAAGCTTTGGTAACCATGGCAACAAAACAAACACTAACAGTACACTCTGATTAATGGCTAAAATTTCCTGAAATGACCTCTAAACAAATGGCCGTATTTTAAAAACTTTACATCCTACAGCGAAGATCTTTATATTGTGAGAATCACAAGACCCAGACCTAGATTTTGATGTATAGTATGTCTGTGAAATATTAAAAATGAAGGCACGGTCGCAGTTTAGAAATTGCCCTTCAAATTTGGAGGGGGCTAGAGTGTAGTTTCAATGAATGTCAATGGACGGCGTGAGTTACAAACAAATGGTCATATTGTGAAAACTATCAGGACTATGGCTTAGCCGTGGACATGTTTAGTGGCAGCAGGGATAGCTGAACGTTTTGATATAAGATTTGTGTAGGTGGGCTTGAAAATGAGGGAGTGGTGGCAGTTTAGAAATCATGTTCTGATTTTTCAGCTTTTGTCATCTCCCACTCTAGTTTCCCCATTCATTCCTATGGGACCAATTTCGCCGCAAAAATGACGATATTTTGTGAACCATTCGGCGAAACATTCCACAAAGTAATAGCACACCATTCGGGAACAATCCGCACGTTTCGGTATATTACTTGTCTATGTAGTGTAAAAACTGTGGGAGGAGTTAGGGTGGTAAATTTGGCTATAATAATAAGAATAATATATATGTGAGATAACAGTAGGTGGTCTTGCTATGCAAGAACACTTAATAACGAAAGTCCCAACATGTCATTTATGCCTGTGAGACCTTGCCTGTTACCAGTGTTCTCTTGCTTCCAGAATATCACACAAATCATTACTACACTTGTACTCCCATGCCTTAGTGGATGTCTTTGTAACATCACACTATTACAATTACTTGACGCTCGCCCGGCACAAAAAGCCGCCCAGGTTAAAAAACCCGCGGCGGCGTTATGCAAGGCTACAGTCTATATCCATCTCAGATTGGCCTCCATGTTGCGACTCTGGCGGACATGCGCAGTCCGCCAGGGAAGCTCTCTGTGTCGGTGGGTGGAGTGGGCGTGCTAACGTCCCAACGTATGGGCTCGCATATGCTAGCCACGGACAGGACGGCGATCACTCCTCCCAGGGGGCCATACATGGCTTGCACCTGCCTCCTCTCCCTCAACCTAAATTAGCTGTTGTAATCAGATATCAACAGCTGATTGGAGGAAAGAGGCTTCTTAAACCAGCTGATTCTCATGCCAGACATCCTCCACACACTGCGGTATGTTACCGGCCTGAACTTGATCCGATTCACTCTCATGTCATGTAAGTTAAACTACTTTTATTCACCAACTATGATACCAACCTAAGCTGGCCAACTTTACTTCTATTTATTGTGGCTATAACTGGGACTTTTCTTGCTTGATTGAGTTCACATTAGACTGATAGTTATATGCGGAGTTCCACCCAAATTTTGAACAATATCTGTATGTATTCTCTTCCTTGCCTAGATGCTGACATGCCGTTTAAAAAAATTTAAATTGCCGTAATTACCTTTTATTTTACTATTCTTCTTTGCACTTCCTGGTTCTCCTCCCGTGGGAGTAGGCGTGTTTCTAGCCTCTCCCAGACTCCTGGGAGCTAGTCTCAGGCTTCCCAGGATGCCACTGAGCATGTGCGGGAACGAGCGGTGAATGCTGGGAGCACAGCATTTACCACATCCAGGAAATAAATGCTTGTGGGCTTCAAATGCCCACAATGAAGATGGAAACCGCCTGCAGTGAATAATATAAGTTATTCTTTCCGACAAAATCTGACACAGGCGGACATATTACACACAATATGTGAGTATGTAATGCTGAGAAGAAAAGTTTGTGAATGAATTTAAAAAAAAAAAAAACGATAGGTGGACCCCCGCTACTATGCATTACAATTAACTCCTAACTAAAAAACTCATTAAATCTATTTGGAGGCTCTACAGCCATAATAATTCCTGTATACTTCTTTACTCATGTAGCACTTGGAGTAAATAATCCTCGAATCTGCATGTTTATAAATGAACAATCATTACCTATTGGTTATGCAATCTCTACCCTCTACCCTAAATCTGCTAATTACATCTATATTTGGCTTTGTCTGGGACCTTTTTGTTCACTCCCAGTCAACTTGATAGATTAACCCCATAAAGGATTAACTATATGATGACTAATATACTTTAGACCAAGCCTCACTATATATACTGTACATGTGACAGGTATGTCTCTGTCAAGCAAATCAAGTCCCATCTGGCCACCCAATATCACAGTATCTATACTATTTCTTTTTAAGCAACCCTTTAGCGTAAAGACACAATCATTTTAAAATAATACTTGCAATCTAAATAGACAACTAATTGAATACCCTATCTACTACCTCTTTAGCTATCAAAAGATTCACCTACATCAACTTTGGAGCCACCTTCAGGTATGAACCTAATTTTGCAAACCAACCTCCTTACTATATTAAAATAGGACCTCCTACTATTTATTTATGTTATTACATTTCTTGCAGGATTTGCCTCTCAGCCTCAATGGAGCCTCAAGCATTTAGTTTATGCCCATATTTCTTGGGCTTTTCTTTTCTTTTTGAAGAGAACAACATATATATACTCTTGGTGGAGTAAAAAAATCCACTTCTACCTGTTTACATCATCTCCAACACATAGATGTTTGTTCATATTGGAATCAAGAGCATACTGGGCAGAGAGACTTTGTCACTGTCGTTGTTTTTAATCACAAATCTTATGGAATGTCAAATCAGCCAATACAGTGTTTAATGTAAGTGTATTAGATATGAAAATTACATTATGAAATGCTTTATTGATGGATACTCAGATATTGATTATTATCTTTTCAATATATCTTATTTAATACAGAACCATTTAAAGAGTACACTACCCTTGAGGAAGGAGTTTAATTGACTCTGAAACGCGTCGGGTGAAAGTACTGCTTCAAAACTCTGTATATACACGATTGTAATACTGATGGATTTACATTCCTAATAATAGATGTTACAGTTGTTGTCATATTTTATTATGTTAATTCAATAAATTATATTTGTACCAAGTATACTTCTTTTATGATTGCTACATGTGCCTGAAAAGTCCACCACTAGGGGACCCCCTTTGCTGTTATGTATAAATAATTTTGAATGTGGCACAAATTCACAGTCAGATGCTGATCTACAATATACATTACTGATCCCAATGGTGTGCATCTGTCACCTGGCCTCAGGTGGCCTGACAGTTTGAACAGCCTTGGACCCGGCTGACGGGCTGCTTCTTGTAGCCGATCCATTGCAGGGTATTGTTCACAGACTTGAGACCCAGGAATCTAATCAGAACCCTGAACCTGTAGCCTTGAGTACAATCAGCGGCTGCACCTATCGCACCAGTTGCAGCCGCGCATTATTACTGCCAGCTCCGTCCCATTTCTCTGGGGACTCCAAGGCCTGCAGGGGCTTCCTCAGCCAATGCACCATTCATTTTGAGCTCCAGCCTCAAAACTTTCTGTCTGATCGGGCTAAGGTAGCCTATATCATTTCCCTCCTCTCCGTTGAAGCTCTAGCCTGGGCTGCCCCCCCTGTGGGAGAAGAATGATCTGGTGGTTTCCAGCCTGTCTGACTTCTTGAAGCTCTTTCATAACAACTTCAAGGAGCCAGCTCGGGTTTCTTCAGCGGCTATTGCCCTTTTAAGCCTTCACCAAGAATCTTGTTCAGCGGCACAATATGCGCTTCAGTTCCGTATCCTCATAGCTGAATTGAGCTGGAACAATGAGGCCCTGGTCGCAACCTTTTCACATGGCCTCTCTGACTGACTGAAAGACGAATTAGCAGGAAGAGCCATCCCCGCCAGTCTGGACGATGTAATTTCCTTGTGCAATCAGATTGACATTCATTTCCAGGAGAGGTCCCTAGAAAAAAGACGCCAGCACTCCCTGGGCCCTAGTCAGCCTGAGTTCTTCCCCTGTCGCCCTGTGGAGCATCCTCTGTCTGCTGAGGAACCTATGCAGCTGGGCCAAACCAGACTAACCCCCGAAGAACGTGTTAGGCACAGAACTCTGGGCTTGGGTCTTTATTGTGGGGGCAAGGGTCATTTTCGTGACTCTTGCTCGCTTTGTCCGGGAAATGCTCAGGTCTAATACATTTAGAAGGTAGAGTATTGGACCCAGAAACATCACCTTCTCATCTTCTTCTTCCGATGTTCCTCCAAGTAGGCACTTCTCCCCAATCGGTCCTAGCATATCTGGACTCCGGGGCTGCCGGCAATTTTATGGACTGGAGAACTGCTTCTTCTATGAAGCTTACCCTTTCTCCCCTCACTACACCACTGGTAGTCTCGGCAATTGATGGCACTGTGGTCCCTGGGGGCCCTATCCACTTCCAGACGCTACCTATTAGGATGTCGGTAGGGATACTCCACCAGGAGTGGATTTCCTTCCTCATTCTACCCAAGGCCTCTACCCCCATTGTATTGGGCCTTCCTTGGCTGCAGCTCCACTGTTCACATGTGGACTGGGTTTCTGGGCAGATCCTGGCTTGGGGTCCTTCGTGTTTCTCATCCTGTCTTCTCAAGGTGGCCCCCAAGGAGAGACTTCCCATTGCTAACACATCCGTATCTTTTGATCTTCCCGCGGCATACAGCGATTACCGGGATGTGTTCTGTAATTAGTCTGCTGAGGTGCTTCCTCCCCACAGGTCTTTTGACTGTGCTCTTGACCTTGTCCCTGGAGCAGCTCTGCCCAGGGGTCGTACCTACACTCTGTCCATTCCAGAGACCCAGGCCATGTCTGAGCATGTCGCTGAGAATCTGGAGAGAGGTTTCTTCTGAAAATCCCCATCGCCAGAGCAGGGTTCTTTTTCGTTGCCAAATAGGATGGTAACCTGAGACCCTGCATCGACTATCGAGGTTTAAACGCAGTGATAAAGCATGTCACTTGCCACCGTTGCTTGCCACCAGATTTTATTATTTATTTATTACAGGTACTTATATAGCGCCGTCAATTTACACAGCGCTTTACATATACGTTGTGCATTCACATCAGTCCCTACCCTCAAGGAGCTTACAACCTAAAGTCCCTAACACAGATTCATACATATACTAGGGCCAATTTTAGACAGGATCCGATTAACCTACCAGCACATCTTTAGAGTGTGAGAGGAAACCGGAGTACCCGGAGGAAACCTATGCAGGCACAGAGAGAACATGCAAACTCCAGGCAGATGGTGTCATGGTCGGGATTCGAACCAGCGACCCTTTTTGCTGCTAGGTGAAGGTGCTAACCACTACACCACTGTGCTGCCCAGATGAAGCGTGTCACTTGCCACTGTTGCTTGCCACCAGATGAAGAGTGTCACTTGCCACCATCGCCTGCAACCCAGATGAAGCATGTCACTTGTCACCTGCTGCCAGAGAGAAAGCAGGGAGAGAGAGAGAGAGGGGGGGACAGGGGGACAGAGAGAGGGGTCAGGGTCTGGTCAGTGACAGTGCTCAGCTCACTTACTTGGATGGTCCAGGGGGCGCTCACAGTCAGCGGTTTTGATGTGGCTGTCAGCTGCTTGTTTAACCACTTGACGACCACCTCACGCTGATATACGTCAGCAGAATGGCACGGGCAGGCAAAATCACGTACCTGGTACGGACCCCCCCCCCGGTGCCAGAGGCGGCCGTCATTTCTTCGCGGGCGATGAGAGGTGAGGGGGAGGCCATCCATTCGTGGCCACCCCCTCCAGATCGCTCCCGGCGAATGAAAATCCTTCCTCTCCCTCTGTTTACATTACAGAGGCAGAGGAAGGATTTTCATTCGCGGGCGATGAGAGGTGAGGGGGAGGCCATCCATTCATGGCCACCCCCTCCCGGCGAATGAAAATCCTTCCTCTGCCTCTGTAATGTAAACAGAGGGAGAGGAAGTGATGTCATCCCTCCTCGAGCCGGTCTTTTCATTCCGGCGCCGAGGAGAGAAGACATCAAGTAAGTGCACCAACACTACACTTTCAGTAGAACATGCCAGGAACACTTTTCACCCCCCAGTCCCCCCCGATCACCCCCAGATCACCCCCCTGTCACAGTGACACCAATAGCAGTTTTTTTTTTTGCATTGGTGTCAGTTTGTGACAGTTATAAGTGTTAGGGCAGTTAGGGTTAGCCCCCTTTAGGTCTAGGGTACCCCCCTTTAGGTCCAGGGTACCCCCCTAACCCCCCCTAATAAAGGTTAACCCCTTGATCACCCCCTGTCGCCAGTGTTCTAAGCGATCGTTTTTCTGATCGCTGAATTAGTGACACAGGTGACGCTAGTTAGGGAGGTAAGTATATAGGTTCGCTGTCAGTGTTTTATAGCGACAGGGACCCCCATATGCTACCTACTAAGGTTTTAACCCCCTGATTGCCCCCTAGTTAACCCTTTCACCAGCGATCACAGTATAAGTGTTACAGGTGACGCTGGTTAGTTTGTTTTTTTTTTTATAGTTTATTATAGTTTTAGGGCACCCGCCGTTTATTACCTTATAAAGGTTTAACCCCCTAATTACCCGGCGGTGATATAAGTTAAGTTTTTAGGATCAGATAAGGTCTGCGTTGCCCCAGGCAGCGTCAGGTTAGCGCCAGTAGCGCTAACACCCACGCACGCAGCATACACCTCCCTTAGTGCTACAGTATCTGAACGGATCAATATCTGACCCGATCAGATCTATACTAGTGTCCCCAGCAGTTTAGGGTTCCCAAAAACGCAGTGTTAGCGGGATCAGCCCAGATACCTGCTAGAACCTACGTTTTGCCCCTCGGCCCAGCCCATCCCAGCCCACCCAAGTGCAGTATCGATCGAGTCAGGCCTGATCCCTGTGATCGCTAACAGTTTTTTGGTAGCGTTTTGATACAGTCGCTGACAGTCAGGAGCTTTTTTGCCTGTGAGTCTCACTAGTGTACCCCTAAATTTAGAGTCCAAAATGGCAAATCGAAGGTACACTAGTGAAGAGGCCTACACGTTTCTGAGCATTACAGATAGTGAAGAGGAAGTCACTCATCTGTCAGATTCAGGCTCAGAATACGATCCTGTAGAAGACAGCGGCTCCATGACAGATAGCTCTGACGACGGAGTTGTGGTCCCTGCTAAGGTCAGGCGTACCAGACCCCAAACTTCTTCTTCTGTCCTTGAAGTGCAAAACCGCAGGTCCCTCATATGAAGCAGAGAAGTACTAGTGCCGCTATTTCTTCTGGTGAACTGGCAAGCACCAGTGGCCTAGTACACCCTGGTTGTATATCCAGCACTGCAGTATCACGTGGTGACGTGGCGAGTCCCATAAGTGCAGTTCAAGCTGGCGAGGTGGCAAGCACAAGTAGTGTCCCGCTGCCACCAAGAAGACAAACACAGGCCCATCGTGCCCATAGTGCCCTTCCTGCTGCATTCGCCAATCCGAATTGGGAACCCACCACTTCTGCAGCACCCGTACTTCCCCCATTCACTGGCCAACCCGGAATTCAGGTGGAAACAGTTGATTTTACGCCACTGGATTTTTATTCGCTGTTTTTCACCAAAGATCTCTACAGATCTATTGTGGACCAAAGCAATTTGTACGCTGGTCAACACATCGCCACTATTCCCCAGTCCTCCCTTGCCAGAGATTGAAACCAATTACGGTTTCCGAATTTAAGCTCTTTCTGGGCCTTTCCCTCAACATGGGCATAAATAAAAAGAGTATGTTGCGGTCATATTGGTCCACTGACCCAATTTACCATATGCCCGTGTTCTCTGCCTCCATGACCAGGGCACGATACGAGCAGATTTTGCGGTTCACTTCAACGACAATGAACTCTGTCGCGCTCGTGGAGACCCTGGATACGATCGGCTCTACAAAATTCGGCCCCTCGTAAACCACTTCAACCAACGTTTTGCAGACTTGTTTACTCCCCATCAAGTTGTCTGCGTGGATGAGTCCCTGATTAAATTTTCTGGCCGCTTGTCATTCAAACAGTACCTTCCCAGCAAGCTTGCCAGATACGGGGTCAAGATGTATAAGCTCTGTGACAGGGCCACAGGCTATACATGTAGTTTTATGGTTTACGAGGACAAAGATAGTCACGTAGAGCCGACAAACTGCCCTGACTACATAGGAAGTGCTGGCAAGATAGTGTGGGACTTGGTGTCACCATTATTCGGAAAGGGGTACCATTTATATGTGGACAATTATTACACGAGCGTGCCACTTTTTAGCCACCTTTTTGATCATCAGATTGGAGCATGTGACACCGTGCAAGCTAATCGCTGGGGCTTTCCCCAGCGGCTTGTAGATTCCCGTCTTGGGCTGGGGGAGAGAGCCTGCTTGCAGTGTAATAACTTGCTCGCTATGAAGTGGAGGGACAATAAGAATGTTTTCGTTCTTACCTCCCTTCATGCAGACACGACGGTCCAAATTACTACGGCGACTGGTGTTGTGGAGAAACCCCTCTGTGTCCACGAATATAACCAAAATATGGGAGGGGTGGACCTCAACGACCAGTTGTTGGCGCCGTACCTAGTTGCCCGTAAGGCCAGACGCTGGTACAAAAAAGTGTCTGTTTATTTATTTCAATTGGCTTTGCTGAATGCTTATGTGCTATACAGAGCTTCAGGACGGACTGGATCCTTCCTTAAATTCCAGGAAGAGATCGTCAGAGCCACAATGCATGCTGGGAAGCCTGAGACTAGCTCCCAGGGGACTGTGGGAGGTCTTGGAGAGGCTAGAAACACGCCTACTCCCATGGGAGGAAAACCAGGAAGTGCTAAGAAGATTAGAAAAAAAAGGTAATTACGGCGATTTCAATTTTTTTACACAGCATGTCAGCATCTAGGCAAGGAAGAGAATGCATAGAGATAATGTTCAAAATTTGGGTGGAACCCCGCTTTAAGCATTTCTCTACAATTTCCAAACTCATTATAGACTGCTGCTGGAGTGAAAAATCAAATATGTTGTTTTTAATGGTTAGGTTTGAACATGCACTACAGACACAGATTTAGTCGTTATATAACATCTTTATTTAAGTAAAACCGTTTCCTCAAGAATATTGCTGTTTTCACAAAAGGCTAACTAAAAAAATACCAAACCCCCCCCCAAAAAAAATAGGAACTTTTTGCGTGACTGTTATGCCAACAGTAAAGCATCCTGAGACAATTCATGTGTGCGGTTGGCTGCTTTTCAGCCAAGGGAGTGGTGGCCCCACTCACAATTTTGAGGAACACAGCCATGAATAAATGGTACAAAAACATCCTCAGGCTCCGAGAACAACTTCTCCTAACCATCTAAGAACAGTTTGGTGATGAATAAAAATGCCTTTTCCAGCATGATGGAGTTCCTTACCATAAAGGCAAAAGTGATAACTAAGTGGTTTGGGAAAGTGGGAACAAAAAACTGAAATTTTGGGTCCATGGCCAGGAAACTACCCAGACCTTAATCCCTTTTGAGAACTTGTGGTGGACTGGTGGTCATGGTCAATCCGACCTCAAGAGGCTGGTGAGGGTGAGGGAACCAAAAAAACTCACAAATTCTGACAAGCTGCAAGCATTGATTATGCAAGAATAGGCAGTAGAAGAACAAAGGGTTGCGCTAATACTAGTAGTGCGTAATGTAAAATCTACAGTGCAAGAGGTTTATACAGTGATCATACATAACAAATAAATAAATATAAAAATAAACCAATGTGCAAAACATATGGTAATGGTGAAAGAAACAGTTCCATCCAATGAGGCATCAATAAAATGTCATAGTGAGTTTAGATCACCAAAAAATAAAAGTCCAAGTGACAATAAGTGTATTTTTGTAATAGCGAAGAGGGGTCCACCACCAGAGAATAGAAGGGGTTGCTTCTTACCAGAAGGCCATGACCCCCCACCACGTGTGCCCCTGGAAGACGTGATGATGTCACGAAACGCGTAGGGCGGAGCCAGACGACGCGCTGACGTCACCCGCGAGCGAGTTGTATTCCAGCAGGACGGGTTTGTCCGAGCTCCGGTGGCCACGGAGCCGGACTTAAGGCTGTTTTATCAATTACGTTTGTGTGGCTGATGTTGAGATGACCTCTGGTGGACACCGCTGGCAGTTCCCATCCTTTGGCTTTTAAAGTTTTCTGCTTGCTGTGACCCTCTGTGGTGGGGGGTCATGGCCTTCTGGTAAGAAGCAACCCCTTCTATTCTCTGGTGGTGGACCCCTCTTCGCTATTACAGAAATACACTTATTGTCACATGGACTTTTATTTTTTGGTGATCTAAACTCACTATGACATTTTATTGATGCCTCATTGGATGGGACTGTTTCTTTCACCATTACCATATGTTTTGCACATTGGTTTATTTTTATATTTATTTATTTGTTATGTATGATCACTGTATAAACCTCTTGCACTGTAGATTTTACATTACGCACTACTAGTATTAGCGCAACCCTTTGTTCTTCTTATGCTTATTTACAATTGATGTTTTTTGTTGGGATTGCTGCTTTACATATTCTTTTTTGGTTTACAGCGCAGTTTTTTTCTATTTTCTATATAAGAATAGGCAGTGCCACTGCCAGTGCCGGACCGCTGCCAGATTAGTCAGGAATCAGGATGTGGCACTGGCACAGAAGTTGATTGACAATGACAACATCCCAGTGATGCCACAAATGTTAGGCCCAGGGCAAATTGCAGCAGACGTCTTGAAAAAGAAGGGTCTGCAAATATTGACTCTTTCCATAAACTTAATGTAATTGTCAATAAAAGCATTTGACCCTTATGCAATGCTTTACCGGATACAATGATCTGACACAAATCTCAGATCATGTATACCAGATACATCTGACACAAAAAGATCTAAAAACATTGAAGCAGTACTGGCAGACATTGTCAAAATTAATATTGGTGTCATTTTGGCCATAGCTGTACATGTACATAGCCAAGTACAGAACACACAGGCAGCAGCACACTGCAGTGACTGCACAGGCACTGTTACTGCCTGTCTGGCACAGGCACGGCATAATAAATCAATACTTGAGGGTAATGCTTATTTCTACAATAAGAATACGTTTACTGTCATTTTATTATTTCAACAGATCTAATTCTCAGATACATTCAAAGAAAAAGTGCGCAGTCTAAAATATTGCCATTAGTGTGTGGATTTACTGGATTATAACAGTCACCAATTTTTATCAACTCCTCTCTCTCTCAGCATTCACAATGACAATAATAGAGGTAAATATCACACTAAAAGACTACTGGGGCAGGACCCTGGCGCAAGGTAAGACTCAAAGGCTGCCCTATTTGACTGTCCATTACCGTTACTGATCTATTTTTCTTTTTGATTAGTGTAATATTTACCTATATTGTCAAATTTGTCAATGCTAAGAGATAGAGACAGTCAACAAGTTGATAAAAAGTGGTGGTTGACTTGTTATTGTTCCAGAATCCACATACTAATGGCATTTGTAGCCTGAGCCTCAGCATTTTTCCTATGAATTTAACTGACAATTAAAACTGTTGAACTATTGATTCTTCCTATCACAATAAGCACAACCCACAAGTATTAGGTATGCTTCTTATGTTAGAAATACTTGAAGAGAATAATAAAACACTCCTATTTGTTTTGATTCATTTTAAGGAAAGCACTTGGTGCCAACATGACCCTTGCTCTATTCCGCCGACCTCTAGAGAGGTCACCTGTAGCACTGAATACCCTCTCTGCAAAGGCTTGAGAAGCTGGCATAGCCAGCAGGTCTAATGCAAAAGGTATTAGCTGTTGATAAAAAGTGTCACTCTTTGACAGCCAAAATTCTGTTGAGGTGTACTCCGATTCCTCACTGATGGTAACTTGGTGTAAAAGCTCTTCCTTATATTTTCTGATCTGCTGCTCTGTGTTGTTTGGGGAGATCCTCTGCCTGGGTCTTCTGCGGCATTTAGAAAGAAGCTGAAAGACTGGCTGCTTAGATGTGGATGCCGGTGGTTCTTCCACTTAGTGCAATAGTTCTTCTACCACATCATCTTCTTCAGAAAATTCCTCAAGTTGTGTGTGTGGCAATGTGGATTTTCTTGCGGCATACTCCTCTGCCTTTTTTAAGCAGTTCTTGAATATTCTCATCCGCCACATCAACAAGGGTTTCACAGACAATAGGGTTGACAAAACAAGCATCTGCTGCAAGTGTCGAGAACATTTCGTCAGTTGGATCTAAGAATGAAGAAAAACGCTGGTTCACACTCCCTTTCATCCTCTGTGCAATTGTGGCAAGATCTTGGTAGCTAGTGTTCTGTTTAAAGTCCTCAAGATGGCTGAGCAGATCAAAGAGGGCGGGAACAGCCAGGGACATGGACATGGTGTCACTCTAGAGGGTTTTAGTATGTTCTGCAAAAGGCAGCAGTAGGTCATGCAATGATGTGAGCTTTTGCCATTCACTAGGGAGCAAGTCCCATCCCATGTTGTTTGTGATTTGGCAGACTGACTCTTTCAGTTTGAGGAGTCTTGCAATCATGTTGAATGTACGTGACCAGCGTGTGGGGCAGTCATTTAAAAGAATAAGGCTACAATGCTCCAATAGCTTCTGTGTTGCAATTGAAGACTTGCAGAAGAGGTTCACTGTTGATCTTGCTTTATCCAGTATTCTCATCACACTTGCCTCCTTATGCACCATGTGGATCACAAGTTGCAAGGTATGCACCACATATGGTGTCCGGTCCATGTCAATCTGTTGGTACCTAAAAAGTGGAACACACACAGCCCAATAAGCATAAAGTATATAGAAAAGGTTTCTGTTCCATTCTATTATTTTAACACTTAACATCTTGGAATACTTTTACAGTACACAAGACTACAAATAAAGTGGAAAAATAGCAAAGGTGCACCCCATAGATTAGAGCAGATAGCACCCCCATATCACTCATCTCATAGCCATTGTGATATTTGTCTGGTGTCACCGTGTCAACTGTCAACCATATCATCATGTAAAAGAATAGTAAAAATGGCTCACTTACCGCAGATCATCAATTTCGGTCTCAGCCTCAGAGTCACTTTCCGTCATGGGGGAGTCTTCCTCACTAGAGCTGGGTGGTTCTTCTGCTGCTGCTGTGGTTTGTTTAAATGCTGCCACCATATTGCTCCCATTGTCTGTTATCACTGTTAGGATCTTCCTCTTTGTTATGTCCCACTCTTGGAAGCATTTGTCCACACATGATTTGATTGACTGTGCAGTGTGTGGGTGGGCTACTTGTTCAAGGGCCAACAATATGTGTTCAAGTTTATGTTGTTCAACACAAAAGCAGCATCCACTTATGGCAAGGAATGAAGCTGAGAGTCCTTTTTTGGTCCACAAATCAGTGCAAATAGATACTCTCCGAGCGGCAGCCACTCTTTTTGAATTTTTATTTTTCATCTCCATACTGTTTGTCAATCAGATTGCTTATTTTAGTTTTCTTTGGAACAGTCAGCTGTCTCCATCATGCCAACAAAGTCCTCATCTTCAATCGTTCTGACTGGTAATCTGGTGCGCCCAATCCATCTTGCTATGGCCTCCTCCCTGGCATGTTGTTTCTTAGAGTCAATTTTATATTTTGAAGCACCTAAAAGAGCAGTGCAAATAGATTGATGTGGTTGTGCACTGCCACTGGCCTGACTTGGTCCATCATTTTGAGGTTTTCTGTATCTGTGGGGTTGAATTAGGAGGGAAAATTAAAGTTATTCTGATTTTACGTTCTCTAGTCAGCTCCAAGTAGTCTCTTTATAATATACTATATGTATAGGCCAGGGCCGGCTTTAGGTGCCTGTGCTGTGCCAAAATTGACAGTGCCCTAGGCCCCATCCAGTGACCACTGACCACATCCTTCTACATATATTTTGGTGAGATACTTAAATTCGGGGGAAAGCAGCAGCTGATAGATATTATGAAATCAAATTACTCGCTCCCATTAAAATTTAGTGACACAGCGGTCATTCAAATGCATCTTTTTTTAGGAAAAAATACACTTTCATGAATTAAAAAAAAACTAAACAGTAAACGTAGCCCAATTTTTTTGTATGGTGTGAAATATGATGTTACGCCGAGTAAAAATCTCCATAGGCGGCTCTTTAAAAAAAAAAACTGTTACCAGGCTAGAGTTACAGAGAAGTTCTAATTCTAGAATTATTGCTCTCACTCTGATGATCGCGGCGATACCTCACATGTATGTTTTGAACACCATTTACATATGCAAGCGCGACTTAGGTTTTCTTTGCTGCGCTCACTCGCGGGGACAGGGGCCCTTTTAAAAAAAAAAAATTTTCTTATTCATTTTATTTATTTTTACATTGTCACATGTTGCTATGCTTACCTTTTTATGAATCTCAGGATAAGTTGTCCGCAAATGACGCTTCAAGTTTGTTGTATTTTTACCAGCGAGTGTCGCTCTACATGCTTTGCAAAGAGTCTTGTTGTCCTTAACATCAAATGTAAAATACATCCATAGATCTTCTCTTTCTACCAGTGACAATCACAGAAGCCGACATTTCCAGTATAGTTTGGACTTTGGAGTCTTGGACGTACGGTGGGGAGGAACTGGAAGCCTGTATGCTGCAGTGTTCTCGACAGTGGTCTGAGTAGAGTAGGCCTGTGAAATTAGGAAATAATTGGCATGCAGTGAGTACAGTACACAAGGTGCTGGAGCCTGGATGGTGGTCTGAAGGGATGGCCTATAACTAATCAACCGTGCATTTGCAAAAAGGCCTGGCCCTGGATGCCAGTGCCACTGCCTGTCAGAGGAGGCCTGCACAGTTGCACTTGCACTGTTGCACAGTGTGCTCTGGACAGATGGTAGTCATCTAAGGGCAGTGAGGGGAGGGGGGAGGCCTCAGGCCTGTTGTACTTACCACAATTATTGTACTGCAGTGCGAAGTACTGCACTAGTCTGCTCAGTCTGCTCTCAACCTCTCAGTGTGCTCTTCTGCCTCTGGGCAGCGGGCGCGGTGCCGGCGTCAGAAGGAGTCGGACTTGGGAGTGCTCGACAGTGGTCTGATTAGAGTAGGAATGTGAAATTAGGAAATAAATGGCATGCAGTGAGTACAGTACACAAGGTGCTGGAGCCTGGATGGTGGTCTGAGGGGGATGGCCTATAATAATCGACAGTGCATTTGCAAAAAGGCCTGGCCCTGGATGCCTGTGCCACTGCCTGTCAGAAGAGGCCTGCAGAGTTGCACTTGCACTGTTGCACAGGTGGTCATCTAAGGGCAGTGAGGGGAGGGGGAGGCCTCAGGCCTGTTGTACATACCACAATTATGTACTGCAGTGCAAAGTACTGCACTAAGACTAGCTCTGCTGATGTCTGCTCTTTCAGCCGAAGTTCTTTGCTTCTGGACGGTGGGCGCGTCGTCAGGAGTCGGACTCGGGACTGCTCTCTCTCACAGTTTCCTCTCGCCTCACTCACACTGGCGTCGGACTCGTCACGGTGGTGCTGGGCGCGGATTGCGTAAGTAGAAGGAGCTCCGTAAAAAAACGGAAGTTGGTAAATGTCCCTCCTTGCCATTTTCATCTAGTTGTCATCTGATAAAGAAAACGGATCCAATTTTTGTCATAGTTTTCGTCAGTGGACGAAAACATGCTGTACTTTTCGTTCCGTTTTCCTCACTGTAAAAATGCCATTGACAAAATCGTTGATGAAAACATTTTTGTTGACGAAATTAACACTGGTTTATATACTGTTTTTGTGGGTGTTTGCAAAATTAAAGTGGGCCGGTCTGGATGAAGTCCAGGGCCAAATTTTTGTCCCAGTTCAGCCCTGAGTACATGCCTCCCCATCACTGGTGTCAGTGGGAGGAATACTGCCCCAATGTCCGTGTCAGTAGCAGGAACTTTGCCCCACTGTTGCTGACTAATAATAGAATACTGCCCCAAGGGCTGAATAAAAGCAAGGGGCCACAGTTTGGAGACCACTGCACTAGAGGTTGTGGCATGATTGTTCGGCCGACTACTGTCGATGGGACATGACTGAAAAAGGTCTGCCGATTGGCTCCCGATCAGCGCTCTCAGCCAATGGTTGGGAGCGCTGACCAGTGTTCTGGTGGGGGGTGGGTACGAATCCATCAGAACACAATAGCACAGCAGGGGAAATCACTCTACTAACATAGTTAGTACAGTGGCACCTCCAGAGCGGTCAGTTTTCTTTTGTTTAGCCCTGCTAGGTTGAACAAAAAAAAAAACAAAGTGTGTACTAGGCTTATGCCATGTGGGCATTGGGAGTTACTACATTTATTAGAACAGTTGAGTGCCATTATTTCCCCTGATTTCCATTGGTCTCCACAGAAAGGGTTAATGAGCTAAGGAACTGAGAGGCGTGTCACTCATGTTCACTCTTTGCTCTCTTTTTGTCTTTCAGCACCATTGATCCTTGGTTCCACTTAAGTTAGTTCTTGCTGCCAACTACAGTGACCCGGTCACCATCGGCTATTTAAACCTTTCCTGCTTTTAACAGCTGGTTTATGAGCATTCAACAATTTTTACCCATTTTTCTCAATTAAGTTGCAGCTGTTAAGCAGTGCAAAATGTTGGATTCCAAGCAAAATGGGAGCAGTCCCCCATCAGGTGTTTCCAGTTCATGACCCACTGACAGTTTTGAACCAGCCTGCAGTGTCCCTGCTCAGGGACCTGAAGCTGATGCCTATTTCTATGTCTTCCACACTAGAATCTGTGTCTGACATTCTTGCAATGGTAGCAGCCTTTGAGTGTTATGTTGCAGAGGTTTTGTCTGACAAATCCTTGATGGATAATTTGGTTCCTGGGGAGCCGCAAGCAGCCATCATAGCTCTCAGGCTTAAAGTTATATCATTTCTTTTTGATGCCATCTTAAATGAAACAACCTGTAAGTTCTGCTAGTGCTGTTACTAGTCTGGGATCACTGAGAGAACCCGAAACTAGCAATACGTTTCCAGTATACTCCTTACTTGAAGGTCCTTACTTGAACGATTACAGTAACCTCTGATTAACTGTTCTTCCCAAAGGTTTTACAGATCAGTATCCATTTAAGGAAGGCTTTCAGTGAGCTGTTCCCAATATAGATCCAGTATATTCCATGCTAAAAAACAAACAATACCTATTGAAGATGCACTATTGTTAATGGATCCCATTGACCAATGTGTTGCAATTTTTATTTTATTTTCAAATCACTTTTTTTTCACTAGCAGTCCCTGCTTTGCAATCCATCATAGCTGTAATGTCAGTCTGTAAAGCCTCAATAGACCAGATTCAATGTATTTCAATAGATCCAGCTGCTATACTTACTGACCATTGATTTGTAGAGCACTTAGAATTTATGCTTTCAGCCCTAGCCCAATCGCATAGACAGGATGGAGAATATAAACTAACCTATTTCCCGAATGAATTTCCTGCCTGTAAATACAAGAACTCTCTATCTGAAATGTTTGTCTGTGGAACGGAAGTGTAAAAAAAATGTTTACTGTGCATACCTTTTCTTGATGGTCTCTGTGGGGCTTCCTTGAACACTCTGATAAAGGAGGTAACTTGGGGCAAAAGTACATTTAATTTGCTAAAGTTGAAGCCTTAGCCACTAGGAAGACTACCCTTTGAAGCCAAAAAGAGTTCCTTCTTTTTCACAATTTCAACCTCCAAAGCCAAACCAAACCCCGGCCCCTAAATCTTCCAAACCTACAGACAAATACTCTTTGGCACAGAGAGACGCCTACATTTTCCAAGATAGGGAGACATCTATAGGCCTTTACAGACACCTGCAAAGAAAGCATTTCAGGTACCTGTGTAAGAGTCATGTGGGTTTACTTACTAAAACTGGAGCGTGCAAAATCCAGTACAGCTCTGGAGAGAAACCACACAGCTTCCAGGTTTTATTGTCAAAGCTTAGTTTTAGCTTGAACAAGCTGAAGTTAGAAGCTGATTGGCTACCATGCACAGCTGCACCAGATTCTGAGTGCACCACATTTTTTATTGTTCAATATTTTTATTAAAATTTATTTAAAAAAACAAAAAGATAAAGACACAGGAGCGAAAATATCAGTGGATTAAACAGTATCTGCAATACAATGGAACATGGAAAGACATCTGCATGGAGGCGTTCAAATGACAGATCCAGGATAACAAATATAAATGAACAGTGAATACAATCCCAAATGCTAGGTATTAAGTAGAGAGCACTGTCCTAATCCCCCCAGACACCCCATATGGGAGCAAACTGTGTCGGGGAGGGGACAATACAATCAACCTGCAGTTTAGGTAGTAGCTTATGTTCAATGTATTTATATTGAAGATTTTATAGTGTAACGTAACGTGAAAACAATAAATGAGAATAGGGTTACCATAAGTATATTCAGATTGAAGAATACATATATCGACATGAAGAAGCAATAGGATGTTGTAACTTGAGGCTGCTCTAAGCATATGCAGATCGCGCGGTCTTGTGCATTTGAAAAGGTTAGATCTGATTGAGAACGTTATATCAGTATGAGGTGACCATAAGCATATTCAGCTTGAACATTGCACATACCAATAAGGAAATGAAATGTCGCAACTCAAAGTTGCTCTAAGCATAGGCAGAGTGGGAGAATCTATGCATTGTATAATATTAGATCTAATGTTTGCAAGCATGTTGTGGCAAGAGGGGGAACTCATAAGGATAATTGAGTATTCTAGCCAGTAGGACCATTGTTTGGATACTAAGGGTAAACGGCCCTCACAGGTAGAGAACATTCGTTCATAAGAGCCGTGGGTATGTGCCAAGGTAACTAGTTCATGTTTGGTTGAGATGTAGGGGTTTTCCAATGGTGTACAATAGACATATGCGCCGGCAATAAATTTGTTTCGTTCCATTCCGTTTCGTATTAGAATTAATTTGTATTTCATAATTTGTATCCGAAATTCAATTTAAGTTTGTACAGAATACGAATTTTCGTTAGGTTCGTTAATTTTTCGTAACAATTGCGAATGTTCGTTATGATGAATTTATCATTGTGAGGGGCTCCCACCATCCCAGTGCTGTGCTGACTTCTTGGGTTTTTACCTTTTTAGGTTTGTTAACTTTTCGTAACAATTACGAATGTTCGTTAGGAATTTGGATCCGAAATTCGTAAACGAAATTTCGTATTTAGTACAAAATTCAGGAGCATAGCAATTCGTATTTTGGACCCTCCAGAATGTACGAATTTACGGAAATTTGTATGAATTTTCGATTCGTACGAAACTAATCTCACATGTCTAGTGTACAATAGTTAGTCTGGCGGCCAGTAATATGTGGGTGGATATAGTGTGGAAACAATAGGCAATATTTTCCATGCCAATTCCTAGTATTGCACACTCTGGGGAGGGGGGTGAATGTTACACCTGTTACTGCTCTAAGAAGTTGGAACATGTTGTGCCAAAATTTAGATATCTGGGTGCAATTCCATAGGAGGTGGTACAGAGTCCCTACCTTTCCGCACTGTCTCCAGAATGTAGGTTGCATGGCTGGGTCGAATGAATGGATCATAGACAGGGTGATATACCATCTGAGGGTAATTTTGCAAACTAGCTCCCAAAGGTTTGAGGGCCTGGTGGCTCTGAAGTTGATTTTGAAGGCTAGTAGCCATTGGGATGCGCTAAAAGATCGGCCTATATCTTTTTCCCATTTCTGTAGAGGTAGGGTTTTACTGAAGGAAAGCTTGTTTCCTAGTTATAAAATAGTTTGATGCCCTTTGTAGTTGTGTTGGTTGAGGAGAGGTACTTCCATATTTGTGGGTGCACATCTACGTGAGGGTTGCGTATCAGTCAATGAGTAAATTGTATGAATTGGTAGTAGTCCTTCTAAGGGGGGGAAAGAGTTTTGTAAGGACGTGAAGGATCTAAGGAGGTTGTTAGAGTAAAGGTCTGAGATGTATCATATCCCTTTATCTTGCCATGATTGCATTGTGACGTCGGGGATGAGTAAAGAGAATACAGATATTGGCAGTGGTATTCACCAAGGGGAATCCCCTTTGGGTGAGTTAGTGAGTAGATGGTTAAATGCCATTTTTGAGGCAACAATGGTGGGTGATAGGGTGGTATTCCATGTGTTGATCTGGGATGAGCTAAGTAGCCAAGTGCTAAGGTCATAACCAAGGACTTGGGAGGTTTCAATGTTGAGCCAGGGATATGCAGGATCAGGTTTAAACCATGCTTTGAGTTGGGCTAGTATTACAGTATTATAGTAACCTCTGCAGTTTATAAGTCCTGCTCCCCCACCGAATTGTGCTTCAGGAGGATGGAGCGGGAACATCTAGCTTTTTTATTTTGCCATACAAAGCGTCCTAGGACACCTTGTAGGGCAGAGAAAAAGGAGGAGCTCCTTTTTCTCTGCCCTACAAGGTGTCCTAGGACGCTTTGTAGGGCTAAATAAAAAAGCTAGATGTTCCCAAAATTGGTAATGATCTGAATAAATATAGCAGCTGTGGTAGTTTGAGCATTTTAAATGCTGCTAGTCTGCCTGACCAAGATAGTGCTACTTTAGATAGTTGTTCTAGTTCTTTTAGGAGGTTGGTCAAGAAAGGGGTGAAATTAGTTTGATAAAGAGAGGAGGTCGAGTTGGTCAGTTTCCAAGTAGGAGATATATTTGATAGCCCAGGTATATGGGTACATTCGTTCTAATTCTGTTTGTTGTTCAGTTGGGATTCCTAGTGGTAGAATGAATGATTTTGAATCGTTCAGTTTGTAAAAGGAAACGTCACAAATTTCTGATATTGTACGTTGTACCGAAGCCAGGGAACATGCAGGGTTGGTTCTTTGTGGAGGGTATTTGGTAGTATTGCGGAGGTGATTTAGAGGAACTTGTGGTTAATGTGACGTTTATTGGTAGCGCTTATAAAATGAGTTCCAAGAGGTTGTGTTCGGTAACTGAGCAGATGTGGTGTTGATAAGCCAAAAGATGAAACAAAATAAAAAATATAAAACACACAAAAAAAGGGTTCTAGGTCAATACCTAGACAATGCTTCCTGAAAAAAGAGACATAACCGATGCCAAGAAGGCAAAGTTAGGGGTGAAAAGTTCTAGAAACCGAGTGAAGATTTGCATCGAGCAAGACCATCTAGGCACGGGTGTTCCTGCGGCTGCTGTTCAGCGGGAATGGTGTCTTGTAGATCGTTGAGGTAATGGGTGATGGTGTTTAGCCCCTTTGCCACTCTGATCCATAGGGGTGCTGGCTGGTGGATCTGGGATGATGTTCCATCTCTGCAGGCGTTGTAGGCCTTCTTGAATTGAAGATTCTGCGTGTTTAGACCCGTTGTAATTGATGGACATTTTGGCCGGCGCTATCCATTAGTACTGGATTTGGTGATTTCGCAACGCTTTTTTAATTGTGGTGAACTGCCTGCGGCGGCTTAGTGTGTGTGTTGGGAGAGGTCCGCAAATATTTGCAGTTGGCTGTACGGGTCAGGTAAGGTCCTCAGCGCTTTCATTTTTTGCATACGTTTTTTCACATGGTAAAAGTGGATTCTAAGAATTACATCCCTGGGGACTGATCAGATAGGAAGGCTGGTTTAGTGAGCCTATGGATATGGTAGCAATTCAATATTTTTCATTTATTTGTCAGTGGATCCGCGCTTCAGGGTATTTTAACGACTGCTGCCCCCCTTTTGGTCTCAATATTTTTCATGTCAGGGAGTACAGATTTGATCAGACTGCGTGCATATGAGGATAGATCGGGGGTTTCACCGATTCCGGTAACCTGCGGATCTTAATGTTGTTGCGGCGGGATCTGTCCTCCATATCCGCTAATTTATCTATTATCCACTTATTATCCTGCATATGACTCTCCTGAGTGTCGATAATATCGTTGACAGTGGTGGTAATGTCACCAATATTAGATTCAACATGAGAGATTCTGTTCTCCAGCACATTAAAATTGTGGCGAAAATTTTGCATGAGAGAAAGCATATCTGCTTGTAGAGAACTCCTTAAGGACATTAGCATGTCCTCCAGTGTGGTGTCCATTACAGGCTGGCCCACAGTAGGGAAAGTAGCAATGGAATCGTTCTGCTGTGTTTGCAGTGTCAGTGTTGGAGAAACAACAGAAGCATGGCTCACCTCATGGCTGGCTGCTGACAGGTCCATCCTCATTTTTAATTTTGCTGGAAGCTAGGATGGGATGGCGGGGATCCTGTTCTGGAGCCTGAGGGGTCCTCAGTGCTTTGATGGATAGTCGCAGATTGCCCAGGCTGCAGGTGAGGGAGAGCCGCGTAAGCTAGAAGCAGTGAGTCGGCCGCTGCGCCAGTTTGGCTGCACCTCACGGCCGGCTGATACTTATATTCAGTAAACTTCCGTGGAAGTCTGCCATCCTTTCTTTTGAGCGACATGGCTCCACAGGGATCGTGGGTGTTGTGGTGTGGCTTGGGCTGTCTATATATCCGGCAGGAAGCAGGCAGACGCTGATTGAATTGGTCTGGTGCGTGGAGATCTCCTCTTATGCGGCCATACTGATAATGATAAGATCACCTTTACAAAAAAAATAAAATAAATACAAATTTTTTTTCCAGGTAAAAAAATATGCATTTTTTTTGTAATGGACCTATACAGCATTACACCCACGATCAGCAGATCGTGGGTGTAATGCCATGGTCCTGCAGACTGTGTAGTTGTCTGGCTGTACCTCCAATACGGCCAGGCAGTTACACTGTGACAGGAAGACTTAATGAACTACCACGGCGCTCAACAGCGCCGTGGTAGTTCATTAAGAACTACAAGCCGACACCCACAAAGGATGTCAGACCTTGTAGGTTTCCCATTTACAGAACAGGGATTGTGACAGATTGTGCAGATGGTGACAGCTAGCTGTCAGAACGGGGGTTCGAGGGGAGCGAGGTCCAGTGCATCTAACATATTACATCCTGAATATGGGTTTAACATGTTACAAAATGTGAACTTATCCTTTAAATCTCCCCCATGGTTTCCAGGGGATACAATCTAGAGTTCCACTTTCTGTCCTTCTCCCAGCTTCATGTTGTCCAACCTGCCTGTGTCTTTGTACAGACTAATAGATCTCCATTCTGCTTTTGCAGATAAAGGACCACAGAATTGTTGCTTTTGTTCTGACAGCAGGAAGGTTTCCAATTTTCAATACCAGGCACTTATCACCTTCTTGCCCAAGCCATTTTTTAGCTTTCAGCGCTTTCGCAAATTGAATGACAATCGCGCAGTCATGCTACACTGTACAACATTTTTTATCACTTTGTTCCCACAAATAGAGCTTTCTTTTGGTGGTATTTGATCACCTCTGCGATTTTTTTTTTTTTTTGCGCAACAAATAAAAAAAGACCGAAAATTAAAAAAAAAAAAGTTTTTCTTTGCTTCTGTTAAAATTTTTTGTAAATAAGTATGTTTTCTTCTTCAATGATGGGCACTGATATGGCTGCACTGACGGGCACTGATAAGGCGGTACTGATGGGCACCGATGAGGTGGCACTGGTATGCGGCACTGATGGGCCATCATAGGTGGCACTGATGTGCACTCATAGGCGGCACTGATGGGCACTTATGGGTGGCACTGATAGGTGGCACAGATGGGCACTGATAGGTGGGCACTGCTGGGCATCACTGTTTATTGTGCCACAGAGGTGCCAGTCAGTGCCCATTTGTGGGCACTGATTGGCATATGTTTGGCATCAATTTTCACATGTGGATGGCTATGGGGGATGTACCCGACCATCCACATGCTGGGGGCTTCCCTGTTGGTCCTGGCGGCTTCCCTGGTGGTCCAGTGTGGGCATCTGAGGGGGGGCTGCGCTGATAAACAATCAGCGCAGACTCCCCTGTCAGGAGAGCCGCCAATTGGCTCTCCTCTACTCGTGTCTCTCAGATGCGAGTGAGGAAATGCTGATCACCGGATCTTCCTGTTTACATCGTGATAAGCCGTGATTGGACGCGGCTTATCACGGGCGCGCGGCGGCTGTTATCCTGCAGGATTTCATATGACGCCCAGTCAGGATAACTGAACCACCGCCCGGCCGTCATTCTGCTATAGGCCGGGCGGGAAGTGGTTAAACCATCTTAGATCTGAAGCCTTAAAGCGGTTGTATACCCGTACCAAAAAAAATATATAAAAACCTGTAATGCAAAGGCATAATGAGCACCTCATACTAGCTCATTATGAAATACTTATAAGACCTTACAGCTCACAGTGCATGTCAGAGCAAATGAGAATCATGAGGTCAAAGGAACTGCCTGAAGAGCTCAGAGACAGAATTGTGGCAAGGCACAGATCTGGCCAAGGTTACAAAAAAATTCTGCTGCACTTAAGATTCCTAAGAGCACAGTGGCCTCCATAATCCTTAAATGAAAAATGTTTGAGACGACCAGAACCCTTCCTAGAGCTGGCCGTCCGGCCAGACTGAGCTATCGGGGGAGAAGAGCCTTGGTGAGAGAGGTAAAGAAGAACCCAAAGATCACTGTGGCTAAGCTCCAGAGATGCAGTCGGGAGATGGGAGAAAGTTGTAGAAAGTCAACCATCACTGCAGCCCTCCACCAGTCGGGGCTTTATGGCAAAGTGGCCGGACGGAAGCCTCTCCTCAGTGCAAGACACATGAAAGCCCGCATGGAGTTTGATAAAAAAAACACCTTAAGGACTCCAAGATGGTGAGAAATAAGATTCTTTGGTCTGATGAGACCAAGATAGAACTTTTTGGCCTTAATTCTAAGCGGTATGTGTGGAGAAAACCAGGCACTGCTCGTCACCTGTCCAATACAGTCCTAACAGTGAAGCATGGTGGTGGCAGCATCATGCTTTGGGGGTGTTTTTCAGCTGCAGGGACAGGACGACTGGTTGCAATCAAGGGAAAGATGAATGCGGCCAAGTACAGGGATATCCTGGACGAAAACCTTCTCCAGAGTGCTCAGGACCTCAGGCCGGGCCGAAGGTTTACCTTCCAACAAGACAATGACCCTAAGCACACAGCTAAAATAACGAAGGAGTGGCTTCACAGCAACTCCATGACTGTTCTTGAATGGCCCAGCCAGAGCCCTGACTTAAACCCAATTGAGCATCTCTGTAGAGACCTAAAAATGGCTGTCCACCAACGTTTACCATCAAATCTGACAGAACTGGAGAGGATCTGCAAGGAGGAATGGCAGAGGATCCCCAAATCCAGGTGTGAAAAACTTGTTGCATCTTTCCCAAGAAGACTCATGGCTGTATTAGATCAAAAGGGTGCTTCTACTAAATACTGAGCAAAGGGTCTGAATACTTAGGACCATGTGATATTTCAGTTTTTCTTTTTTAATAAATCTGCAAAAATGTCAACAATTCTGTGTTTTTCTGTCAATATGGGGTGCTGTGTGTACATTAATGAGGAAAAAAAATTAACTTAAATGATTTTAGCAAATGGCTGCAATATAACAAAGAGTGAAAAATTTAAGGGGGTCTGAATACTTTCCGTCCCCACTGTATGTGGAATTACACCCCAAAATACATTCTGCTGCTTCTCCTGAGTATGGGGATATGACATGTGTGAGACTTTTTGGGAGCCTAGCCGCGTACAGGACCCCGAAAACCAAGCACCGCCTTCAGGCTTACTAAGGGCGTAAAATGGTGATTCCACTGCCTCACTACCTATTACAGTTACGGAGGGCATGAAATGTCAAGATAGCACAAAACCCCCCAAATGACATTTTTTGGCAGTCTAACCACGTACAGGACCCTGAAAACCAATTACCGCCTTCAGGCTTTGTTTGAGCAATATATCATTTAGTGACAACTTTGTGCAACAACAAAAAAAAGTGTAATTTTCCCGAAACTTGTGGCAACATATAAAATATTCCATGGACTCAACATGCCTATCAGCAAATATCTTGGGGTGTCTACTTTTCAAAAAGGAGTCATTTAGGGGGGTTTTGAACTGTCCTGGCATTTTATGCACAACATTAGAAGCTTATGTCACACATCACCCACACTTCTAACTACTTAGAAGACAAAGCCCTGACACTTTTTGTTTACATGAAAAAAAAAAAAAATTTTCTAGAAAATTACTTTGAACCCCCAAACATTATATATATTTTTTAAAGCAAAGGCCCTACAGATTAAAATGGTGGGTGTTGCAATTATTTTTTTCACACAGTATCTGCACAGCTTTTTTTCAAACGCACTTTTTTTGGAAAAAACTTTTAATGCAAATGCACTAAAACACACTATTGCCCAAATGTTTGATGAAATAAAAAAGATGATCTTATGCCAAGTACATGGATACCAAACACGACATGCTTTGAAACTGCGCACAAACGTGCAGCGGCGACAAACTACATACCTTTTTAAAAGCTTTTAAAATCCTTTACAGGTTACCACTTTAGATTTACAGAGGAAGTCTACTGCTAAAATTACTGCCCTCGATCTGACTTTCACGGTGATACCTCACATGCATGGTGCAATTGCTGTTTACACATGACACCAGACCGACGCTTGCATTCGCCTTTGCGCGTGAGCACGGGGGGGACAGGGGTGCTTTTTTTTTTATAATTTATTTTGCTTTTTTATTTTATTTTTAAACTGTTCCTTACATTTTTTTTTAAATCATTTTTATTGTTATGTCAGAAAATGTCCCCCATGATAGCAATAGGAAATGACAGGCACTCTTTTTTGAAAAAATTGGGGTCTATTAGACCGTAGATCTCTCCTCTGCCCTCAAAGCATTTAACCACACCAAGATCGGTGTGATAAAATGCTTTCCCAATTTCCCAATGGTGCTGTTTATATCCGGCGAAACCTAAGTCATGAAATTCTTGTAGCTTCTGGTTTCTTTGGCCCTAGAGGTGATTGGAGCCATTCTGGTCTCCGATCAGCTCTATGGTCAGCTGGTGGAACCACTGGCTGCATTCTCGGGTTCCCTGTTGGGCCAGGAGAGCCTGAGAAAACCATGAAAGACGGTGGGGGGGCGTTCCCTCCCACTGCTTGTAAAAGCAGTCTAGAGGCCAATTAGCCACTAGGATTGCTTTTACATGAAAGCCGACCACTGGCTGAAAAGAATGATACCAAGATGATAACTAAACCTTCAGGCATCATTCTGGTATAACCAATCAAAGTCCAGCAACATACCAGTACGTTGCTGGCCCTTGTTGGGAATATATTGTAATGTTTTTATTTTTTCATACAGCCTGTGGGCTAAATGAAAAAAAGAGATTGATCAGTGGGTATGCCCACCATTAGAATACCGCCCTTCATCCACCCACTTCTAATGATGGGCGTACATGCACCTTTTTTTTCACTGTGTTGATGAAATCACCTTCTACAGTGCTGGAGTTGCTGATTTACGTATCGTGAGAGCAAATGCTGTTGCTGTCAAGATAAGTAAATCAGTGCTGCAGCTGAATGGCGTACCTGAAAAGCAAACAATGGTAACCATAAAACATTAACTCAATAAAACAACTTGATTTTTTAATGCAATCTGTGCAGAAAAAATAAATGCCGAAGCATGGGGGCAATCTGCCTCTAATGTTAGGAGCAAATCGCTGCTCCACCCCTGCCCCCTTGCTTCGGCATATATGCTCTTTTTTTTTGACTGTGGTGGTGAAATCACCTCCTACAGCGCTGGAGTCATGGCTTTACGTATCGTGGAAGCAAGCGCTGTTGCTGTCAGAATAAATAAACCTGTGCTGCAGCTGAATGGCGTACCTGCTAAGCAAATGATGGTTAACAATAAAACAAAGTAACATTACAGTAAAACAGTAAGACATACGATACCTGCAAAGCAAATACAATAAAATAGTAAAATTAAGACATTGCAGTTCTAAAATACAGTAACAATAGAGAGCGAACAATAGAGCAGACAACAGAGAGCGAACACAAGAGAGAAAACAAAGAGAGAAGAAAAATAAAACCACAACTATTTGTTTTTTTTTATTTATTTTTGTGTTTGTTTGTTTTTTTTGCACTTTTATATAAACTGTAAAAGTTCCAAATTAGGGTCTCTCAAAATGTGATGGCCATCTCATTTTTCGAGACCCTGTGTAAGTGTGCCCTAGGACTATGCAATGCTGTACCCTACGCTAATACTGCACTAGTGTGTTGTAGTGTTTGAAACAGTCACCGATGCAGAGACCAGATTGGTCAGGACAGGAGGGACAATAAAAGTGGGTGTCACGCCTAAATCTGCATTTTCTGCAGACACGACATCTTCTTTGGGGATTTCTTTGGGTAGGGGTACCAGGGAGGACATACAGAAAATGCCTCTCATGTAGCCGGCTCAATGCATTTGCGTTGGGAAGGTGGGCCACAGCACCGTCTGGAAATAGAAGGGCTGTGATGATCTCTGCCTGGAATTTAAGGAAGGATCCAGTTCGTCCTGAAGCTTTGTATAGCATATAAGCATTCAGCAGAGCCAATTGGAATGAATATACAGACACTTTTTTGTACCAGCATCTGGCCTTATGGGCAATTAGGTACTGCGCCAACAACTGGTCGTTGAGGTCCACCCCTCCCATGTTAAAGTTGTGTTCGTGGACAGAGAGGGGTTTCTCCACAACACCAGTCGCCGTAGGAATTTGGACTGCTAACAAATGATTACATTTCAAGCAGGCTCTCTCCCCGTCTAAATCGGGATTCTACAAGCCCTTGGGGGAAGCCCCGGTGATTAGATCACATGGTGCCACATGTGCCAATTTCACAATCAAAAAGGTGACTAAAAAGTGGCACGCTCATGTAATAATTTTCCACGTACAAGTGGTACCCCTTTTCGAATAAGGGTGACACCAAGTCCCACACAATCTTACCAGCGCTCCCTATGTAGTCTGGCCAGTTCTCCAGCTCCACGTGACTATCTCTTCCCTCGTAAACCATAAAACTATATGTATAGCCTGTTGCCCTGTAACAGAGCTTATACATCTTGACCCCTGGCACGCTTGCTGGGAAGATAATGTTTGAATGACAAGCGGCCAGAAAACGTAATCAGGGACTCGTCAACGCAGACAACTTGATCGGGAGTAAACAAGGCTGCAAACTGTTGGTTGAAGTAGTTTACGAGGGGACAAATTTTGTGGAGCCGATCGTATCCAGGATCACCCCGAGGATGACAGAGTTCATTGTCATTGAAATGCATGAACCGCAAGATCTGCTTGTATCGTGTCCTGGTCATGGAGGCAGAGAACACGGGCATATGGTGAATTGGGTCAGTGGACCAATATGACCGCAAATCACTTTTTTTTAACTATGCCCATGAGGAGGGATAGGCCCAGGAAGGTCTTAAATTCGGAGACCGTAATAGGTCTCCAATCTCTGGTAAGGGCCAACTGGGGATTAGCGGCGATGAATTGACCAGCCTACTAATTGCTTTGGTCCACAATTGATCTATAGAGATCTTCTGTGAAAAACAGAGAATAAAAATCAAATGACGTAAAGTCAACTGTTTCCACCTGACTTCCGGGTTGGCCAGTGAATGGGGGGAAGTACGGGTGCTGCAGAAGTGGTGGGCTCCCAATTCGGATTGGCAAATGCAGCAGGAAGGGCACTATGGGCTCGATGGGCCTGCGTTTGTCTTCTTGGTGTCTGCGGGACTCTACTTGTGCTAGCCACCTCACCAGCTTGAACTGCACTTGGGACTCACCCGGTCACCAAGTGTTACTGCAGTGCTGGATGTACAACCAGGATGTACTAGGCCGCTGGTGCTTGCCAGTTCACCAGAAGGCTGAGCGGCACTAGTACTGGCTCTCTGCTCCATACGAGAGCCCTGCGGTTCTTGCACCTCAACAACAGCAGAAGAACGGGGTCGGTACGCCTGACCTTGGCAGGGACCACTACTCCGTCATCAGAGCTATCTGTCAGGGTGTCGCTGCTGTCTACTGGTTCATATTCTGAGCCTAAAGCAGACAGATGGGTGACTTCCTCTGAACTCTCATCTGTCAGGCTCAGAAAAGTGTAGGCCTCTTCACTAGTGTACCTTCGATTGGACATTTTGGCCTCTAAATTTACTGGTACACTAGTGCGACTCAAAGGAAAAAAGAGCACCTGACTCTCAGCGACTGCTTCAAACGCTACCCAAAAAACTGTTAGCATTCACAGGGATCAGGCCTGACTCTGCAAATGCTGCAGTTATGTGTTTAGTGTTTTGTAAGTGACAGTGATCGATTGATACTGCACTTGGGTGGGCTGGGCAGAGGGGCTAAACGCAGGTGCTAGCAGGTATCTGGGCTGATCCCTCTAACACTGCATTTTTGGGAACCCTAAACTATTGGGGACGCTAATATAGTTCTGATCAGATCAAGGATATCGATCCATTCAGACACTATACTACTAAGGGAGGTGTATGGTGCGTGCGTGGGTGTTAGGGCTACTGGCACTAATCTGACGCTGCTTGGGGCGACGCAAACCCTAACTGACGCTAAAACCTAACTGATGTCAACCGTCGAGTGATCAGGGGGTTAAACCTTTTATCAGGTAATATATGGCAGGTGCCCTGACGCTATAAAAAATAACCAACTAATCAGCATCACCTGTGACACTAATATGGTGATCACTGGTGACAGGGGGTGATCAAGGGGTTAAACCTTTATTAGGGAGGTTTAGAGACCCCCCTAAACCCATCTGGGCCTACTACTAAGTACCCTAACACTGATTATTGTCACAAATGACAGTGATCAGAGAAAAATATGAACACTGCACTGGGTGACACTGTGACAGGGAGTGAAGGGGTTAACTGGGGGGGGGGCGATCGGGGGGGTTGACAAGTGTGCCTATGTGTACTGTGTCAGTGTAGTGTTGGTGCAACTTACTTTGAGATGTCTTCTCTCCTCTCTCTGGAACAAAAAGAGTTCCATGAGGGGAGATGATATCACTTCCCCTGCCTGTGTTTACACTTACACAGGCAGGGGAAGGATTCCATTTGCCAGAACTGATCACCAGGTCCAGGCCAGAAATCATTGGCCTGGGCACTGATCGGTTCTGAAGTGAATCAGATCATAGTGCACGCCCCCAAATTAAGGTAACGTTGCTTCACCCAGCCGAGCCAACCTGCCACAGTACAACTGCGGTAGCTGGTCCGGAACTGGTTAAATGGCAAAGTGATGCACGCTTTTTTATGCTTTGCCATATATAGACTTCAGTGAGGAAATATCCCTTGGCCGGCAGTCAAATGAAATACACACAGGCCCACATGTGCTAACAAGATCCATGCTGATGTAAGAGAGCACAGATTGACAGAAAGATGAGCTCATCAGTTTGCTTCTTCTCCTTCACTGTCCAGTCATTGGCAAGTTAAGACCTATTTGTATGATTTATCTGCAGTAGACTAGTCAAGCCTGAATTCATGGACAGAAATGCAAATACCTTTGCAGATAAAACAAAGCTCTCTCTCTATATATATTTTTTCTGTGTCTTTAGCAGTTTACTCTCCAGTTTAGCTTTACATACTAAGTTAGGAGTTTTGGTTTTATCAATGTTTAGGGGTTTAGTTAATATACACCATATTACCAAAATATTGGGACACCTACCTTTACACGCACATGAAATTAAATGGCATCTCAGTCTTAGTCTATAGGGTACAATATTGAGCTGGCCCACCCTTTGCAGGTATAACAGCTTCAACTCTTCCGGGAAGGCTGTCCACAAGGTTTAGGAGTGTGTCTATAGGAATGTTTGACCATTCTTCCAGAAGCGAATTTGTGAGGTCAGGCACTGATGTGGATGAGAAGAGCTGGCTCGCAGTCACCACTCTAATTCATCCGAAAGGTGTTCTAGCAGGTTGAGGTCAAGACTCTGTGCAGGCCAGTCAAGCTCCTCCATCCAAAACTTGCTCATCCTGGTCTTTATGTTCGTTGCTTTGTACACTGGTGCACAGTCATGTTGGAACAAGCAGGGCCATCCCCAAACTGTTCCCACAAAGTTGGGAACATAAAATTGCCCAAAATGTCTTGGTATGCTGTTCCCTTAAGAGTTCCCTTCACTGGAACTAAGGGGCCAAGCCCAACCCTGGAAAAACAACCCCACAACATAATTCCCCCTCCACCAAATGATTTGGACCAGTGCACAAAGCAAGGTCCATAAAGACATGGACCCCCCCGTTGTACATAGTCCCAACCTCTTCAGTCTATTTGCTATTTTGCACGCTGAAGGGGGCATACTAGCTGCAAGATCACTGTGGGTTATTTGTTGTGCAGTACTGGGCATTAATTGTGTGATGTTGGGTATTATTGTGCAGTGCTTAGGGCTATTATGCAATGTTGGGAGTTAATTGTTGTGCAATACTAAGGGGTTAATTGTGCAATGCTGGGGGTTTATTAATGTGCTGGAGGTTACTGCTGTCCCTGAAAGATTCTGCGTGTTTTTACTGACCCATACACTTGCTGGAAGTTATTACTGCGGGTACCAATGGGTCTTATTCTATTGTATTTAATCTCTTTATTGATTTTCAATAGTTAACATACACTAACAGTAAAAAACTATAACAAAGCACTGAGAGCCTGAGCAGTAAAGATGTTGTAGTCGTGTCTTTTAACAGTGAAAGTATTAAAACGACATAATGTGGGGGAGCTGAGAGAGGAAGAGCAGGAACTTCCCTTCCCGCTCCCTCCCTCCCTCCCTCTCTTTCCTACGGCTTGTTTTTAAATTGATTTATATATGGGCCTTATTTTGGTCCCAAAATCTCATCAGTCTACCTCGGGCCTGATTTTGTCCATCATAAGTGGAAAAGGTGGCACACTACAGGTTAAACATGGTGAAGACACAACCACTTTTCAAGTGTGCCCAAAAGCACACGTAGTAGCAAACCGTATTGGTGTTAAAGATTTTTTTTTTACCAAAAAACACACCATCCAAGCTGCTGCAACAAAAATGGATGTACTACCTCCTTGGGAAAGAATTGATAGCAAAACTAATACAGCCGCTTCAAACAACATGAATGAGCATCCATTGCTCCAAACTTTTATGCACAGACATATGTAAAAATAATAGGAAGCATGTTACGTAATTTTTAAAATCTTTACCTTTATTTGAAAGTACAACCGGATACTAACATTGGTGTCTATTTTTTCCCCCTGACAGTGGTTAAGAAATTTGTTGGGTCCATTAACATCATGGCAAATTTCAATGGGGTATACTATACATGAGAAATGTGCACAAAAAGATGCCTGTAGCATTTTAAAAATCGTGCCAAACCAAATTGCATGGTTCACATGTACATTTTTTGGTTTGGCACAATTTTTTAACTCCCTCTGTACAGAAGGATTTTCAGATATTGGGACAGGATCTTAAACAGGGTGAAATGTTACATTTTCAGAGGTCTTACCTGTGCATAATGGACAAGAAAGATGCTATCAGGTGGTCTGACAATGATCTGTTGCAAGAGAGAAAGAGCATTTCTGTCCCCAGCAGGTTGAAACAAATGTGAGGGTTTGTGTTGCTAAGGACTGGGCTGATGGGGTGGTCACTTGAAGTTTCTGGTAAAAATAAAGCAGTTGATAGTAGTGTTTGTCATGTCACATGCACGAATGCTTGTAGTTTAGGCAACAAGCTTTATGAGCTGACAGCTCTTATGTCTGGGGACAACTCAGACCCTGTTGCAATTACAGAGACTTGGTTCAAGGATTTAAATGACTAGGTATAATAATATCAGGGTATACACTATACAGTACCGACAAAGTAGGGACGAGGAGTTGCACTATGTGTCAAAAATAGCAGAACGCTTAAAATTAAAAAATACAAATGAAATACTCCAAACCCTCTGGGCCTGCTTTCCAACCGGAGAGGGATCTTCCCTTAGAATTGGTGTTACATACAGTCCCCCAGGACAGACTGAAGATTATGATAACTTGATAATTGAAGCGATAATGCAAATGGCAATGAAGGGAGAGGTTTTGATTTTGGGTGACTTCAACCTGCCTGACATTAACTGGAATTCTCAAAGTTCTATTACAAGTAGGAGGGGGGATGTAATGAAAGCACTGAATGGGGTTTCTCTAAACCTCAGGTGATTATATTCTAGACCTAGTATCGACAAATGGGGATCAACTAATTTGGCTTCTAGTGATCACCAATGTCTTTGGTTTGATATTAAAACAAGAAATAAAAAATCATATACAAAAACAAGTTTTAGATTTCAAAAGGGCAAATTTTGCTGAAATGGATAGATTTCTAAAAAATTAATTGAAAGGTTGGAGTAAATGACAGGAGCAAACAATCAGTGGGCACTGTTATGCCCCGTACACACGGTCGGATTTTCCGATGGATAATGTCCGATCGGAGCGTGTTGTCGGAAATTCCGACCGTGTGTGGGCGCCATCGGACATTTTCCATCGGATTTTCCGACACACAAAGTTGGACAGCAGAAGATAAAATTTTCCGACAACAAAATCCGATCGCGTCAATTCCGACCGTGTGTGGCCTGTTCCGACGCACAAAGTGCCACGCATGCTCAGAAGAAATTCCAACACGGGACAGCTCGTTCTGGTAAACTTAGCGTTCGCAATGGATACAGCACTTTCGTCACGCTGCAATGTTCAAAATGGTTTAATACAGCGCACTCTCTTCTTCTTTATAATGTGACAAGAATTAAGTCGTTTTGCTGCTCGTATTCACACACACTTCTCACAAACTTTTATTTGTGTTGTTTTAGTGGGATTCCCTAAAAATATTTTGTTACTAGTTGTCACATCTGACAGTTTTATATTTTTATTTTTTTTTTTATTTTGGATTTTAAGCCTTTTTTTTTATTTAATGTTTGGATTTTTTCCAAGGCTGATCTTTGTTCAATGTTATTTTTATTTTTACTCCAGAATATTTTTGGGTGTGTTTTGTGTGTCAGGTTACCCCAACACCATTGATATCTTTTATTATTTAATCTCAAGGAGATTGTTTGGTGTTGGTGTCCCTTGTTCATTTCACATTGTATATTTGAAATGTACCTGAATCCTCACAAACAAACTGTCCTTTTTGAAGTAAAACACATAGGAGAGTATAATTCAAAACAAAAATCCTTTATTAAGGGATCAGAACCAAACAAAGAGGAAGGCAACACTGGATCAACAAGAGAAATTAGCGAAGCCTGGGACCCCCACGGCAGACATCAATTCTTCAACATCAAAATTGGTGGCCTGAGGAGTCCATATGTAAGGGAGGGCAGTCTGGTCCGGGATTCACAGAGACTTGGATAGCAGCAGATGACATCTGTGTCCGCAGGCTGTGGTACCACAAGAGGCTGCATTTTTTGGCCCACCAGACTGGATCCAGGGTCCTCACTGTCTGGTCTTCCTTTCACACTTCCTTCCGGGCTGTGGCTGTGCAGTTGGAGATGTGGCAGGAGGAGGAGTAGGACCTGGAGGAGGAGTAGGACCTGCAGGAGGAGGAGGAGGACCATCCCAAAGCTGTGTGTGAGGTGTAATTTGGCCCCTCATACCTTTCGCCAGAGCCTCAGATATGAGGGCCTCACACATGGCTTTTTGGCCCTCCTCCATCCTCTGCATTTTATATGCAATGAAGGCAGCAATGTTCTCCTGCCTGGTGTGTGGTGCTCCCAGGACCTCTGTAGCCCTACAAAAGAATCTGATAGCCGCCTCCTCTAGGGCACTCCTCCTACTGCCACTTTCTGTTTCCAGGGGGGGTGGAGGGACCTGCAGATCAGCCAGCCAGCTCGGCCCGGCCACCTCCTGGCTGAGACTTCCCTGTGTATGAAAAAGGGACATAGTTGTAATGTTTTGCATCATCAATCACAATCCTTAATTAGTACTCCCAACTAACATCTAGTTCACATCATTGATTGGACAAGCAGAAATATTTAGAGGAATGCTATACCTGGCTCAATCTGGGCTCCTCCACATGTGGCCTGGAAGGCCCAGGTTGGGCGTCAGAAGCCTCAGCCGGGGGGGAAGGAATCGTGGAAGGAAGACTGGAGAGGGATGGCCTGGGTTCAGTCTGGCCTGCCAGAAAGTGCAGCCTGTCGTAGTACAACATCCTGGGGACATAGATGTCACCTGCTGCTCCGGATCTCTGCGAATCAAGGACTTTATTGCGCTCCCTCAGATATGTGCTCCTCAGGCCACCAATGAAAATCTTTAAAAAAGTGATGTCTGCCGTGGGGATCACCTGCTTCACAATTTCACACAATTGCTCCAGTGTTGCCTTCCTCTTTGCTTGGTTCTTGTAATGGGGGTGTTTAATCTCCCACAGACAGGGCAGCTCCCTTAGCATCTCTATGAAGACTGAAATGAAGTCCTTATCTTTCAGTACCATATCCATGTTCACTGCAAGACACAACACAAGACAAAGCCTAATGTCACACAAAACTTTCCTAATCTTGTTACAATATAGGCCTCAATCTAGAAGCAGTATAGGCCCAAGTTTGTCTCTTACCTTCGTTCTTACGATCGCCGCGTCCAATGCTCCTTCCTCCGCTCACAGATCAAACGTAATACGCACGCGTGTTACGCTTTATATACACTGCGCATGCGTGTAACTCCGCCCGCCCCTGACGTTCTTTCTAGTGTATTCCCCGCCCCTTTATGTTCGGCGCAGTGGGGGAAGAGCATGATGGCGGACATACAGCAGGTGCGGGCTAATTGTAGCAACGAGGAGGAGGAGGAGGAAAGCCCGGATCCAGGCACGTCCCGATCCAGAAGGAGACGTTTTAAGGCCACAAATATGTCGTTTGGGGAGATGTTGGAGATGGTCGACATCATGAGGAAGTCCGACTATGACGGAAAATATGGGCCTTACCCCAACCCGAACATCCGAAAGGCCAAGATCATGGCGAAAGTGGTCAGGAGTCTAGAGCGGAATTTCGGGGTACGAAGGTCTAAAGATCAGCTCAGGAAGCGGTGGTCGGACCTGAAGTTGAGAGAGCCAGAGCAGTACCGAAAGATCCGGAGAGTGCTGCAAAAAAGTAAGTAGTTGTGCTGTGTTCCTATTCTTTCTGTCTTTATTACGTTCGTTCTGCTCCATATGCTTTTATTAGTTGTAACGTTTCAAAAGGTCAACTTTAATGTTCATGGGCACATTTTTCGTTCGTATCAAACATTTTTCTTTCGGCCTCTAGAACACCATTGTTTAGGCCATATGCATTTTCACACATTTTTGGGGGCCTACTTGGATGCCAAATATTTGTTTGTGTAGATGGGTTTGTTACTAGAATGAAATGCAAACTAGATTGTGTGTAAGGAGAGGACACTGAGCAGCTGTTTTCACATGTGGACACTGGAGCACTAGTGTGGGACACAAGAACACCATTTTTATTAGGGGGGGCCACACAGGTGCTCCAGTGTATACTATAGGGGGGCTACATCTGTGAAGCTTGTACCAAACAGGTAAAGTATTGCAGCTTGACAAAGGGCAATAAAAAATATACATCTTGGAACTCTGCTAAAATAGACAATTGTACCCCACTTCCGAGCAATGTTTCCTATTTCTAGTTCTGCCATCAAATATCTGTGTGCTAAGTATACCATTTTTGTTTTACATAGGGGAGAAAAGACTCGGACACCCCTCATCCCAGGAGACCAGAGACCCCCCCCCCTCTGGAAGAAGGGGAAATACCCCCAACCGAAGCGGAGCAGGAGGAAGAAGAAGATGTGGTGGAGATTGGCACCACAACAGGTGAGTGTCTGCGACCACAGGCTCAGGTAAAAGAGATGGCTGGTGGCAGATTTTTGAGACCTTTTTTTTTGTTCTTTATCTCTTTTTAGGTGATCGTGATCCAGAACGCTTTACATCTGAAAGTGCCCAGATACTGATCGGGGAGATCATGGGGTGTAATCTCCAATTGCAAAACATCCAGCAACAAATCAGTGATGTTATTAAAAAAAATAATAACATCATTGATGTTTTGGGGCGAATTTAAACCCCACAAAATCACCTGTTTTATCGTACCAAAATTTTTTAAATGTTTAGAAAAGCCAAATTTGGAGGATGCACACAGTGTGCCAACATGTGCTATCTGCCATCATGGGATATCAATGGACGCGTTTTGGGGGTGCAACCCCTTCCTCAATTATAAAGTAGCGTTGAGGAAGGGCTTGCTCCCCCCAAACATGTCCCTTGATCCCCCCTGATGGCAGATAGCACATGTTGACATTCGTAAATTGGTGTGCATCTTCCAAATTTGGCTTTTCCAGGGGTGATTTCCACCCATCTGAACGCTATATCAAACCCAGTTCCTAAATACTGATGTCTGATATAGCCTTCAGGTTTTACCTAATGTGAACTTTGTAAGTTCAAGTTTTTTGGCTTTCTTGTTGGTTTTACACAGGCCTGTTTTATCTGAAATGGATATTTTGATTTTTCATAATGCTACTGCAAACATTGTTATACAACAAACATGTTGGTTTGTTTTAAAAACCTTTGGGAAATGCACATGTGATTGTGCACGCAGGGCCGATCCTAGGGTCACAGACGCCTGGGTGCAGAAATATTTCTGGCGCCCCAACAAAAGGGGTGTGGTCATCTTACCAACTCCTCCCCTTTACAAATGTTTCTATGGCAACGACTCAAACACAGAGATGCTCCCCTTAGAAGTCTTAGTTACCTTGGGATCCTCCCATGATCTCTTAACAATAAAGAAAATACAGAAAGAGAGTACACTAATGAGACCTGGAGTTGAGTCTCTCTGATGCACACACAGAGGGCTGTCTGTTAGAAAGAGCCCCTAGACATAATACGGTCAAAGACTGCAGACATGATACAAGGGACGGTCAGAGACTGCAGACATAATATAGGAGAAGGTCAGAGACTGTAGACATGATACAAGAGACAGTCAGAGACTGTAGACATGATACAGGAGATGGTCAGAGACTGCAGACATAATACAGGAGATGGTCAGAGACTGCAGATATGATACAATAGATGGTCAGATACCGCAGAAATAATATAGGAGAAGGTCAGAGACTGTAGACATGATAGACCCCCCTCTATTAGTAGAGACCCCCCCTCCATTAGCGTACATAAAAACACCCGGGCGGCAGCTGGAGAGGAGAGGGCAGTGTGCAGCTGCGCCGCCCGCGTGGAGAGCAGATGGAGACAGGCTTGGGCGGGAGGGAAAGACAGAGGAGGAGAACACGTCAGGCACGGACCGCCCCCCCCCAGCTATGTTACTGCACGGCAGCGGCTGGTCTCTCTCCACACAGAGACCAGCTGCTCCGATCTCCGGCGCTGCTCTCCTTCTCTGACAGGAGGAGGGAGGGGGGACGGGCTGCCGCTTGAGCCTCTAAAACTACAGCGGCGGCTGTAACCTGCGGAGGGAGCCACCACTGGACACAGAAAGGAAGAGGAGGAGGAGGAAGGGGAGCACTCTGGCGCTTCAGCACCCCCACCTCTCTGGGCCCGGGTGCACTGCACCCCGTGCACCCCGTCTGGGATTGGCCCTGCACTGTGCCATTGAATGCCGCCACTGTGACACCCCCCGCCCGCCTTCTGCCTGCCACTTACCCTGTCTTGGTGGGGTAGTGGGTGTCCTACATACGTCTCCTCCTGATAGGTGCCAATCACAGCGCCTGTCATTTTAGCCAATCAGGTGACGGGTAACAGACCCGAGCACCTGATTGGCGGAGAGGTGGTTCAGTGTTAAGAAAGCGAATATTCATTCACTGTTCTAACACACCTGGATGAACTGCGAGTGCCAAGCATGGCGCTCCCAGATCACCTTTTAAGACGCCTATTAGAGCCTGTGGCTCTAATCAGGTGCTTCAAAAACACCCCCTGACGCTGTAATTTAGGCGCCCGAAAAGGAGCCGGGCACCTGAATAGGGGGTGGCATCGGCGGCCATAGATAGATTCATGCTATCCATTGGTTATAGAGGGGGTGGCTGGAGAGAGGAGGGCGGCACCCGTGCGCCCTTATGGACGGGCCGCCACTGATTTTAACTATACGTGTCTGATGCCCCTAAAAGGTGTCACTGAAGAAGACACCACTACTCCTGCAGACATAATATAGGAGAAGGTCAGAGACTGTAGACATGATACAAGAGACAGTCAGAGACTGTAGACATGATACAAGAGATGGTCAGAGACTGCAGACATAATACAGGAGATGGTCAGAGAATGCAGACATGATACAAGAGACAGTCAGAGACTGCAGACATGGTACAGGAGATGGTCAGAGACTGCAGACATAATATATGAGGTCAGAGACTGTAGACATGATATGGTCAGAGACTGCAGACATAATACAGGAGATGGTCAGAGAATGCAGACATAATACAGGAGATGGTCAGAGACTGCAGACATGGTACAGGAGATGGTCAGAGACTGCAGACATGGTACAGGAGATGGCCAGAGATTGCAGTTCCTATGGACGTTAGCAAATAATGACCGATCGGCCCTCTCACCTGACCCAGCGATACAGCAATGGTTCCTCTGATCAGGAGTCTGCTCACTCTGAATTGCCCGTGGCGACTCCGCTGGGTAGCACCCAGATCTGTATTCCTGCAATGACTCCATTCCTTTCTCTGCCAGGGACGGCGCTAGGCTGTGTGGCTTTCCCTCTGGTGGTGCAGGGCAGCGGGGTTCTCTCTCTGATGGTGTTCTCTCAGCACTGCCCTCTCCCTCTGGAGTCCTGGGTGTACTTTCCTGTGTGTAGACCCCCCCAGGACAAAGCCCCCCCCTCCATTAGTACAGACCCCCCAGGACAAACCCCCTCCATTAGTACAGACCCTCCCAGGACAAACCCCCCCT
Organism: Aquarana catesbeiana; assembly: GCF_042186555.1. NCBI lineage: Eukaryota > Metazoa > Chordata > Amphibia > Anura > Ranidae > Aquarana > Aquarana catesbeiana. Next base: position 329,130,678 of record NC_133325.1, read on the forward strand.
CCATTAGTACAGACCCCCCAGGACAAACCCTCTCCATTAGTACAGACCCCCAGGAAAAACCGCCCATCCTCCATTAGTACAGACCCCCCCCAGGACAACCCCCCTCCATTAGTACAAACCCCCCCTCCATTAGTACAGACCCCCCTCCATTAGTACAGACCCCCCAGGACAAACCCCCTCTCCATTAGTACAGACCCCCCAGGACAAAGCCCCCCTCAATAAGTACAGACCCCCCCCAGGACAAAGCCCCCCCTCCATTAGTACAAAACCCCCCAGGACAAACCCCCTCCATTAGTACATACCCCCCAGGACAAACCCCCCTCCATTAGTACAGACCCCCAGGACAAACCCCCCCTCCATTAGTACAGACCCTCCAGGACAAACCCCCCTCCATTAGTACAGACCCCCAGGACAAACCCCCCCTCCATTAGTACAGACCCCCCAGGACAAACCCCCCCTCCATTAGTACAGATCCCCCAGGACAAACCCCCCTCCATTAGTACAGACCCCCAGGACAAACCGCCTCCTCTCCATTAGTACAGACCCCCCAGGACAAACCCCCTCCATTAGCACAGACCCCCAGGACAAACCCCCCCTCCATTAGTACAGACCCCCCAGGACAAAGCCCCCCTCCATTAGTACAGACCCCCCAGGACAAACCCCCTCCATTAGTACAGACACCTAAGGACAAACCCAGCTCCATTAGTACAGACCCCCCAGGACAAAGCCCCCCTCAATAAGTACAGACCCCCCCAGGACAAAGCCCCCCCTCCATTAGTACAAAACCCCCCAGGACAAACCCCATCCATTAGTACATACCCCCCAGGACAAACCCCCCTCCATTAGTACAGACCCCCAGGACAAACCCCCCCTCCATTAGTACAGACCCCCAGGACAAACCCCCCTCCATTAGTACAGACCCCCAGGACAAACCCCCCCTCCATTAGTACAGACCCCCCAGGACAAACCCCACCTCCATTAGTACAGATCCCCCAGGACAAACCCCCCTCCATTAGTACAGACCCCTAGGACAAACCGCCTCCTCTCCATTAGTACAGACCCCCCAGGACAAACCCCCTCCATTAGCACAGACCCCCCAGGACAAACCCCCCCTCCATTAGTACAGACCCCCCAGGACAAAGCCCCCCTCCATTAGTACAGACCCCCCAGGACAAACCCCCTCCATTAGTACAGACCCCTAAGGACAAACCCAGCTCCATAAGTGCAGACCCCAATAGGACAAAGCCCCCCTCTATTAGTACAGACCCCCCCAGGACAAACCCTCTCCATTAGTACAGACCCCCCAGGACAAACCGCTCACCCTCCATTAGTACAGACCCCCCAGGAAACCCCCTCCATTAGTACAGACCCCCAGGACAAACCCCCCCTCCATTAGTACAGACCCCCTTAGGACAGACCCCCCCTCCATTAGTACAGACTCCCCAGGACAAAGCCCCCCTCCATTAGTACAAACCCCCCAGGACAAACCCCCTCCATTAGTACAGACCCCCCAGGACAAACCCCCCTCCATTAGTACAGACCCCCCCAGGACAACCGCCCTCCATTAGTACAGACCCCCCCAGGACAACCCCCCTCCATTAGTACAGACCCCCCAGGACAACCCCCCCTCCATTAGTACAGACCCCCCAGGACAACCCCCCCTCCATTAGTACAGACCCTCCAGGACAAACCCCCCTCCATTAGTACAGACCCCCAGGACAAACCCCCCCTCCATTAGTACAGACCGCCTAGGACAAACACCCCCTCCATTAGTACAGATCCCCCAGGACAAACCCCCCTCCATTAGTACAGACCCCCAGGACAAACCGCCTCCTCTCCATTAGTACAGACCCCCCAGGACAAACCCCCTCCATTAGCACAGACCCCCCAGGACAAACCCCCCCTCCATTAGTACAGACCCCCCAGGACAAAGCCCCCCTCCATTAGTACAGACCCCCCAGGACAAACCCCCTCCATTAGTACAGACACCTAAGGACAAACCCAGCTCCATTAGTACAGACCCCCCAGGACAAAGCCCCCCTCAATAAGTACAGACCCCCCCAGGACAAAGCCCCCCCTCCATTAGTACAAAACCCCCCAGGACAAACCCCCTCCATTAGTACATACCCCCCAGGACAAACCCCCCTCCATTAGTACAGACCCCCAGGACAAACCCCCCCTCCATTAGTACAGACCCCCCAGGACAAACCCCCCTCCATTAGTACAGACCCCCAGGACAAACCCCCCCTCCATTAGTACAGACCCCCCAGGACAAACCCCACCTCCATTAGTACAGATCCCCCAGGACAAACCCCACCTCCATTAGTACAGATCCCCCAGGACAAACCCCCCTCCATTAGTACAGACCCCTAGGACAAACCGCCTCCTCTCCATTAGTACAGACCCCCCAGGACAAACCCCCTCCATTAGCACAGACCCCCCAGGACAAACCCCCCCTCCATTAGTACAGACCCCCCAGGACAAAGCCCCCCTCCATTAGTACAGACCCCCCAGGACAAACCCCCTCCATTAGTACAGACCCCTAAGGACAAACCCAGCTCCATAAGTACAGACCCCCATAGGACAAAGCCCCCCTCTATTAGTACAGACCCCCCCAGGACAAACCCTCTCCATTAGTACAGACCCCCCAGGACAAACCGCTCACCCTCCATTAGTACAGACCCCCCAGGAAACCCCCTCCATTAGTACAGACCCCCAGGACAAACCCCCCCTCCATTAGTACAGACCCCCTTAGGACAGACCCCCCCTCCATTAGTACAGACTCCCCAGGACAAAGCCCCCCTCCATTAGTACAAACCCCCCAGGACAAACCCCCTCCATTAGTACAGACCCCCCAGGACAAACCCCCCTCCATTAGAACAGACCCCCCCAGGACAACCGCCCTCCATTAGTACAGACCCCCCCAGGACAACCCCCCTCCATTAGTACAGACCCCCCAGGACAACCCCCCCTCCATTAGTACAGACCCCCCAGGACAACCCCCCCTCCATTAGTACAGACCCTCCAGGACAAACCCCCCTCCATTAGTACAGACCCCCAGGACAAACCCCCCCTCCATTAGTACAGACCGCCTAGGACAAACACCCCCTCCATTAGTACAGATCCCCCAGGACAAACCCCCCTCCATTAGTACAGACCCCCAGGACAAACCGCCTCCTCTCCATTAGTACAGACCCCCCAGGACAAACCCCCTCCATTAGCACAGACCCCCCAGGACAAACCCCCCCTCCATTAGTACAGACCCCCCAGGACAAAGCCCCCCTCCATTAGTACAGACCCCCCAGGACAAACCCCCTCCATTAGTACAGACACCTAAGGACAAACCCAGCTCCATTAGTACAGACCCCCCAGGACAAAGCCCCCCTCAATAAGTACAGACCCCCCCAGGACAAAGCCCCCCCTCCATTAGTACAAAACCCCCCAGGACAAACCCCCTCCATTAGTACATACCCCCCAGGACAAACCCCCCTACATTAGTACAGACCCCCAAGACAAACCCCCCCTCCATTAGTACAGACCCCCCAGGACAAACCCCCCTCCATTAGTACAGACCCCCAGGACAAACCCCCCCTCCATTAGTACAGACCCCCCAGGACAAACCCCACCTCCATTAGTACAGATCCCCCAGGACAAACCCCCCTCCATTAGTACAGACCCCCAGGACAAACCGCCTCCTCTCCATTAGTACAGACCCCCCAGGACAAACCCCCTCCATTAGCACAGACCCCCCAGGACAAACCCCCCCTCCATTAGTACAGACCCCCCAGGACAAAGCCCCCCTCCATTAGTACAGACCCCCCAGGACAAACCCCCTCCATTAGTACAGACCCCTAAGGACAAACCCAGCTCCATAAGTACAGACCCCCCTAGGACAAAGCCCCCCTCTATTAGTACAGACCCCCCCAGGACAAACCCTCTCCATTAGTACAGACCCCCCAGGACAAACCGCTCACCCTCCATTAGTACAGACCCCCCAGGAAACCCCCTCCATTAGTACAGACCCCCAGGACAAACCCCCCCTCCATTAGTACAGACCCCCTTAGGACAGACCCCCCCTCCATTAGTACAGACTCCCCAGGACAAAGCCCCCCTCCATTAGTACAAACCCCCCAGGACAAACCACCTCCATTAGTACAGACCCCCCAGGACAAACCCCCCTCCATTAGTACAGACCCCCCCAGGACAACCGCCCTCCATTAGTACAGACCCCCCCAGGACAACCCCCCTCCATTAGTACAGACCCCCCAGGACAACCCCCCCTCCATTAGTACAGACCCCCCAGGACAACCCCCCCTCCATTAGTACAAACCCCCCCTCCATTAGTACAGACCCCCCCAGGACAAACCCCCCTCCATTAGTACAGACCCCCAGGACAAAGCCCCCCTCAATTAGTACAGACCCCCCCAGGACAAAGCCCCCCTCCATTAGTACAAACCCCCCAGGAAAAACCCCCTCCATTAGCACAGACCCCCAGGACAAACCCCCCTCCATTAGTACAGACCCCCTTAGGACAGACCCCCATTCCATTAGTACAGACCCCCCCAGGACAACCCCCTCCATTAGTACAAACCCCCCTCCATTAGTACAGACCCCCCCAGGACAAACCCCCCCTCCATTAGTACAGACCCCCAGGACAAAGCCCCCCTCAATTAGTACAGACCCCCAGGACAAAGCCCCCCCCTCCATTAGTACAACCCCCCCAGGACAAACCCCCTCCATTAGTAAAGACCCCCCAGGACAAACCCCCCTCCATTAGTACAGACCCCCCCCAGGACAACCCCCCTCCATTAGTACAGACCCCCAGGACAAACCCCCCCTCCATTAGTACAGACCCCCAGGACAAACCCCTCTCCATTAGTACAGACCCCCCCAGGACAGACCCCCCCCAGGACAAACCCCCTCCATTAGCACAGACCTCCAGGACAACCGCCCTCCATTAGTACAGACCCCCCAGGACAACCCCCCTCCATTAGTACAGACCCCCCAGGACAACCCCCCCTCCATTAGTACAAACCCCCCCTCCATTAGTACAGACCCCCCCAGGACAAAGCCCCCCTCAATTAGTACAGACCCCCCAAGGACAAAGCCCCCCTCAATTAGTACAGACCCCCCCAGGACAAAGCCCCCCTCCATTAGTACAAACCCCCCAGGAAAAGCCCCCTCCATTAGTACAGCCCCCCAGGACAAACCCCCCCCTCCATTAGTACAGACCCCCCCAGGACAACCCCCCTCCATTAGTACAGACCCCCAGGACAAACCCCCTCCATTAGTACAGACCCCAAGGACAAACCCCCCCTCCATTAGTACAGACCCCCAGGACAAACCCCCCTCCTTTAGTACAGACCCCCCAGGACAAACCCCCCCTCCATTAGTACAGACCCCAGGACAAAACCCCCTCCTTTAGTACAGACCCCCCCAGGACAAACCCCCTCCATTAGCACAGACCCCCAGGACAAACCCCCCTCCATTAGTACAGACCCCCTTAGGACAGACCCCCCCTTCCATTAGTACAGACCCCCTTAGGACAGACCACCCTTCCATTAGTACAGACCCCCCCAGGACAAACCCCCTCCATTAGCACAGACCCCCAGGACAAACACCCCTCCATTAGTACAGACCCCCTTAGGACAGACCCCCCTTCCATTAGTACAGACCCCCCAGGACAAAGCCCCCCTCTATTAGTACAGACCCCCCAGGACAAAGCCCACCTCCGTTAGTACAGACCCCCAAGGACAAACCCCCCTCCATTAGTACAGACCCCCCTCCATTAGTACAGACCCACAGGAAAACCCCCCCTCCATTAGTACAGACCCCCTGGACAAACCCCCCTCCATTAGTACAGACCCCTCAGGACAAACCGCCTCCTCTCCATTAGTACAGAACCCCCCAGGACAAACCCCCTCCCATTAGCACAGACCCCCAGGACAAACCCCCCTCCATTAGTACAGACCCCCTTAGGACAGACCCCCATTCCATTAGTACAGACCCCCCCAGGACAACCCCCCTCCATTAGTACAAACCCCCCTCCATTAGTACAGACCCCCCCAGGACAAACCGCCCCTCCATTAGTACAGACCCCCAGGACAAAGCCCCCTCAATTAGTACAGACCCCCAGGACAAAGCCCCCCTCCATTAGTACAAACCCCCCCAGGACAAACCCCCTCCATTAGTACAGACCCCCAGGACAAACCCCCCTCCATTAGTACAGACCCCCCCCAGGAAAACCCCCCTCCATTAGTACAGACCCCCCAGGACAAACCCCCCTCCATTAGTACAGACCCCCAGGACAAACCCCCCTCCATTAGTACAGACCCCCCAGGACAAACCGCCTCCTCTCCATTAGTACAGACCCCCCCAGGACAAACCCCCTCCATTAGCACAGACCTCGAGGACAAACCCCCCTCCATTAGTACAGACCCCCTTAGGACAGACCCCCCTTCCATTAGTACAGACCCCCTTAGGACAGACCCCCTTTCCATTAGTACAGACCCCCCAGGACAAACCCCCTCAGTTAGCACAGACCCCCCAGGATAAACACCCCTCCATTAGTACATACCCCCTTAGGACAGACCCCCCTTCCATTAGTACAGACCCCCCAGGACAAAGCCCCCCTCCATTAGTACAGACCCCCCAGGACAAAGCCCCCCTCCATTAGTACAGACCCCCAGGACAAAGCCCCCCTCCATTAGTACAGACCCCCAGGACAAACCCCCCTCCATTAGTACAGACCCCTCAGGACAAACCGCCTCCTCTCCATTAGTACAGACCCCCCCAGGACAAACCACCTCCATTAGCACAGACCCCCAGGACAAACCCCCCTCCATTAGTACAGACCCCCTTAGGACAGACCCCCCTTCCATTAGGACAGACCCCCCTTCCATTAGTACAGACCCCTCAGGACAAACCCCCTCCATTAGCACAGACCCCCCAGGACAAACACCCCTCCATTAGTACAGACCCCCTTACGACAGACCCCCCTTCCATTAGTACAGACCCCCAGGACAAAGCCCCCCTCCATTAGTACAGACCCCCGGGACAAACCCCCCTCCATTAGTACAGACCCCCCCAGGACAACCCCCCTCCATTAGTACAGACCCCCCAGGACAACCCCCCCTCCATTAGTACAAACCCCCCCTCCATTAGTACAGACCCCCCCAGGATAAACCCCCCCCCTCCATTAGTACAGACCCCCAGGACAAAGCCCCCCTCAATTAGTACAGACCCCCCCAGGACAAAGCCCCCCTCCATTAGTACAAACCCCCCAGGAAAAACCCCCTCCATTAGTACAGACCCCCAGGACAAACCCCCCCTCCATTAGTACAGACCCCCCCAGGACAACCCTCCTCCATTAGTACAGACCCCCAGGACAAACCCCCTCCATTAGTACAGACCCCAAGGACAAACCCCCCCTCCATTAGTACAGACCCCCAGGACAAACCCCCCTTCTTTAGTACAGACCCCCAGGACAAACCCCCCCTCCATTAGTACAGACCCCCAGGACAAACCCCCTCCTTTAGTACAGACCCCCAGGACAAACCCCCTCCATTAGCACAGACCCCCAGGACAAACCCCCCTCCATTAGTACAGACCCCCTTAGGACAGACCCCCCTTCCATTAGTACAGACCCCCTTAGGACAGACCCCCCTTCCATTAGTACAGACCCCCCAGGACAAACCCCCTCCATTAGCACAGACCCCCAGGACAAACACCCTCCATTAGTACAGACCCCCTTAGGACAGACCCCCCTTCCATTAGTACAGACCCCAGGACAAAGCCCCCCTCCATTAGTACAGACCCCCCAGGACAAAGCCCCCCTCCATTAGTACAGACCCCCAGGACAAACCCCCCTCCATTAGAACAGACCCCCCTCCATTAGTACAGACCCCCAGGACAAACCCCCCTCCATTAGTACAGACCCCTCAGGAAAAACCGCCTCCTCTGCATTAGTACAGACCCCCCCAGGACAAACCCCCTCCATTAGCACAGACCCCCAGGACAAACCCCCCTCTATTAGTACAGACCCCCTTAGGACAACCCGCCTCCATTAGTACAAACCCCCCTCCATTAGTACAGACCCCCCAGGACAAACCCCCCCTCCATTAGTACAGACCCCCAGGACAAAGCCCCCCTCAATTAGTACAGACCCCCAGGACAAAGCCCCCCCCTCCATTAGTACAACCCCCCCAGGACAAACCCCCTCCGTTAGTACAGACCCCCCAGGACAAACCCCCCTCCATTAGTACAGACCCCCCCCAGGACAACCCCCCTCCATTAGTACAGACCCCCCAGGACAAACCCCCCCTCCATTAGTACAGACCCCCAGGACAAACCCCCCTCCATTAGTACAGACCCCCAGGACAAACTGCCTCCTCTAAAATTAGTACAGACCCCCCCCAGGACAAACCCCCTCCATTAGCATAGACCTCCAGGACAACCGCCCTCCATTAGTACAGACCCCCCAGGACAACCCCCCTCCATTAGTACAGACCCCCCAGGACAACCCCCCTCCATTAGTACAAACCCCCCTCCATTAGTACAGACCCCCCCAGGACAAAGCCCCCCTCCATTAGTACAGACCCCCCCAGGACAAAGCCCCCTCAATTAGTACAGACCCCCCAGGACAAAGCCCCCCTCCATTAGTACAAACCCCCCAGGAAAAACCCCCTCCATTAGTACAGACCCCCAGGACAAACCCCCCCTCCATTAGTACAGACCCCCCCAGGACAACCCCCCTCCATTAGTACAGACCCCCAGGACAAACCCCCTCCATTAGTACAGACCCCAAGGACAAACCCCCCCCTCCATTAGTACAGACCTCCAGGACAAACCCCCCTCCTTTAGTACAGACCCCCCAGGACAAAGCCCACCTCCATTAGTACAGACCCCCCAGGACAAACCCCCCTCCATTAGTACAAACCCCCAGGACAACCCCCCCTCCATTAGTACAGACCCCCAGGACAAACCCCCCCTCCATTAGTACAGACCCCCCCAGGACAACCCCCCTCCATTAGTACAGACCCCCAGGACAAACCCCCTCCATTAGCACAGACCCCAAGGACAAACCCCCCCTCCATTAGTACAGACCCCCAGGACAAACCCCCCTCCTTTAGTACAGACCCCCCAGGACAAAGCCCACCTCCATTAGTACAGACCCCCAGGACAAACCCCCCTCCATTAGTACAGACCCCCCTCCATTAGTACAGACCCCCAGGACAACCCCCCTCCATTAGTACAGACCCCCAGGACAAACCCCCCTCCATTAGTACAGACCCCTCAGGACAAACCGCCTCCTCTCCATTAGTACAGACCCCCCCAGGACAAACCCCCTCCATTAGCACAGACCCCCAGGACAAACCCCCCTCCATTAGTACAGACCCCCTTAGGACAGACCCCCATTCCATTAGTACAGACCCCCCCAGGACAACCCCCCTCCATTAGTACAAACCCCCCTCCATTAGTACAGACCCCCCAGGACAAACCCCCCCTCCATTAGTAAAGACCCCCAGGACAAAGCCCCCCTCAGTTAGTACAGACCCCCAGGACAAAGCCCCCCCTCCATTAGTACAAACCCCCCCAGGACAAACCCCCTCCATTAGTACAGACCCCCTTAGGACAAACCCCCCTCCATTAGTACAGACCCCCCAGGACAACCCCCCTCCATTAGTACAGACCCCCCAGGACAAACCCCCCTCCATTAGTACAGACCCCCAGGACAAACCCCCCTCCATTAGTACAGACCCCCCAGGACAAACCACCTCCTCTCCATTAGTACATGCCCCCCAGGACAAACCCCCTCCATTAGCACAGACCTCCAGGACAAACCCCCCTCCATTAGTACAGACCCCCTTAGGACAGACCCCCCTTCCATTAGTACAGACCCCCTTAGGACAGACCCCCCTTCCATTAGTACAGACCTCCTTAGGACAGACCCCCCTTCCATTAGTACAGACCCCTCAGGACAGACCCCCCAGGACAAACCCCCTCCATTAGCACAGACCCCCCAGGATAAACACCCCTCCATTAGTACAGACCCCCTTAGGACAGACCCCCCTTCCATTAGTACAGACCCCCCAGGACAATGCCCCCCTCCATTAGTACAGACCCCCCAGGACAAAGCCCCCCTCCATTAGTACAGACCCCCCAGGACAAAGCCCCCCTCCATTAGTACAGACCCCCAGGACAAAGCCCCCTCCATTAGTACAGACCCCTCAGGCCAAACCGCCTCCTCTCCATTAGTACAGACCCCCCAGGACAAACCACCTCCATTAGCACAGACCCCCAGGACAAACCCCCCTCCATTAGTAAAGACCCCCTTAGGACAGACCCCCCTTCCATTAGGACAGACCCCCCTTCCATTAGTACAGACCCCTCAGGACAAACTCCCTCCATTAGCACAGTCCCCCAGGACAAACACCCCTCCATTAGTACAGACCCCCTTACGACAGACCCCCCTTCCATTAGTACAGACCCCCCAGGACAAAGCCTCCCTCTATTAGTACAGACCCCCCAGGACAAAGCCCCCCTCCATTAGTACAGACCCCCAGGACAAACCCCCTCCATTAGTACAGACCCTCCCAGGACAAACCCCCCCTCCATTAGTACAGACCCCCCCAGGACAAACCCCCCCTCCATTAGTACAGACCCCCCCAGGACAAACCCCCCTCCATTAGTACAGACCCCCCTAGGACAACCCCCCTCCATTAGTACAGACCCCCAGGACAAACCCCCCTCCATTAGTACAGACCCCATAGGACAAACCCCCCCTCCATTAGTACAGACCCCCCAGGACAACCCCCCTCCATTAGTACAGACCCCCCAGGACAAAGCCCCCCCCTCCATTAGTACAGACCCCCCAGGACAAAGCCCCCCCCTCCATTAGTACAGACCCTCCCAGGACAAACCCCCCTCCATTAGTACAGACCCCCCCAGGACAAACCCCCTCCATTAGTATAGACCCCCCCCAGGACAACCCCCCTCCATTAGTATAAACCCCCAGGACAACCCCCCTCCATTAGTACAAACCCCACTAGGATAAAGCCCCCCTTCCATTAGTACAGACCCCACTAGGACAAAGCACTCTCTCCATTAGTACAGACCCGCCAGGACAACCCCCCCTTCATTAGTACAGACCCCCCAGGACAACCCCCTCCATTAGTACAGACCCCACTAGGACAAAGCCCCCCCTCCATTAGTACAGACCCCCCAGGACAAACCCTCTCCATTAGTACAGACCCCCAGGACAAAGCCCCCCCTCCATTAGTACAGACCCCCCAGGACAAACCCCCTCCATTAGTACAGACCCTCCCAGGACAAACCCCCCTCCATTAGTACAGACCCCCCCAGGACAAACCCCCTCCATTAGTACAAACACTCCAAGGACAACCCCCCCTCCATTAGTATAGACCCCCCAGGACAACCCCCCTCCATTAGTATAGACCCCCAGGACAACCCCCCTCCATTAGTACAAACCCCACTAGGATAAAGCCCCCCTTCCATTAGTACAGACCCCACTAGGACAAAGCACTCTCTCCATTAGTACAGACCCGCCAGGACAACCCCCCCTTCATTAGTACAGACCCCCCAGGACAACCCCCTCCATTAGTACAGACCCCCCAGGACAAACCCCCTCAATTAGTACAGACCCTCCCAGGACAAACTCCCCTCCATTAGTACAGACCCCCCCAGGACAACCCCCCTCCATTAGTACAGACCCCCAGGACAAACCCTCTCCATTAGTACAGACCCCCAGGACAAACCGCCCACCCTCCATTAGTACAGACCCCCCCAGGACAACCCCCCCTCCATTAGTACAGACCCCCAGGACAAACCCCCCTCCATTAGTACAGACCCCCCCAGGACAAAGCCCCCCTCAATTAGTACAGACCCCCCAGGACAAACCCCCCTCCATTAGTACAGACCCCCCCAGGACAAACCGCCTCCTCTCCATTAGTACAGACCCCCCAGGACAAACCCCCTCCATTAGCACAGACCCCCCAGGACAAGCCCCCCTCCATTAGTACAGACCCCCTTAGGACAGACCCCCTTCCATTAGTACAGACCCCCCCAGGACAAAGCCCCCCTCCATTAGTACAGACCCCCCAGGACAAACCCCCTCCATTAGTACAGACCCCCCAGGACAAACCCCCCTCCATTAGTACAGACCCCCTAGGACAAAGCCCCCCCTCTATTAGTACAGACCCCCCCAGGACAAACCCTCTCCATTAGTACAGACCCCAGGACAAACCGCCCACCCTCCATTAGTACAGACCCCCCAGGACAACCCCCCTCCATTAGTACAGACCCCCCAGGAAACCCCCCTCCATTAGTACAGACCCCCAGGAAACCCCCCTACATTAGTACAGAGACCCCCAGGACAAACCCCCCCTCCATTAGTACAGACCCCCTTAGGACAGACCCCCCCTCCATTAGTACAGACCCCCCAGGACAAAGCCCCCCCTCCATTAGTACAAACCCCCCAGAACAAACCCCCTCAATTAGTACAGACCCTCCCAGGACAAACCCCCCTCCATTAGTACAGACCCCCCAGGACACCCCCCTCCATTAGTACAGACCCCACTAGGACAAAGCCCCCCTCCATTAGTACAGACCCCCCAGGACAAACCCTCTCCATTAGTACAGACCCCCAGGACAAACCGCCCACCCTCCATTAGTACAGACCCCCCCAGGACAACCCCCCTCCATTAGTACAAACACTCCCTCAATTAGTACAGACCCCCCCAGGACAAACCCCCCCTCCATTAGTACAGACCCCCCCAGGACAAAGCCCCCCTCAATTAGTACAGACCCCCCAGGACAAAGCCCCCTCCATTAGTACAAACCCCCAAGACAAACCCCCTCCATTAGTACAGACCCCCCAGGACAAACCCCTCCTCCATTAGTACAGACCCCCCAGGACAACCCCCCTCCATTAGTACAGACCCCCAGGACAAACCGCCTCCTCTCCATTAGTACAGACCCCCCAGGACAAACCCCCTCCATTAGAACAGACCCCCAGGACAAGCCCCCCTCCATTAGTACAGACCCCCTTACGACAGACCCCCCTTCCATTAGTACAGACCCCCCAGGACAAACCCCCTCCATTAGCACAGACCCCCCAGGACAAACCCCCCTCCATTAGTACAGACCCCCTTAGGACAGACCCCCCAGGACAAAGCCCCCCTCCATTAGTACAGACCCCCCAGGACAAAGCCCCCCTCCATTAGTACCGACCCCCAGGACAAACCCCCCTCCATTAGTACAGACCCCCCTAGGACAAAGCCCCCCTCTATTAGTACAGACCCCCCCAGGACAAACCCTCTCCATTAGTACAGACCCCAGGACAAACCACCCACCCTCCATTACTACAGTCCCCCCAGGACAAACCCCCCTTCATTAGTACAGACCCCCCAGGACAAACCCCCCTCCATTAGTACAGACCCCCTTAGGACAGACCCCCCCTCCATTAGTACAGACCCCCCAGGACAAAGCCCCCCCTCCATTAGTACAAACCCCCCAGGACAAACCCCCTCCATTAGTACAGACCCCATAGGACAAACCCCCCCTCCATTAGTACAGACCCCCAGGACAAACCCCCCTCCATTAGTACAGACCCCCAGGACAAACCCCCCTCCATTAGTACAGACCCGCTAGGACAAACCACCCCCTCTCCATTAGTACAGACCCCCCAGGACAAACCCCCTCCTTTAGTACAGACCCCCAGGACAAACCGCCCCCCTCTCCATTAGTACCGAACCCCCCAGGACAAACCCCCCTCCATTAGTGCAGACCCCCCAGGACAAACCCCCCTCCATTAGTACAGACCCCTCAGGACAAAACCCCCCTCCATTAGTACAGATCCCCTTCCATTAGTACAGACTCCCCCAGGACAAAACCCCTCCATTAGTGCAGACCCCAGGACAAACCACCCACCCTCCATTAGTACAGACCCCCCCAGGACAACCCCACTCCATTAGTACAGACCCCCAGGAAACCCCCCCTCCATTAGTACAGACCCCCTTAGGACAAACCCCCCCTCCATTAGTACAGACTCCCTTAGGACAGACTCCCCCTCCATTAGTACAGGCTCTCCCAGGACAAAGCCCCCCTCCATTAGTACAGACCCCCCCAGGAGAACCCCCCCTCCATTAGTACAGACCCCCCAGGACAAACCCGCCTCCATTAGTACAGACCCCCCCAGGACAAAGCCCCCCTCCATTAGTACAGACCCCCCAGGACAACCCCTCTCCATTAGTACAGACCCCCCCAGGACAAATCGCCCCCCCTCCTCTCCATTAGTACAGACCCCCAGGACAAAGCCCCCCCTCCATTAGTACAGCCCCCCAGGACAAACCCCCCCTCCATTAGTACAGACCCCCCCAAGACAAACGCCCTCCATTAGTACACCCCCCCAGGAAACCCCCCCTCCATTAGTACAGACCCCCTTAGGACAGACCCCCCTCTATTAGTAGAGACCCCCCTCCATTAGTGTACATAAAAACACCCAGGCGGCAGCTGGAGAGGAGAGGACAGTGCGCAGCCACGCCGCCCGGGTGGAGAGCAGATGGAGACAGGCTTGGGCGGGAGGGAGAGACAGAGGAGGAGAACACGTCAGGCACGGACCGCCTTCCCCAGCGATGTTACTGCGTGTCAGCGGCTGGCCTCTCTCCACACAGAGACCAGCCGCTCCGATCTCCGGCACTGCTCTCCTTCTCTGACAGGAGGAGGGAGGGGGAACGGGCTGCCGCTTGAGCCTCGAGAACTACAGCGGCGGCTGTAACCTGCGGAGGGAGCCATCTCTGGACACAAAAAGGAGGAGGAGGAGGAGGGGAGCACTCTGGCGCTTCAGCGCCCCCACCTCTCTGGAGCCCGGGTGCACTGCACCCTGTGCACCCCGTCTGGGATCGGCCCTGTGTGCACGTATAAAAAAGTGCCTTACTCAAGAATGTGTGGATTATTGTCTCAACACTACAACACTTTTGGGGTGATGTAATTGCTGTTTTATGCAAAAATGGGGGTTATTTCCTAAGGGCAAATCCTCTTTGCACTACAAGTGCAGGTTCAGTGCAGTTGCAAGTGCACTTGTAGTGAAATGTGTTTTTGCATTTAGGAAGTACCAGCCAACACTGTTTTTTATAAGGTTACCCAATCACCACATTTTCTGCACTCAACACATTTCTGTCAGGGTCAGCTAAAACAAACACAAGCAGTAAATGTCCACAAAGAATTTCTTTTGGTTGTTTTTTATTTGAAAAAGGTGTCACAGATTGTCTGGCATATTGATAGCCCCCCTACCTGCAAAGAACTCCAGGTATCGTAACCGGACATCACGGGCATTCAGGGAGGGCAAGCCAGGACGGCCACTTTCAAGCGCCGTCAGTGTTGATGGATTAGGGATTCCGGCCTCAGGCCCAACTTAGCCAGCATAGTTGGCTGAATGTTTTCTTAAAAAATTATGGAGAACACAGCAGGTAAGTATTATATGGTTCAGTTTATACTCCGCCATATGGATGGGTGTCAGAAATAATCGGAACCGGCTGGCCAGGATTCCAAATGTGTTCTCCACCACTCTTCGGGCTCTGGCCAGCCGGTAATTAAAAACCCTCTGTTCCGGGGTGAGGGTCCTCATCGGGAATGGCCGCATCAGGTGGTCCCCCAGCGCAAATGCTTCATCAGCAACGAACACAAATGGGAGACCTTCAACATTGTCCTCTGGAGGTGGCAAGTCCAATCTGCCATTCTGGAGACGCCTGTAGAACTCCATCTGGGCGATCACTCCACCATCGGACATCCGGCCATTCTTCCCCACGTCCACATACAAGAACTCGTAATTAGCCGACACCACTGCCAACATCACTATACTATTAAACCCCTTGTAATTATAATAGTACGACCCCGAGTTGGGTGGTGGGACGATGTGGACGTGTTTCCCATCAATTGCCCCTCCGCAGTTAAGAAAGTCCCACCGCTGGGCAAAGTGGGAGGCCACAGTCTGCCATTCCTGTGGCGTTGAAGGAAACTGTTGAGGAAAAAAATAAACCTTACTATTTTTTCACAGAAACATGGCAAGCAGATTAGACACAAACATTATGGGGCAACCTCCAGATAGCATTTACTAAGGGGAATTTACAAGGCCAAAGTATAAGGTACACCTATCATATTCCCCCTCCCCCCCTCTCATGGGCCATTTCTAACATTATGGGGGGGGGGAACTCTTGGACAGGTAACCCTCTTCACTTCATTGAGAGATGAATGCCTATATACAGGGTATTACTTGGAACAGCTCCTCCTTAGTTACACTATTGGCAGACCACTGGACAGGTAAGAAGTGTCATAATAGAAAGATATAAATACACACTGTACACATTTGAGGACATTTGAACATTCTGCTATTACCTATCAAGATAATAATAGGATACAAAAACTTTAAACAGTACCATTGGAAAGTATACAGGCAGGCCCTTGCACTACATGCTTTGGGGAATTCATCCATAAATCTGACCAGTAAAGAGGTGGGTATAGTGTGTATGGGTTTGGCAAAGTCAGCAGATAGATGATTGAGGATAGAGAATTGGGATCAGCTGACATAGCAGTTGGGGGGTGAGGGTTAAAAAAAATTTGGGGACACCACAAAAAAAAGCCTCTGGCACTCTGCCTGAATTTAAATCAAAAATAACATTTCCAAACATTTTAGGGGGTGTTTGGGGTAAAGCACTACTATGGAGCTGATAAAATACATTGTTAAGTGACTACATGAGGTGAATATAGGCCAGGAGACACCATGCTGGGGAGGTTATTGAAGGGCAAATATGTATGAAGGACATAAAATAATAATTACCTAAAAATCCAGCATGCATGAGAACAAAGGGGACATTCACAGCATATTACAATCATGGTAATTAGGGAATGAGGGAAGAAATACAATATATTATCAAACATTCAATACAATAAAATGTGATATAAAAGGATAAAAATCTTACCTTCATATACTCCTTCTGCAGGACCTGGATGATGGCAGAACAGGTCTCTGGGATAATGATCCCCAGAGCCTGGGGGGAGATGCCTGTCGAGAACTTCAAGTCCTGCAGGCTTCTCCCTGTGGCCAAATACCACAAGGTAGCGACCAACTTCTGCTCCGGAGTGATGGCTTGCCTCATGCAGGTATCCTGCCTGCTAATATAGGGGGTCAGCGAAGCCAACAAACGGTGAAACACGGGGTCCGTCATCCTGAGAAAGTTCCTGAAATCATCAGGATTATTCTCACGGATCTCACGGAGCAAAGGCATATGACAGAACTGGTCACGCTGAAGCAACCAATTCTTGGTCCATGAACTCCTCCCCACCCTGTTCATGGACTGGACTTGTGTCAAGGTCAGGACCCAAACACCAAGCCCCCGCACAGCACGAACTCTACGAGGAGTACGCATACGAAACATGGCTAGAAAACGGTCGGCTGCTCAGAACGAAGTAACAGAACGCACTGAAGAACAGCAAGGCCTGTGAAGAGCGACCTGAAAAACAGCAACGAGCAGGCAAGATCACACAGAAAACTCCGATACGAACTGACTGCACGCACTGAAGAGCAGATACAAACCCACAAGCACAAACTGAACGTCAGAAAACGATCTGAAAGCCATGAGTCTGAAAAAGCGCAAATCGTCTCTCACCAAACTTTTACTAACACGAGATTAGCAAAAGGAGCCCAAAGGGTGCCGCGCTTGGTTCTGAACCGGCCTTTTCTAGTCTCGTCGTACGTGGTGTACGTCACCGCGTTCTTGGCGATCGGAAATTCCGACAACTTTGTGCGACCGTGTGTAGGCAAAACAAGTTTGAGCCAACATCCGTCGGAAAAAATCCTAGGAGTTTGTTGTCGGAATGTCCGAACAAAGTCCGACCGTGTGTACGGGGCATTAGTCTACCTCCCTAGAGGCAACTAGATTATATGTCAGGCAAGTTAGTAAGAATAAAACGGAAGAAAAAAACAATATGGTTCACTAAAGAGGTAAGTAGTAGGCCAAAACCTCTTATTTTCCTAAATATTCAGATTTGAGATTGACATTTTGGATTGACCATGAGCACTATAGTTGTTCAATAATGAAACAAATCCTTTAAAATTACAACTTGCCTAATAATTGTGCACACAGTACCTTACTGATCCTATCTCAAAATGAGAGATGAGTAAATCATGGTTATTGTATTTAAAAACATAAAAAGGTCATCTGGACACAGCTAGATGGCATCTTTAACCACTTCAGCCCAGGAGGGAATTGCCCCCTTAACCAGGGGGCGCGGCTCTCGTTCTGGGTGGACGTCATATGACAGCCCTCCAGAACAACCGCTAGGACATGGCGCAACCCTGGTCTGTGTAAAGAGCCACTGCCCTTTAACTATGTGATCGGCTGTGTCCAATCACAGCCGGTCACATGTAAATACGGAGATGGCGGTAATCGGCGCTCCTCCCCTTACACTGACAGAGTGTGAGGAGAGGAGAGCCGATCAGCGGCATCTCCTCACAGGGGACGGCTGGGGACAATTAAGTACCCACCAGAACTGTGTGCCCGCCACTGCCAGCAATCAGTGCCAACCAGTGCCCACAATTGCCACCAATCTGTGGCCATTAGTGATGCCAGTCAGTGCTGGCTATCAGTGCTGCCCAGCAATTCCCATCACTGCTGCCCATAAGTGCCGTCCATCCGTGTTCACCAGTGCCGCCTATCTGTGCCCACCAGTGCCGCCCATCAGTGCGGCATATTTGTGCCTCATCAGTCCCGCCTCATCAGTCCCATCAGTGCAGCCTATCAGTGCCCATCAGTGCTGCCTCATCAGCGAAGGAGAAAAATGACTTATTTACAAAATTTGCTGACAGAAACTAAGAAAAACTTTTTTTTTCAACATTTTTGGTCTTTTTTTTTTTTAGGAAAAAATAAAAAACCCAGGAGTGATAAAATAGCACCAAATGAAAGCTCTATTTGTGTGAAGAAAATTATAAAAATTTCACATGGTTACAGTGTAGCATGACCGTGCAATTGTCATTCAAAGTGTGATAGTGCTAAAAGCTCAAAAATGGCCTGGGCAGGAAGTATTGAGGTGGTTAATGACCAGGCCATTTTTTGCAATACGGCACTGTGTTCCTTTAGCTGACAACTGCGCAGTCGTGCATTGGTGTACCCAAATACAATTGAAGTCCTCTTTTTCCCACAAATAGAGCTTTCTTTTGGTGGTATTTGATCACCTCTGTGGGTTATTTTTTGCGCTATAAACAAAAAGACCGACAATTTTGAAAAAAAAACCAACAGTATTTTTTATTTTCTGCTATAAAACACACCTCAATAAAAAAATTTTAAAAATCTAATTTCTTCATCAATTTAGGCCAATTTGTATTCTGCTACATATTTCTGGTAAAAAAAAAAAAAAAAATCCCAAAAAGTGTTTATTGATTGGTTTGCACAAAAGTTATAGCGTCTACAAAATAGGGGATAGATTTATGGCATTTTTAATGTTGATTTATTTGTTTATTTTTTACTAGAAATGGTGGTGATCAGCGATTTTTAGCAGGACAGGGACATTGCGGCGGACAGATCGGACATCTAACATTTTTGACACTTTTTGGGAACCAGTGACATTATTACAATGATTAGTGCTAAAAACATACGCTGACATTGTACTAATGGCACTGGCAGGAAAGGGGTTAACATCGGGGGCAATCAAGGGAGTTAAATGTGTTCCCTCAGTGTGTTTCTAACTGTGTGGGGGGGTGGGCTGCCTGGGACAAGACACAGATCCACCTTCCTGCATAGCAGAAAGACAGGATCTCTGTATGATCCCCTGTCAGAACGGAGATCTACCTTGTTTACTATGGCCGATCCCAGTTCTGTCACTGCGGGGAACGATCCGACCAGCGGACTTCGCTGCTTGGCTCCCCCACTGGCAAACTGGCGCGCCCGCCCACAGACTGCCATGTACAAGCCGACGTACAGCTATGGCGATTCGCACAGCGGAGCCAACCTGCCACAGTATAACTGCGGTGGCTGGTCGGCAAGCGGTTAAAGATCAGGTAAAACGATTTTTTTCCTTCCCTGCAAAGTAAAGGCATAATGTGTTAGTATGTATTGCATACTAGCACATTATGTGACACTTACCTGCAAATGAAGCCACGTCATTCCTGCTGCAGGCTACATCCATCTTCACCCATCTTCCTTCTGGGGCCACGGACTGGTCTGAGCCACGTGACGTCACTCCGGCGCATGTGTGTGGGAGCCGCCAGTCACGGCACACGCTTCTGAAGAAACGGCAGGTATACAGTGAATATCTCCTAAATGGTGCACGTTTAAGAGATATTTACAGTACCTATAGGTAAGCATTATTCTAAACTTACCTATAGGTACAAAATATACAGGAAGGTTTACTTCCTCTTTACGTGATGCTTTCCTATGCCAATGTAGGGCAAAGCAAAAGGGTCACTTAGCTCCCCCTCTCCCTTCCACTATATACTCACCTTTTTTGATCCACTGCCACTCTATTCAGCTGCCAGGTCCAAGGAAAGAAAGTACTAAAACTTAGTTTTGGAGCATACACAGGGCTATGGACTCTAGCCCTGTCACGTTGAAAGGGTGGAATGCTGAGTGTTTTATTCTACTTCCAGTGAGCAAATGTGGTAGCAGGTGAGATGCTAATATACTGCTAGGAAGTCTTTCTTTTTCTAACTGGGAAAAGCCTAGAGTAATTTTAAAATGATGCATCACACAGGTGGTCTAACAGCCAAGTGAAAGAGAGCACTGCTGTAACCACTCTAAATGCCTATGCAATAACTGTCTTTTTAAAAAGGTCAGTATTTGCAAGCTACACTTTCATGCTCAAGTCTAACAATAGGTTGCCTCTCCATCATGGGTGTAAGGTAGGGGTGTGCACATTCTCCACGTATTCTGAAGCTCAGGTTTTGGGGAAGATCTAGCAGCTCTCTAGGGTGGCAGGCTGTCCAACTATGGGCATGATGTAGTACCTTGTGGTATCTGCTTTAAATAGTACCATTGGTTTATATTGTGTACCCACACTATAGCTTCATTTTTAGGTAATCACGCTAAAAGTCCAACTCTAGCCAAACTTTTTTTTCCCCCCAGTTTTAGGAAGTTAGACAGAAATCTTATTGTAAGCACACACTGTATTGCATCGGACACAAAAAAAATAATCTCTGCAGGAACACAGGATTGTTATCTGACAAGACTAAAAAGTGAAAGTAGCATAATGTAGCAGGTTTATTGGAAAAAATATACAATGATGCACTCACAAATACTAACAGAACAGATAAAATATGGTGGGCCAGAACACTCAGTGCCTTGCTTGCCCCCAAAGTCTCACTATCCCCAATGGCAAGAAATGCAGTCCTCGATGTAAGCTCACAATCCTTGTAGATTTGCTCAGAAAGAAGAGTAATGCAAAGTCTGATGCTGATGATTCTAGCTCCATACACTCTTGAGTATCAACAGGTCACGGTACATATTTTGGAGTACAGCCTACCCACCATTATATAGTGCAAGGTCCTGGCTGACTGGATAGTTTAGGTTCATGTTACACAGTTTGGTAAATCTAAAGTTGATTGTACAGTCAGATTGTAATGTGTATAGTGAGCCTAAGGACTGCCAGTTGCTATGTATAAGTCGTGGCAGGACTTTGGAGTTGAGTAAGGGACTAAGTGTTCTGAACCCCTACATGTAAATTCTACATTCTAGGATTTGTGAGTACATCAAGTTTGTATCCTATTTAACCTGGCTTTACAATGCGCCTTTCATCTTTTTTGTTTTGACTACTTCTTGGAGTTCCCACTCCCCCTTGCTTGTAATACAATCATAGTGCTAGCATATACAGTTTACCTGTTCTAGGACTACTTCTGCTACAGTCTTATGAAACTCTGTCTTTTGACCTCATAATGTGGTTTAGTAAGCCCAAACTACATAAAATAGATCTGTCTTGGAAAATGAGGTATTGTAGCATATTTTAAGAGGCCATAAAAGTAAATTTTGAGAAACCTTGTCAGTCTTCTTGCCTTTATTATTTTACACATCGTTCGTAACTATCTTCAAACACCCAAAAAAATAAATCCACCTATTTCCTCTATGTGACAACAGAAATGAGATTTGTAAGCTTAGAGATGTTTAGAGATTTATAAACATGAAAAACACACAACATAAAAATACGTTACCTGTATTACCTAAATAGTTACATAGTAGGTGAGGTTGAAAAAAGACACAAGTCCAACCTATGTGTGTGATTTTAAGTCTGTATTACCTTGTATATCCCTGTATGTTGTGATCGTTCAGGTGCTTATCTAATTTTTTTATGAAACTATCGATGCCCCCTCCCCTCTGAGACCAATGCATGTGGAAGGGAATTCCACATCCTGGCCACTCTTATGCTGCATATACACGAGCGGAATTTCCATCAGAAAAATCTTGGATGGTTTTTCCAACGGAATTCCGCTCAAGCTTGGCTTGCATACACACTGTCACACAAAAGTTCGCTGAACTTTCGACCGCCAAGAACGCGTTGACGTACAACACTACGATGAGCCGAGAAAATGAAGTTCAATGCTTCCGAGCATGCGTCGAATTGTTTGAGCATGCGTAGGAATTTTGCACGTCGGAATTTGGTACAGACGATCAGAATTTCAGATCGTAACTTTTTCCGACCAAAAAATTGAGAACATGCTCTCAATCTTTTGCTGGCTGGAATTCCGCCAGCAAAAGTCGGATGGAGCATACACGCGGTCGCATTTTCGGACCAAAAGCTCTCATCGGACTTTTGCTGGCAGAGTTTTCGCTCGTGTGTACTGGGCATTACAGTAAAGAACCCTCTACGTAGTTTATGGTTCAACCTCTTTTCTTTTAATTTTAACGAGTGGCTACGTGTCTTTTTAAACTCCCTTCCGCGAAAAAGTTTTATCCCTATTGTGGGGTCACCAGTATGGTATTTGTAAATTGAAATCATATCCCCTCTCAAGCGTCTCTTCTCCAGAGAGAATAAGTTCAGTGCTTGCAACCTTTCTTCATAACTAATATCCTCCAGACCCTTTATTAGGCTTTGTTGCCCTTCTTTGTACTCGCTCCATTTCCAGTACATCCTTTCTAAAGGACTGGACAGCATACTATATGTGCAGCCGGACCAGAGTCTTGTAGAGTGGGAGAATTATCGCTTTATCCCTGGAGTTAATCCCTTTAATGTATGCCAATATTATGTTTGCTTTGTTAGCAGCAGCTTGGCATTGCATGCCATTGCTGAGCCTATCATAGTTACATAGTTACATAGTAGGTGAGGTTGAAAAAAGACACAAGTCCATCAAGTCCAACCTATGTGTGTGATTATGTGTCAGTATTACATTACATATCCCTGTATGTTGCGGTCATTCAGGTGATTATCTAATAGTTTCTTGAAGCTATCAATGCTCCCCGCTGAGACCACCGCCTGTGGAAGGGAATTCCACATCCTTGCCGCTCTTACAGTAAAGAACCCTCTACGTAGTTTAAGGTTAAACCTCTTTTCTTCTAATTGTAATGAGTGGCCACGAGTCTTATTAAACTCTCTTCTGCGAAAAAGTTTTATCCCTATTGTGGGGTCACCAGTACAGTATTTGTAAATTGAAATCATATCCCCTCTCAAGCGTCTCCTCTCCAGAGAGAATAAGTTCAGAGCTCGCAACCTTTCCTCATAACTAAGATCCTCCAGACCCTTTATTAGCTTTGTTGCCCTTCTTTGTACTCGCTCCATTTCCAGTACATCCCTCCTGAGGACTGGTACCCAGAACTGGACAGCATACTCCAGGTGCGGCCGGACCAGAGTCTTGTAGAGCGGGAGAATTATCGTTTTATCTCTGGAGTTGATCCCCCTTTTAATGCATGCCAATATTCTGTTTGCTTTATTAGCAGCAGCTTGGCATTGCATGCCATTGCTGAGCCTATCATCTACTAGGACCCCCAGGTCCTTTTCCATCCTAGATTCCCCCAGAGGTTCTCCCCCCAGTGTATAGATTGCATTCATATTTTTGCCACCCTAATGCATTATTTTACATTTTTCTACATTGAACCTCATTTGCCATGTAGTCGCCCACCCCATTAATTTGTTCAGGTCTTTTTGCAAGGCTTCCACATCCTGCGGAGAAGTTATTGCCCTGCTTAGCTTAGTATTGTCTGCAAATACAGAGATTGAACTGTTTATCCCATCCTCCAGGTCGTTTATAAACAAATTAAATAGGATTGGTCCCAGCACAGAACCCTGGGGAACCCCACTACCCACCCCTGACCATTCTGAGTACTCCCCATTTATCACCACCCTCTGAACAAGCCCTTGTAGCCAGTTTTCAATCCATGTACTCACCCTATGGTCCATGCCAACGGACCTTATTTTGTACAGTAAACGTTTATGGGGAACTGTGTCAAATGCTTTTGCAAAATCCAGATACACCACGCCTACGGGCCTTCCTTTATCTAGATGGCAACTCACCTCCTCATAGCAGGTTAATAGATTGGTTTGGCAAGAACGATTCTTCATGAATCCATGCTGATTACTGCTAATGATATCGTTCTTATTACTAAAATCTTGTATATAGTCCCTTATCATCCCCTCCAAGAGTTTACATACTATTGATGTTAGGCTAACTGGTCTAATTCCCAGGGATGTTTTTTGGGCCCTTTTTTGGGCCCTCGGATGCAAGCCATCTGGTCCCGGTGATTTATTAATGTTAAGTTTCTCAAGTCTAATTTTAATTCTGTCCTCTGTTAACCATGGTGGTGCTTCCTGTGTTGTGTCATGAGGATAAACACTGCAGTTTTGGTTACTGAAGCCCCCCGATTCACTCGTGAAGACTGAGGAGAAGAATAAATTCAATACCTTTGCCATCTCCCCATCCTTTGTAACCAGATGTCCTTCCTCATTCTTTATGGGGCCAATATGGTCTGTCCTCCCTTTTTTACTGTTTACATACTTAAAGAATTTCTTGGGATTTTTTTTGCTCTCCTCCACTATGTGTCTTTCATGTTCTATCTTAGCCGTCCTAATTGCACCCTTACATTTCTTATTGCATTCTTTATAAAGTCTGAATGCTGAGGATGATCCCTCAACCTTGTATTTTTTAAAGGCCTTCTCCTTTGCTTTTATATGCATTTTTACATTGGAGTTAAGCCATCCAGGATTTTTGTTCGCTCTCTTAAATTTATTACCCAATGGGATACATTGGCTAATGCCCTTATTTAATATGCTCTTAAAGCAAACCCATCTCTCCTCCGTATTCTTTGTTCCTAATATTTTATCCCAATTTATGCCTTTTAGCAAGGTTTGTAGTTTAGGGAAGTTGGCTCTTTTGAAATTCAGTGTCTGTGTTCCCTTCATGTTTCCTATTTGTGTGATTTATACTGAAACTAATTGACCTGTGATCGCTGTTACCTAAATTGCCCCATATTTCCACATCTGTGATCAGGTTTATATTGTTGGTAATCAGTAGATCCAGTAATGTTTTATTTCTAGTTGGTGCGTCTACCATCTGACCCATAAAATTGTCCTGCAAGACATTAAGGAACTGGCGAGCCTTAAATGAATGCGCGATTCCCTCCGCCCAGTCTATGTCTGGATAATTAAAATCCCCCATTATGATAACACTTCCCATCCTTGCTGCTAATCCAATTTGTGATAGGAGATCCGTCTCCACTTCCTCCCTCAGGTTAGGGGGCCTTTAGCATACTCCCAGTATTATTTTCCCCTTAGCTTCATCCCTTTGGAGCTCTACCCATAAGGATTCCACCTCCTCTCTAGCTCCCTCAGTGATATCTCTCACATTCGCTTGTACATTATTCTTGATTTATAGGCATACCCCTCCCCTTTTTTTACCCTCTCTATCCTTGCGGTGTAGGGTATACCCTTGAATGTTTGCCAGCCAATCATGAGAGCTGTTGAACCAGGTCCCTGAAATTCCCACAAAATTCAAATCCTCCTTGTACAACAGTATCTCTAGTTCACCCATCTTGTCCGCAATGCTCCTGGCATTGGTGAACATGCCACATAGTTTGGACCGGTCGCATATTGTCCTCGTACTGGGTGTTTCAAGATTGCAACTAGGATCATCTACTAGGTCCTTTTTCATCCTAGATTCCCCCAGAGTTTCTCCCCCTAGTGTATAGATTGCATTCATATGTTTTGCCACCCAAATGCATTATTTTACATTTTGCTACATTAAACCTCATTTGCCATGTAGTTGCCCACTCCATTAATTTGTTCAGATCTTCTTGCAAGGTTTCCACATCTTGTGGAGAGGTTACTGCCCTATTTAGCTTAGTATCATCCACAAATACATAGATTTAACTGTTTACCCCATCCTCCAGGTCATTTATGAATAAATTAAATAGGATTGGTCCCAGCACAGAACCCTGTGGGACCCCACTACCCACCCCTGACCATTCAGAGTATTCCCCATTTATCACCACCCTCTGAACTCGTCCTTGTAGCCAGGTTTTAATCCATGTACTCACCCTATGGTGATTACTGCTAATGATACAATTTTCAGGACTAAAATCTTGTATTTAGTCCCTTATCATCCCCTCCAAGAGCTTGCATACTATTGATGTTAGGCTAACTGGTCTAGCTGGTTTAAATATTGGTGATACATTGGCTTTTCTCCAATCCACTGGTACCATTTCAGTCAGTAAAAATTAGGAACAATGGTCTGGCAATCACTTGACTGAGTTCCCCAAGTACCCTCGTGTGCAAGCCATCAGGTCCCAGTGATTTATTAATGTTAATTTTCCCAAGTCTAATTCTAATTCTGTACTCTGTTAGCCATGAGGGTGCTTCCTGTGACGTCATGAGGATAAGCACTGCAGTTTTGGTTACTAAAGCCCCCTGATTCCCTCGTTAAGACTGAGGAGAAGAATAAATTCAATACCTTTGCCATCTCCCCATCCTTTGTAACCAGATGTCCTTCCTCATTCTTTATGGGGCCAATTTGATCTGTCCTCCCTTTTACTGTTTATATACTTAAAGAATTTCTTGGCATTTTTTTTGCTCTCCTCTGCTATGCATCTTTTGTGTTCTATCTTAGCCACCCTAATTGCACCCTTACATTTCTTGTTGCATTCTTTATAAAGTCTGAATGCTGATGATGATCCCTCAACCTCGTATTTTTTGCAGGCCTTCTCCTTTGCTTTTATATGCATTTTTACATTGGAGTTAAGCCATCCAGGACTTTTCTTCATTCTTTTAAATTTATCACCCAATGGGATGCACTGGCTAATGCCCGTATTTAATATGCTCTTAAAGCAAACCCATCTCTCCCCTGTGTTATTTGTTCCTAAGATTTTATCCTAATTTATGCCTTCTAGCAAGGTTCGTAGTTTAGGGAAGTTTGCCCTTTTGAAATTCTGTGTCTTTGTATTCACCTTATGTTTCCTATTTGTGTGATTTATACTGAAGCCAATTGACCTGTGATTATGGTTTCCTAAATTGCCCTGTATTTCCACATCCATGATCAGGTCTGTATTGTTGGCAATCAGTAAATCTAGTAACGCTTTATTATTAGTTGATGCGTCTACCATCTGACCCATGAAATTGTCTTGCAAGACATTTAGGAACTGGTGAGCCTTAGACAAATGCGTGGTTCCCTCCATCCAGTCTATGTCTGGATAATTAAAATCCCCCATTATGATGACACTTCCCATCCTTGCTACTAATCCAAATTGTGATAGAAGGTCCACCTCCGCCTCCTCCCTCAGGTTAGGGGCCCTATGGGATAATACTCCCAGTACTATTTTCCCCTTAGCTTCATCCCTTTGGAGGTCTATCCATAAGGATTCCACCTCCTCCCTAGCTCCCTTAGTAATGTCATCTCTCACATTCACTTGTACATTATTCTTGTTATATAGTCATACCCCCTCCCCCGTTTTTACCCTACCTATCCCTGCGATAAAGGGAATACCCTTGAATGGTTGCCAGCCAATCATGAGAGCTGTTGAACCAGGTCTCTGAAATTCCCACAAAATCCAAATCCTCATCGTACAACAGTATCTCTAGTTCACCCATCTTGTCCACCAGGCTCCTGGCATTGGTGAACATGCCACGTAGTTTAGACCAGTCGCATACTATTCTCTTATTGGATGTTCCGAGATTGCAACTAGGACTTGTTACTATACTTACCTTGAGTTTATGTGCTTTAGTCA
Organism: Aquarana catesbeiana; assembly: GCF_042186555.1. Lineage (NCBI taxonomy): Eukaryota > Metazoa > Chordata > Amphibia > Anura > Ranidae > Aquarana > Aquarana catesbeiana. Next base: position 329,158,886 of record NC_133325.1, read on the forward strand.
ACCTACCAATAATACCCTCTGAAATTTGTTCCGCGCTGACTATCTCTACCTCTGGACCCTCCCCCCCGTCGCCTAGTTTAAAAACCCCTCTTTTTGGCCATCTTTACTCCCAGCAGATCTGCACCCTCCTCATTTAGGTGCAGTCCGTCCCTTCTAAAGTACTGGTGAGCGACTGAGAAGTCGGCCCAGTCCTCCAGGAACCCAAACCCCTCCTTACTACACCAGCTCCTCAGCCACTTTTTTACTTCCCTAATCTCCCTCTACCTTTCTGGTGTGGCTCGATGCACTGGTAGTATTCCTGAGAATACTACCTTGGAAGGTCCTTTTCCTCAATTTAGCTCCCAAGTCCCTAACATTGTTCTTTAGGACACTCCATCTGCCTCTGACTTTGTCATTGGTGCCAACGTACACCATTACAGCCAGGTTTTCCCCAGCCCCTCCCAGTGATCTGTCCACCAGATCCGTGATGTGCCAAACCCAAGCGCCTGGGAGACAGCATACAGTTCGGTGCTTCAGGTCTTTGTCACAGATTGCCCTCTGTCCTTCTGAGAACTGAATCCCCTACCATCAGAATCTGCCTATCCTTTCCCTTCACTCCCCCCACTCTCACTGGAGGAGTTCTTCCCCTGGTAGCTAGGAGAGTCCCTCAGCTCCAGCAGTGCTGGTCCTTGACTAGTTTCACCAATGTCACTCAATGGAGCGTACGTATTGGGATGCTCCAGCCCTGGATCGGCCTCCCTGGCACTTCCCCCTCTATCCTTCCTGGCTGTCACCCATCTACTCTTTTCTGGTGCCTGTACCTCTTTGTCTCCACCTGCCTCTGTGCTGGCCCCTGCCCGGTACGTTCCCAGATCTCCTTTAGTATGGAGGGTCTTCTCAGTGCTGATAGTTGCTTCCCTAGATTCAGAACCTGGGCTTCCAGGGAAACAACCTGCTTACATTTTGCACAGCAGTATTTGCCCTTGATCAGATAATCAAAGAACGCATACATGCCACAAGATGTACACCGAGTCGCATCTTCACACCCACCGGGTATCGTATCTACCAATTTAATGAGGATTGGGGATTATACCCTGTCCAAATTACCTAACAACTAGCTAAATGAAGCAGTCAGACATTTGTGAGAAAAGCAAAAGGGTAAAATACATGTATGGTATTTGCTGAAGTATAAAAATGAACCATATTTTAGATAGAGAAGCAGTACACAATGCAAAGATTCAACCCAGAAGAGCAACTTTTACATTGATACCAGGTCTCTTCTGACCTTGTGGTTCCAGTACACCTTTCTATCAGGCACTTCGGATTTCTTGTACAGGATATGGAGCCAGATGGTCTTCCCGTCAGCTTCATCTTTCTTCATCAGTCAATATTCTCTACATTCTTCTATGCTGTATGAAGTAACATGCTGCACATTTTGGCCCAAGTACCTTCTGTACAATCTTATTTATGGAAGTGAATATAGGAGTTGGAAAGTACCTTAAGTTAACCAGTCATAAAAGAAATCTGGAGACTGCCATTTCTAAACTTCTGAATATGCTTGGCTGTCACCAACCTGTAAGTAGTATGCAAACCAGAAAAAGTCAGAGGCTCATATCTACAAACTCATTCAAGGTCTGTGCCTGCAAGACAAGCATGACAAAAAATTAACTGGTGTTTTTTAGGAGAGGACAAAACTGGCAGCCTCCATGTTATGCCTACCATACACGACCCGAATTTTATTTGATTCCTGCTGAATCTGCCCCGTCAGCATCATCCGCCTTGACAAGTCTTTTTCCAACAAACTTTTGATCATATACTGTGTGTGTGTTTTATATATACAGTACTGTGCAAACGTTTTAGGCAGGTGTAAAAAAAATACTGTAAATTAAGAAAGCTTTCAGAAATAGAAGTGTTGATACTGTATATACTCGAGTATAAGCCGACCTGAATATAAGCCGAAGCACCTAATTTTACCACAAAAAACTGTGAAAACTTATTGACTCAAGTATAAGCCTTGGGTAGCTCGGTAAACAATGCGCATCAGCAGCCTCACTGTGCCCACCTGTATCAGTGCCCATCTGCAGCCTCACTGTGCCCATTTGCAGCTGTACCTTTGATAACAAAAACAGCGAGTGTCTCCCGCTGTGTCATGCAGTCTTAACTGTTCGTAGGCCTTCCACTGTAACAAAGCCTCCTCCTCGTCCATGATAAACAGAACACTGATTCAGTTTCCCAGCATTGTATCAGTGTTCAGTGTTCTATCTATCATGGACGAGGAGGCGGTGGGGCTTTGCTACAGTGGACGGCCGCCAAACAGTTAAGACTGCATGACACAGCAGGAGGCACCCGCTGTTTTGGTTATCAAAAGGTATAGATGGGCACAGTGAGGCTGCACCCCCACTCGAGTTTAAGCCGAGGGGGGCTTTTTCAGCATAAAAAATGTGCTAAAAAAGTCGGCTTATACTCGAGTATATACGGTAGTTTATTTTTATCAGTTAACAAAATGAGTTAAAAAAAAAAGGGGGTAATTGAACCGAAGAGAAATCCAAATCAATATTTGGTGTGACCACCCCACCCTAGAAGAATTTATGCGGTTTTTAAGCCAAAGGGTAGACACACCAAATATTGATTTGAATTAGATTTTTTCTTCTGGTCGCTCACTTTGCATTTTGTAAATTGATAAAAACAATTAAAATATATATCTTTGAAAGCTTTCCTACATTTCTTCACACCTGCCTAAAACTTTTGCACAGTACTGAAAATATACATATGTATGTCATGTGTATAAATTGTACATGTACAGTGAGAGAAAAAAAGGATTTGATCCCCTGCAAATTTTGTAAGTATGCCCACTTACAAAAAATTAAGGGTATTTAATTTATCATAGGTTAATTTTAAATGATAGAGACAGAATATCAACCAAAAATCCATAAAAACACACATGAAACAAAGGCTATAAATTAAGTTGCAGTTCAGTAAGTAAAATAATTATTTGATCCCCACACAAAACATGACTTAGTACTTGGTGGAGAAATCCTTGTTGGCAATAGGGATGAGCCGAACACCCCTCGGTTCGGGTCGCACCAAAACCTGCGAACGGACCGAAAGTTTGTGCGAACTTTAGAACCCCATTAAAGTCTATGGGACTCGAACGTTCGAAATCAAAAGTGATAATTTTAAAGGCTAATATGCATGGTATTGTCCTAAAGAGGGTTTGGGGACCCAGGTCCTGCCCCAGGGGACATGTATCAATGCAAAAATGTTTTTTCTGGAGCAGTGATTTTAATGGTGCTTTAAGTGAAAAAAAAGGTGAAATATTCCTTTAAATATCGTACTTGGGGGGTGTCTATAGTATGCCTGTAAAGTGGCGCGTGTTTCCCGTGCTTAGAACAGTCCCTGCACAAAATGTCATTTTTAAAGGAATAAAAGTCATTTAAAACTGCTTGCTGCTTTAATGTAATGTCGGGTCCCGGCAATATGGATGAAAATCAGTTCAACAAATGGCATGGGTACCCCCCCAGTCCATTACCAGGCCCTTTGGGTCTTGTATGGATATTAAGGGGAACACCCCGCAACCAAATTAAAAAAAGGAAAGGCGTGGGGCCCCCAGGCCCTATATACTCTGAACAGCAAACAAGACAGGGACTGTAGGTTTGTTGTGAAGTAGAATCTGTTTGTAATTTTGAACTGGTACATTTTTAAAGTGTAGCTCCAGCCAAAAAATCTATTTTTAAGCTTTTTGGAAAACATTGGGAAGGGTTATCACCCCTGTAACATTTGTTTTGCTGTCTGTGCACCTCTTCAGAAGATTTCACCTCACTTTCTGTCCCAATGACAAATGTTTTTTGAAAACTTGGGTTTTTTAGTGAAACAAGGATAAGTGATAAAGCATCAGTGGAGAGGAGACACGTTTTTCCCATATTAACTCTTACAGGAGAGAATTTCCCTTCCTAGGGGTAGATTTCATCTCACTTCCTGTTGTCTCATTCCGTTTGCAAGTAGGAGTCGTTTGTAAGTTGGATGCTTGAAAGTAGGGGCCTGCCCTATATAATCTGCAGAAATTGGGGCCTTAGGTGTTGCCACAACACTGTAAGCCCTCACAGTTACTCTTGGTGGGCACAGGAACGGGCCCTGCTGTGAAATATTAGATCAAGAATTGTAATTACATGCACCTGTTGAATAGGGGCAGAAAATTGGGCCTTTGGTGGTTGTGTTGCCACAACACTGTAAGCTTTCACAGTTACTTTTGGTAGGCGCAGGAATGGGCCCTGCTGTGAAATATTAGATCAAGAATTGTAATTACATGCCCCTGTTAAACAGGGGCCGAAAAATTGGGCCTTAGGCACTGGTACCGCAACACTGCAACCCCTCACAGATTCTCTTGTTGAGTGCAGGAACAAGCCCTGCTGCAAAGTATTGCATCAAAAATTGTAATTACACGCCCCTATTGAATAAGGGCTGAAAAATTGGGCCTTGGGCTCTGGTGCTGGTGCCACAACACTGCAACCCCTCACAGATACTCTAGTTGAGAGCAGCAACAAACGCTCCTGCAAAATAAAAAATTGTCTGAACGCATCGGTCAGATGGCCACCTTCTCCACCGCTCCTTCTTTGACTGACCGAAGCCTCAGCAACACGTTGTCCAGGAACAGGAGTTTGTAACCTCCCAGTCTCTGGAAACGCGTTGCACAGACCTTTCTGCAAGGCCTCCTGAAGATGTTTCATCCTCTGCTCCTTCTGCAAAGGCAAGATAAGGTCCGCAACCTTACCCTTGTAACGTGGATCAAGAAGGGTTGCCAGCCAGTATTGATCCCTCTCCTTGATGCCACGAATACGAGGATCCTTTTGCAGGCTTTGCAGGATCAGGGAGGCCATGCAGCGTAGGTTTGCTGAGGCATTCGGTCCGGAGTCCTCTGGGTCACTAAGGACGTCATGATCCGCAGCAACATCCTCCCAGCCACGTACAAGTCCATGGGTTTCTTGGGACTGTAAATGATCCTTTGAAGACTGCTGATGATGCCGAGTGCTAGGCTCCACCTCCATGCTGACACAATCTTCCTCCTCCTTTTCCTGTGTAATCGGCGGGCACGCAGGAACACTGTCTGGATAAAGGGGCCTTGAGAGGTAAGGAAGTCCTCGTCTTCCTCCCTCTGTTCTGCCTCAAGTGTCCTGTCCATGGCGTGTGCTCAAACAGGTGGATAAGAGGTACAGTGTCACTGATGCATGCACTGTCACTGCTCACCATCCTCGTGGCCTCCTCAAATGGTGACAGGACAGTGCATGCATCCCTGATCATAGCCCACTGGCGTGGGAAAAAAAACCAAGGTCCCCTGACCCTGTCCTGGTGCCATAGTCACATAGGTACTCAGTGATGGCCCTCTGCTGCGTGTGCAGCCGCTGCAGCATGGCCAACGTTGAGTTCCACCTGGTGGGCATGTCCCAGATTAGGGGGTTCTTGGGCAGGGCAAATTTCTTTTGGAGGTCAGCCAGCCGAGCACTGGCATTATATGACCTGCGGAAATGCACACAGACTTTCCTGGCCTGCCTCAGGACACCCTGTAAGCCCGGGTACCTACCCAAGAACCGCTGCACCACCAAGTTAAGGACATGAGCCAAACAGGGCACATGGGTCAGTTGTCCCTGGAGGGCGGAGAGGAGGTTGGTGCCATTGTCGCAAACCACCATACCTGCCTTAAGCTGGCGTGGCGTCAACTAACTCTGAACCTGCCCCTGCAGAGCTGACAGAATATCTGCCCCAGTGTGGCTCCTGTCCCCCAAGCACACCAGCTTAAGCACCGCATGGCATCTTTTTGCCTGCGTGCTTGCGTAGCCCTTTGAATGCCTACGGAGCACTGCTGGTCCCGAGGACAAATCAGCACAGGAAGAGGCCATGGAGGAAGAAGAAGAGGAGGGGGTGGAGGAGAGAGGTGTGGCAGAATCACCACTAGTAGAATTTTGCAGGCGTGGTGGCGGAACAAACTCCAACACTACTGCACCCTGTCCTGCATCCTTCCCAGCTGCCAGAAGAGTCACCCAGTGCGTGGTGAAAGATAGGTAACGTCCCTGTCCATGCCTGCAGGACCATGAGTCAGCGGTAATATGCACCTTACCGCTGACCGCCCTGTCCAGCGAGCCTAAGACATTGCCATCCACATGCCGGTATTGCCTTCTGTGAGAAAAAGTGGCATTTGGGAACCTACCACTGAGGAACTGCACATTCCACAAACTCACGGAAGGGGGAAGAGTCTACCAATTGAAAAGGCAGCAGTTGAAGTGCTAGCAAATTAGCCAATTTAGCATTCAACCGCTGGGCATGTGGATGGCTGGGAGCGAACTTCTTTCGGCGGTGCAGCAGCTGGGGCAGGGAAATTTGCCTGGTACAATCTGACGTTGGTGTACCAATAGCAGATTGCCCCCAAGTACTTGGCTGACACACACCTAATTCTACACCTTCATTCCTCTCAGTGGAGGTCTCAGAGGACTGAAGGTATAGTGGGATTGGAGATCCCAGCTGAGGAGGAGCAAGGAGAGGTACTCTTTGTTCTTTGGTGTGGGTCTTTTAGGTACGCTTGCCAACGAACTGCATGGTAGGTCGACATATGTCTGGTCAAGCATGTGGTGCCCAAGCAGGTGATGTTTTGGCCACGCGAGATACGCTTGAGACATATGTTTCAAATAGCAGCGGTGGGATCTGATGCACTCGTCTCAAAAAAGGCCCACAAAGAACTTTTGGAATAACGCGCAGAGACAGCAGCGCCCAGCACATGCGCAGCTCTGCGGTGTGATGCAGTCAGTGTGCTGCCCTTAAGCTGGCCCCTGGAGGGCATCCTGCCTCGTTGGTGATGTGCCTCCTCCTCCTCTCTCCTATCAGGCACCCACGTGGAGTCAGTGACGACATCATCCCCTCCTTCCTCATCACTGGAGCAAACCTGGCAGTATGCTGCAGCTAGGGGAACATGACTGCCAGATTGCTGTCCTTCTTGGGCACCTCCTCTCTCTGGGCTCACGTTACTGCCTTCCTCTAGCTGGGTACCATCATCCGAGCCTTCAAAATGCTGGGCATCCTCCTGGAGCATGTACCCAACACTGTGGTCAAACAGTTTGGGGGACTCCTCAGGAGGACATGGTGGGGCTAAGGAAGGAGTGACTGATGCCATTGAGCCGAGGGAAGAGGCAGCGTTGGCAGCTGCTTTGCCAGACAAAGTACCCTGAGCCTGGGTGAGAGAGAATGAGGAGGATGAGGAGGGCTTGGTCATCCACTCTACCAAGTCTTCCGCATGTTGCAGCTCAACACGGCCAGCTGCCAAAAAAAGGACAAGCGTGTCCCATGGCCACTTGCTGATGAGGATGCACCGTCTCCACAACCAGCACTGTTGCCTCTAGATACAGAGCCTGCTTGCCCTCTTTTATTGGCTTGTGACTGTCTGCCTCTCCTTGTTGGCCTTCCAGACATACTAATGGCCTGCAGTGAGATGTACCTGCACAAAGCTGGGATGTGTGTGTATATATATATATATATATATATATATATATATATATATATATATATATACACACATATACATATATATACACATATATATATATATATATATATACATACTGATACTGCAAGCTAGAAGAATCAACTGCCTGCCTGTAGAATTATTAGTATGAGAACAGCAGCAATTGTCTTCAGGTAGCTTTAGGTGCACACTGTGCAGAGGACGCAGTACACTAACTGTAAATACTGTAGCTGCCTGCCTGTGGTATTAATAGGATCAGAAGAACACCACCAATTTTCTTCCGGTAGCTTTAGGTGAACACTATGCAGAGGATGCACTACACTAACTGTAAATATTGTAGCTAATAGGATTAATAGGATCAGAGGAACACCACCAATTTTCTTCAGATAGCTGTAAATATTGTAAAAGTACCTGCCTGCCTGTCAGTAGGAAGAGAATAAGAGGAATGGATCTAGCTAAACTGAATACTCTAACTTAAATCAAATGACACTGTCTCTCTCTCAGCGCCGGAACATACTACACAGGGCCGACGTGCAGGCGGCCTTATATAGTGTGGGGCGTGTACTAAACCCCCTGAGCCATAATTGGCCAAAGCCACCCTGGCTTTGGCCAATTATGGCTCTCTGTACAGACAGCGCTGTGATTGGCCAAGCATGCGGGTCATAGTGCATGCTTGGCCAATCATCAGCCAGCAATGCCGCAGTGAATTATGGGCCATGACGCGCCACTCGAATTTGGTGCGAACGGCCCATATCGTTCGTAATTCGGTGAACAGTCGAACATGCGATGTTCAAGTCGAACATGGGTTCGACTCAAACTCGAAGCTCATCCCTAGTTGGCAAGCATAGAGGTAAGACGTTTCTTGCAGTTGGTTACCAGGTTTGCACACATCTCAGGAGGGATTTTGGTCCACTCTTCTTTACAGATCTTCTCTAAATCCTTAAGGTTTCTTGGTTGTCTCTTGACAACTCAAAGTTTCAGCTCCCTCCATAAATTTTCTATAGGATTAGGGTCTGGCTAGGCCACTCCATGACCTTAAAGGGGTTGTAAACCCTTGAGGTTTTTCACCTTAATGCATTCCATGCATTAAGGTGAAAAACCTCCTGTGATGCAGCAGCCCCCCCCCAGAGCCCCCCCTTTACCCCCCCTTACCTGAACCCAGTGTTTCCAGCGTCAGGGACGAGCACACCAGCTCCAGCCGGTGTCTCAGGTACTGGTTGATAGCAGCGCAGCCATTGGCTCCCGCTGCTGTCAATCAAATCCAATGACGTGGGAGCTGGGGGCGGGGCCAAGTCCTGCTGTCTGTGTCAATAGACACAGCAGCAAAACATGGGAGCGCGCCCGCAAGAGTGCCCCGAGGGAGAGCAGCTCTCCAACAGGGCACCCAAGGAGAGGAGCCAGGAGCGCCGCTGGGGGACCCCAGAAGAGGAGAATCGGGGCCACTCTGTGCAAAACCAACTGCCCAGAGGAAGTATGACATGTCTGTTTTTTTAAAAAACAAACCTTTACATATCTGTAATAGTATTGTGTACTGGACACACGAAAAGCTGTAGCTAGTGGCCATGTTTGAGAACCTTACGTCAGCAATGACAGCTTGGCTAACAGTTACCACATTGCAGTAGAAAGCTGAACCCCCTCCATCCTTCCTTATTTTCAGGAATTCATAGGCTTAGCTCCAAACACTTCAAAAGCTTTGTTATCTCAACCTAGAGAGCCAGGATTAGTGAAAACAACCAATGTCAGCCTGGCAGGATGCCCAGGCCTATCGTAAAACTATCACCCTCTCAATTCAGAGAGCCAACAGATACCGGCTGTAAATACCTCAATCCACATAAACCTCAAACTGTTTAGTATAGTTCTGAAACTTCAGCATGTTTCATAACTTCCAATTTAATAACAGCACAGCCATAATCTGGACATATTTAGTTGCCTCAGATAATTTGTAACGTTTCAAGTCCAGACACCCCTATGTCAGATCATATGGGAAACCACTGGTACCCCTTATTCCTCCTAGGTAAACTAGACATTGGAGACCTGGCATGTTTATATCCGTTTTGAAGCAAATGTCACGCTGAGCAATAATATGGATATTCACAGTCTGTAAACAGTAGAGATGCAGAGATATGAATATGTATCACAAAGTATACCTAGGACATGGTCATGAATGTAGAGACCTCCCAGCAACCAACCCCTAAACAAGATGACCATACGATTGGTCACTGGTCGCGATCAACACCCCTTTGATCCGACAGAAAAGAGGAGATGCCAAGACAATGGTTAGTACTCCTTTTAACATTGAAACAGGAATTCCTGACAAGTTTGAGAACCAATTACCCAGCTTGTCGATCGAACTCTGTTTAACCCTTGGACATTAATTGCAAGTATTCTTCCACCTCAGTTCTACCTTATTTCTTTGTGGCTGTATATTGTCTTTATCTCTTTGAAACATCTTTTCTGTAAATATTTTATTTGCACCAATGTTGACCTTTTCATTATTAAACCCTTACGTTGATATTCTGTCTCTATCATTTAAAATACACCTATGATAAAAATTATAGACCCTTTATTTCTTTGTAAGTGGGCAAACTCTGCAGGGGATCAAATAATAATTTTCCTCACTGTATATCACCAATGTATATACAGCACATATTAGTATATTTAGAATATACAGTATAGTGACAATCTTATGTTCTGTGCAAAGAAAACTGTGTAACCGGAAAAGCAGAGGAAAAATAAGTTATTGCTTACAGTAAGCTTTCGGGGTGCATGTTTTTATTCAGTTAACCTGAACTGGGAAAATGAAGCAGAATTATAAAACAGATTTATATAGAGCAGCCCTGCTGATATGCTTGCCCTATCCACTGCTCACACTGTTCTCACATAAAATGCATTTGATATAGAGTAGACAAAAAAAAAAAAGAGAAGACATACATTTATAAGTAACATAATTGCGTGCTTTATTGATATACAGAGTAAAGCATTATATAATACAATAGTAAGGCATATTTTTGGTGAATTTGATATGTAGTGAAAATGCAGTAAAACAAAGATGCATATAAAAATAATTAGTAAAATTTTGACAGTGTTGGTGGTTAAAACACAATCTCTTAAGATGGTGACGATGACAGAACATGCCAAATACTGATGTTATGTATTAACATGAAATACATTTTTGCAATAGAATACTTTCTTTTTAAAACAATATTTCTAAATAATGTTCAAAGCAGCAATAAAGCTTCTCTTTTTTTTATTAAGTATAGAAATATATATCTGAGACACACTCCAAAACTAATGCATAATAGATTAAACCAAAATGAATAAAACAAACCGTGCAAATTCCTTTATATTCGAAAACAAATCTGGCACACACACTCCAATCTCTGAAATGAGCGGACAACCATTACATGAAGCCAGCAGTAGGCTAAATTTGTTTGGGAAGAACGAGGTGATCCCTTTGAAAAATAAAGCTTTGATGCAAAAAAAAGGAAAAGAAAAAAAAAGGATAATGAGAAACAGCGTGAGGGAAAGCCCAGAGACAACAGTATTTGTTCTGTAACAAAACTCATCCTAGATTTGCCTGATAATGTGTAAGGTTAATAAATGTTAATCGAGATTAGATAAAAGCACTGGAAATAATAGTAAAGATGTAGGACAGATTAAAACAGCTATAGAAACTGAGGTAAGCTTGAACTGGCATTTCAAAACTAAAAGTAATATTTATACAGGTGTTTGAGAGATGTTTGTAGCTGAATAATTTCAAAAGGCAGATAGCTAACATCTTAGGCTTTTCAAACACAGTTTATTTTCATTCAGTCAGAGGGCTCAAAGAAAATAAAAATAAAACGAACCAATTCCTCCATTCACACAAACGAGGTGGATAAATTTCCCCCCCCCCCCCCACGTCCTCGGGACATTAGATTCGGACAGTGGCACGTGCTGCTGTCAGAATACACTGGTCAGTAGCTGCAGCTGCTAATCTTACATCATCCCATGCTGGCCAATAAAGACACCTGAAGATTGACACCCGGAAAGAAGCCAAGGAGAAGATGCCGGCACCAGCAAGGGACTTCACGGGCATCAGACCATTGGAGCGAAGTATTTGTGCCTTTATTTCTGCTTTAACCCCTTGCTGACCGGCTCACGCCGATATATGTTGGCAGAAGGGCACATACAGGCATATTAACGTAACTGTAAGTTGCCCTTTAAGACACGGCATTGTGGAGGCGCACCCGCCGCAGGCTCCGTGAGTGTGATCGTGGGTCCCGTGGACTGTGGTCGTAGGTCCCGTGGATGTCCGTGGGGATACCCGTGATCGTCTCACAGAGAGGAAGAACAGGGAAATGCTGATGTAAACAAGCATTTCCCCATTCTGCCTAGTGACACTGACCACAGCTCCCAGCAATCGGGAGCTGTGATCAGTGTCATGTCACACGTAGCCCAGCCCCCCCCAGTTAGAATCACTCCCTAGGACACACTTACCCCCTACAGCGCCCCCTAGTGGTTAACGCCTTCACTGCCAGTCACATTTACACAGTAATCAGCGCATTTTTAAACGCAATATCACACTATAAATATGAATGGTCCCAAAATAGCGCCAAGTGTCTGATCTGTCCGCCATAATGTCGCAGTCATGATAAAAAAATCGCAGATCACCGCCATTACTAGTAAAAAAAAATAAATTATTAATAAAAATGCCATAAAACTATCCCCTATTTTGCAGACGCTATAACTTTTGCACAAACCAATCAATAAACCCTTATTGCGATTTTTTTACCAAAAATATGTAGAAGAATACTTATCGGCCTAAACTGAGGAAAAAAAAACTTTTTAATATATTTTTTGGGGATATTTATTATAGCAAAAAGTTTTTTTCAAAATTGTCACTCTTTTTTGTTTATAGCGCAAAAAATAAAAAACGCAGAGGTGATCAAATACCACCAAAAGAAAGCTCTATTTGTGGGGAAAAAGGGATGTCAATTTTGTTTGGGAGCCATGTCGCACGTCCACGCAATTGTCAGTTAAAGCGACGCAGTGCCGAATCGCAAAAAACGCTCTGGTCTTTGGGCAGCCAAATGGTCCGTGCTGAAGTGGTTTAAGAGAACCTGTGAGAGCTGCCATTACCTAGTTACTTCCAAAGTTGCAGGCTCTGATGATGTCACCCTAATCCTGGGAGTACTACTTTGTGAGTTACTGACCTGAAACAAGTATACAGGATGGGAATTCAGCATTCTCAGACTTAACTGGATGCAATTTTATTTAGGTCTGTGACTTAAGGGATTATTTATATTGCAGTGTGACACTACCACTACATTTATTAATGCTTCTTAACAATGCATTTCCCATCTCATCAATGCTGCTGCTTGGAAGATGGAAAGTGATACTGCTAACAGTACCAGCTCCCCAGGTAATTAAGAATGCACTGTGTGCTTTAATAAGAACAGTTTGCACCATGTATTTTTGGCCTGCGCAGTAGTTAAAAAAAAAAAAAGAAGTGCTGGATAGAGGTCACCAACATCTTCTACTAACATAACCTTCAAGCAGGTTATGTGACAGCATTCTATCTGTAAGTGTTCTCTAACACTGAGTGTTGCATTTTTACAAATACAACCTAAAAATGCCAGGGGCAGTGTGGAGAATTTCCTGGAATGTCCTGCAGTTCGCAGAGAGGATAACCACCAGCTCTTTATACATGCTGGATCCTGCAATTTTACAAATAAGTCAGCAGTGGCAGCTCTCATATTACTAACATCATAGGCTCACCCAAATTTTGAGTTTTTTCTCTTAGTGGAAACACATGGTTAAAATACATGTTTAAAAGAACCTGCTGACTCACATCTTTTCCAACAATTTGTATATTAAGTGTGTGTATTTTATTTTGCATATGCATTGTGCTATCAGCATCTCCACAAAAAGAGAATTCACTCAATGTATTCCGGATCATCTTTCTAGTTTTTTCTCTTAGTGGAAACACGTGACCCTCTCACAACCCACTCTTCCATGACTCATTATCCAACTCACTGTCCATTTTTTTGCATGCCTTTCACTTAAAAATGTGCGCATTTTCTGATTACATTTTCAAATCCTTGTTCAGATCTAAAACAATGTGTATGTATATATATATACTAGGGTTGTCCCGATACCGATACTAGTATCGGTATCGGCACCGATACCGAGTATTTGCCCAAGTACTTGTACTCGGGCAAATGCTCCCGATGCTTCCGGCGATACCTGGAAGTCAGCTGTGATCGGCGCGTGGGGGAGTTACAAGATTCTCTCCCAGCGGCTTTCAGCAGCTTTAGTGACATACAGCGGTGATCGGTCACCGCTGACTGTCACTGCATCCTCTTCCATGCCCCCTCCGTTCCTCTGTCCCCCTCCGCTGTCCCCCTCCGTTCCTCTCTCCTTCCCTGTGTCTCTCCGCTGTCCCCCTCCGTTCCGCTCTCCTTCCCTGTGTCTCTCCGCTGTCCCCCTCCGTTCCTCTCTCCTTCCCTGTGTCTCTCCGCTGTCCCCTCCGTTCCCCTCTCCTTCCCTGTGTCTCTCCGCTGTCCCCTCCGTTCCCCTCTCCTTCCCTGTGTCTCTCCGCTGTCCCCTCCGTTCCCCTCTCCTTCTCTGTCCCCTCCGTTCTGCTGTCTCTCTCCGCTGTGTGAATGGACAGAGTCAGCTGACTCTGTCCATTCACATAACTGAAACATTGTAATCTCCTGTGATTACGATGTGTCAGTTTATGAATGGAGAGGAGCCGCTGTCTTCTCTCCATTCATTCTCAGTGCAGCTGAGGCTGCAGAGAAAGGGACTGGGGAATCTCTATCCTCGGTCTCTTTCTTTGTCTCAAGGGGGAGATATCAGAGGTCTGTTAAGACCCCTGATATCTCACCAAAGCCCCCCAACAGGGCTGATTAAAAAAAAAACAAAAAAACAAAAAACATATAAAGAATAAAAAAAATATTATTGTAAAAAATAAAAATTGGAAAAAAAAACAAAAAAACACACACACATACACCGTTCCCCCCCCCCCCAAAAAAAAGAACACACTGTTAAAAAAAAAAAAAAAAAACACTGTCACGTGACATTAAAAAAAAAGTATCGGTAATCAGTAGCAAGTACTTGAAAAAAGTATCGTTACTTGTACTCGGACCTAAAAAAGTGGTATCGGGACAACCCTAATATATACATACATACACACACAGGGGAAGCCATATTTACCTGGGGACTTTTTGTTTCCTGCCTTATACCATGGAAGTGCTTCACTGTTCCCCACAAAATGCAAATCCATGGGCTGGGTCAGACTCAATGAAAATACTAAATTCTCCATCTGACAGATATCTTATATTAGCAGTTAAGTAGGAATTTTTCTTTTAGTGAAAGACAGGTTTTTTTCCAGTGGATTATTTACAGATTTAATACAACAGAAATGCATACTTGGGGAAAATATACTATAATTTCTGGTTCATGAAGCTGTAGGGCAATGAGACCTGGAAGAGGATATTAGGAATGCAAGTAAAAAGAGGATGTGTATTAGAGCAAGCACAGTAGAGTCACATTACTGCTTCCAATTAACTGTATTTAGCTGTTTTACCCTAAAAGTGTCAAGTTTTAACACTAACAATATAAAAACATCCATATGAGATACATGAAAATGGTATCACAATAGTGATGAGCATAAGGTTTTGCTAAAAACCCGTCAGACTGCTACATAAATTAAAGAGCTATTATGGCTCTGCTGTAACCAGTTAGAATTTAAATAAGTATTTTACATTATAACATTCTTTACTGCTAAGCACTCCATTACATTGGAGCTGGGTACATATCAGTAGTACAGTGCACCTGCTTACATGCCACTCACTGCTGCTTTGTATAGCACAGTTTAAAAAGTCAACAGTGAAGGCAAAAATTACTTCCTAAAAATTATGCTGTGCCCTAATTTTTCATATATTAGTAATAGTGATTTTATTTTTTTCCCCAAGTTTAACAAGACTAGATGTGTTCTTATATCAAAGATAGAAATATAAAAATGTTGGTGATAAAAACTGTCCCTTTTAAACATTAAAGTTGTCTGTCCAAAACGATTGACAAGGACATGGGAAGTTGCAAATGTACAAAGATGGAATAGGGAGTTAGAGAATGGATAACTATGGCAAAGTTAAGCAGTGCAAACTATAGGAAAATATTGCACGAAAGAAAATATTAAAATGTTTTGGCTAGAGATGAGTGGTTTGTGCCTCTGTTGGATGTTAAATGCAGCAAACCAAAAGATTTCCCCTCAGTGCTCCTGACTCCTATTCACCTGGACTGAATGGCAGAGGGAATCACTCCACTGGGGAGACAAAAAAATTACTGGCTCATCTTGGCTCCAGCGATGCAGCATCCTGGAGCTCCCCTCCAGTCGCTCACATCTTCTAGTGGCTGGCTTCTGGGTATCAAGCACCGGGCCAATACGACATCACTCCCATGTGTGCGCGGGAGTGCAATCAGCTTCAGCATTGTCAAATTTATATAGCACAGCTCACTGTACAGGGATGGACAGGCAGGTAGTTCATTTTAATGCAGAAGAGACAAAGCATGTCTCCTCTGCATTAAAAATCCTTCCTGTTCGCCCATTTCGTTTTGTACATAAACTTCCACTTTAAGCATTTTATTGCTGTCTGTGACCACCTTTGGGGATATTGATACCAAAAGGCAAACAAAACCTTGAGAGACATAATAATTTCTGACTATCCAAATAAAATAAAAAATTATTTTGGCTAGAGATTGGCTAAAAAAAAGGGACAATGCAGGGGTCAGCTTTAGCATTTTCCCAATGTTTATCTTGCTAACTTGTAAGGGCTCATGCACACTAGCAGCTCCTGAATTTGAGTTTAGGAGCTTTCGGCATTTTTTTTGCCAAAGCTCCTAAACTCAACTCCATAAAAGCCTGTGTGTACACATAGGATTTTAAGATCATTTTAGGAGCTGTTGTGGCTAGGGAAGGTTCAACCTCCCTCAACCGCCCTCTCCTGAACATGGAAAAATCACCTTCAGAATAGGAACGTTTTGACCACCAGTGCGATTTTGCCGGGTTTTGCGTTTTTTTTTTACACGGCCGGCGGTCAAACTAGGTTATGTTTACATGAAGCCTGAAACACCTTTCCTAATATTCTAAGCTACTAACACCTTCTGCTGGGTACCATCTTGCTTTGGGACATAGTGTAACAAATATAGGACACTAGGTAATGTGACCATTAACTTTCAACGTGTAGTCATAATAGATGGGATTTGATCATTGTGCAAAGTTACCTACCCCTGCAGGAATATACATTCAACTATGTATATACCCATGTGCAAAGTACTGGCAAATTCAAAGTTTAAACACATTTACCAATAAATACCCACATTTCAAGTAATATTAAAAAGACAAAGGAGAAATAAGAGAAAGCCTCTTTATATTAACTTATAAATGTATTGTCCAGTTCCCAATATATGCTTGGGGCATGAAACAAAAGGATTAAGATGTAAGAATGAGTGCAGCCAATTTCTTACTGGATGACTGTGTGAGGCAGCTGAGTGGCTTAACCCCATTGTATCTATCATAGTATAGTGGTCTGGTATGTATCCCAATAATTTTTCATTGAAGTGGTCTATGCATTATGTCTCTGGATGTAAACTCAAGCATAACAGAGAATTGGACAGGAGGCTGTTCCCAACACACCAGGAATGTGGCTGTGTTGCATTAACAGTGCTTGAGCGTCAATAGACCAGTTCTCCATATGGTAGCCATGGCTCCCTGTATACCCTCTTCTATTTTCCCTAAAGATACTTGCTGATTGTTCTATACAGGTGTATACACAACTGAAATGGAACAGTCTGTAGAGGCATCTGCACTGAATAAGATCTCCAGTGTGATTCTTGTCCATCACCACGTAGCACATTTGGAACTGGATCCTGGATGCTGTTCTGTACATACCTAAACTGTATTAAGCCTGTGTCTAAACACTGCACCACTTTCTTGCATGTGGTATTAAATATCACAAAATAAATCTCCTTTATTTCATTCTCTATTATAGAATTTTTTTTTGAGCATGCCTTTTATTTAATCAAGTAGCAAACAATAAGCAACTAACTGCAGCTCATCCTTACTTAATCGGCTAACAACAGATTTCTGAAATGGTTACTAAGGCTGATTGCACATCACTGCATTTTGCAATATTTTATTAAGGGTCATAGTGTAGTGGTTCAAGGAAACTAAATTCACATCACTGTCAGAGTTATGGCTAAACTACATGGGCAATTTAGGCAATGGGCTCTCTTGCAGCAAATGGAAACCAAGAGGTTAAATGCACAGTAACAGAAGAATAAAATTAACCATGCGATTTAGCCTTAAAGCTTCAGTAAGCACTATCCTTAGGACCAGCATCGTCAAGAGAAGTACTGCTACATGACAGCATAGCCTATACAGTTGCTCATCACATCCTGGGAATGACCTACAATAAAATGTTTTTAGATTCTATAGAAACGCAATCAGAGGCTTGGATTTACATACTATCTAAGGCTCTAAATGCCTATTCAGTCAAAATATAGATTTCTTTTTTGAGTAGAAAATTAAGTCAAACCACATGTGTGATTAATACTCTACTTTACAGAGCATTCTCCTTATCAGCTACAGTTCAGGTCCCAGGACACCTAGCTCTACTATCTTACAACTCTGCTTGGCCAGCCGGACTGATAAATTTCCCACTGGCATCACAAACCCGCCAGGCTGCAGATGCTTCTAAGACTGCATAGAGGCCAGCCACAGGAATGGTGCTATAAATTTAATTATTGAGCAATTTAACTCTATAGTTTCATTTTCCAAAGCTATTCTTTTAATACCAGCATAATATGGTGGAGTGTTAACATACTGTTCAAGCAAAATGTTATTCTTGAATTATCATTTATTTCTCTCTCTCTTATATAACATAACCAATATTTATTATTGCTTAACGGTTTATTTTTGCTGAGGACTATGAAAGCAGTACATGCATACTTGTTTTTCAATCGAATGTTTAAAACTTTATCATTCTGCTACTTGGCAGTTTAGTTACATTTAAAAACTGTAGTCTGGCAGCCCTCTGTGAGCAAACAATGAGTATTCTGATGTGAACAATTAGCCACAGGAACTAAACATAATTATATCAAAAAAAAAAAAAAAAACAAAAAAAAAAAAAACCAACCTCAAAACGGCAAATAGTAAAATGTGTTTTAGTAATTCAACTCTGGCTGGGGAACACACTTTCACATATGCCAACAGTAATAAAAAGGTTAGTTATAAAAGCCTGCTTACACAATGGATTTAGTGGCAATGTTTCATGTTTTTTTTGTTTTGTTGACATGGTCAGAAACACCACAAAACCATAGTGAGGTAGATGCAACATGGTTAGCCATGTCTGAAAACAAACACAAAATCAGACAAATTTCAAAAGAACATTGGGTTGTCCTTCGCACATTATCTTGTGTAATATAACAACATAATATAGACAAGGCAGCAAATCACCCATATAAGGTGCCAGATGGATTAAATTGTCCACATATGTACACACACAGGGACTGAAATGCTACGATCAATTAGCAGCCGTCAAGGCCATGCAACCTGTTAACAGAACAGTGCAACTGATGGAAGCATCTGGGTCTCTGGATATAAGGTTCTATTTTACATATGGATGTGTGGACTAATGAAGAAGCACACAGTTGTAGCTTTTCTACCCTGTTTCAGACTGTTGACATGTTGCAATGCATCTCAAACTCTAATGGGAAGCTGAGAACACATTTGGTGAAAATGGATTCCACTGATTGCTTTTACTGGAGTGCTATCATTTCTGGGAACTCTGTTAAAGCAATTCATTTCACAACTCTTCCACTGTTCACATGACAATACAAAATAAGGAAATAGCTACACTTTTTGGTGCTGGGAAGCAGCAGTCACCCGCTTTCAGTTTAAGCAGCATTGGTGGTCTTGGTAATTAGTCTGTCACTGGCAATGACCATTACCAGCAGAAGACCTGTCAGGATAATGCAGTCACTGATCTTACAGTCTACTTTTAATACACAAAAACAACGAGGGGGAACATACTATATTTCCAAAGCTCGAGGGAGCAGATTTGATAGACGTATAAATTTAAGAGTTACTGAGGACATGGGTGCAGGATCGGATTTTTATATAACCAAGGCCTTTTCATTATCTAGATCACTTTATAATCTTTGATTGCTACAGGGCCCATACAGAATTCCCAGAAAACACTTTAGTGATACGTTTTACAAGGTTCCCCAATTTAAACAATACACACATTTCTATAAATGACTTGTTTATCATCCTGGATTAGAGAGTTTTTATAAAGGCCTGGATGCAACCAGACAGAATGGAGGCTAAGAAAAAAAAGTTAACTAGAGCTTTTGTGGGACAAATAGACATTTTTACTGTAGAGCATCTTTTGTTCAGGACTTTGTATCTCTAGCCTTGGAAATCCCACCTTATCAATAGATCGTAACCACATTGAAGTTAAAGATTGTATGATTTATGTATTAAAAGAAAAATAGGCTAACATGAACATTTCTTGTTGCTGTAGCAACAAGTTAGAAAGTTGGACAACGATAAATTTTCTTGCACGCACACTTTTTTAGATTCATGAACCCCTTAAAGTGAACAGACATAATTCATACTTTACAGAAGTCTGGAAGCATAAAAGCACAAGTTAGCTTTATACATCTCTCAATAGCTCAAAAGTGAGAGTAGAGCATATGAGTGTTTTAGTGGTAAGTTTAACTGTATTTAGAGTTTTAAAAGTGCATCTTAACTTGCAAGGATCTCCATCAAGAAGGTACCAGTAATTCGCCTGAGCATTTACAATGACCCTTGGAAGCAAGGCAACGGGACAACCATGAAGTCTTAAGTGGTGGATTTAAAGACTATATCTTATTTAACAACATTACAGGGTTCACAGATTTAAACTGACAGCTATCGTGGGGCCTTTGAACACATTCTTACACATGAACACTACAGTTATGTAAAAACTTACTTGGTGGCATTTTCTTTATTGAATAAATCAGCCACTTAAGGGAACATTAATGAAAACTAGGTTAAAGGGAAGGATACCTTAGCCCACAGCAAAAAGGACTTTCTAGATTTTTTTAAGTTTTGAAGGGGAAAATAAACTCACAAGTTGTTACTTGTGACTAACTGCTCTTTCTACCCACTGATTTTCATAGTTATCTGTCAAAAGGCTCTTGACTGTAACATAGCTCTAACACACAGCACTAAGGACTGATTTCTGGGCTGAGCACAAGATCACATACATATAGATTACTGGTCAATTATTGCTTAACTGCACCCATTAAGTAGGACATAAATGTATCCTGAATAGAACATTTACATAATACCACAGTTTAAATGCAGTATCCCTTAAAAATGCTAGCTACTCCAGATGTCTAAAAGTAATCTAGTTGGAAATGATTCTACATAAAATAAGTCAAAAGTAGAATAAAATGGTACTCTGCTTGCTATGGTTAAATAATCTTAAGCAGTGCAGCACCACTTTTACTTGTCCCTCATTAAAAGTACAGTATTATGGTAAAACTTTCACATTTTTTCTAGCATGACATGATGCTTCGGTTTCAACATAAAAGTTCAAAGGTCATAAAAGATCAATGTCAAGTACCAAGGTCCCCATTCGCAAACTGTTACATGTTAAAAAATTGGTAACAGTATCATCCAACGAGTTGCCTCATTTTATTCTGCAATTGTAGGCTTCTCATCACAAAGCTAATCAAAGGCCTGCTTTTAATAATACAGTACAGTGGTACACAGCGACCCCTAACAGGCGGCCAGATCAGCTTTCACTAGTCTGACCACTAGAATGATGAAACCTAATGGGTTTGCAACACAATCACTGCTCGGCATTAAGCTTTTAAAGGCCAAAGTTAAGACCACACTCAGGGGAGAACTACTCCAGAGCGCTCTGGCCTTTCATCCATGTAAAAAATAAAATCTGCAATTGCAAACTGGTACATATTGTCTAAAACAAAAAGGTTTTATCGTACATAGTTTAACAAAAAAAAAAAAAGAAACTTTGCCCATAGGGCTCAATAGTAATCACAGTAAGCTGTGAGAAACAATACTGTTGTGTTAGAGTGGGCTGTTACAAAAGTACATTAAATTAGTAACTTATTCTTTTAATTCTATGAACTGTTAGTACCGCTTGTGTAGCCGTTCCCATAAAATGAAAAATAATACTCTAGCTCAGGGTTCCCATCGCTGGTCTAGATGCTTCTTGTGTCAATGAAAAGAATATAAAAACTTTTGCTCAAGTGCCATTGTTTATCAATTAACAGGTGCGTCTGTGAAACACAAAGTCCATTTCATATTTGGTGCTTAAACTGATTTTCTTTGATACACAAGGAAAAAAAAAAGTGACACTTAATATGGATATTGTTGATATACAGTTACAAAGCCATGGCAATTCTAAACAATGCACTGTTTTTTTTCTTTTTCAAAGGGATTTTTTAAAAACATTTTTTTTTTTTATAAAGCACACTTTAGTTTACAATCTTTCTTTATAACTGATATAAATTTTTTTAAACAACCCAAAATTGCCCTCTGTAAAAAGAAATGGCAAGATTTTTTTAAGCTATCAAGATTTTACATGTAGTTTTCTTATTGGTTTTGTACAATTGCATAGACATTTAAAACCTGCCATTGTTACCAAAACAATAACAGACTTAAGAAACTACTGAAATCTACAGTATAGTACCACTACCCTTCACAAAAATATAGATATTTTCTTGTAAACTCTTACAGTCTAATCCCCTTTTTTGTTGTACGAAGATAGTTCTATAAAAAAAACACATGCGGTGCGTAGGGAGTTGTTACTCTAACACCTCGTCGTCAGTCATGACAGTGACTAAAGTTTCCATCGCTCTTCCCAAATCATCAGCCATGTGAAAGAGATTTCCTACATGGTTTCCTAGAAGAGAAAATACAAAATACATAGTTACTCCCATCAGGAAAAGATCTTAATATTTAAATATGTTTAAAAACATTAGCTTCTCCACACCTATGTACTACATATATCTTTAGCCAAAACTTTTTTTGTTTTGGATAGAGAAGGAAATTGTTAGAATCCTTGTCAAGTTTGTACTGCTACCTCAGTATGTAATAGGTGGGGAGTGTCATGACAGAATTATGAGGCATTAGCTACTGAAAAATCCACATCTTTGGTGACAAGTGCCAATACCCCTTTTGAGGGCTTGGAGCACACCTATATTCAAGGCTCTTAGAGTTAGGTGTTAGGATAGAATAAACTGGAGATAGAGAAAGGACATGACCCCTCTGATAAGTTTGGCTTACCAGATGTCTATCCTGTGCTCTCTGATCTGTACTTGTTTGTCAAATGAGATTTTAACCATTTACAACTTAAAAGGAAACCTGTAAGGATACAAATACTGCTGTTGCCAACTTGTGTTTCAAAGGGTACAGGCTCCAAGGATATCATTTTGAATCTGACAGCACTATCACCTAAGATGCTTCCCTGATACAAATATGCTTTCACTTTCTTTCCTGTAGACAGGGAAGTCTGCAAATGGTCCATGGCAGCTCTGTTATGAGCAAACTGCCACCCCCATCATACCACTGACTCTTTACCCTGACCACTGCCTCCAAGACCTCAGATCAGTGCCTGCGTGAAACCCAAAGCAGGGATGTCTGCAGGAAACTAAAAACATGACAGAATAGTGTTCAATGGAGAAAAAGGGCAAAGGAATACATTCCTTCTAAGGCGGCTGGATGGAGCAGAAAGTTAACAATTTCCCAATTTCCTTTTGGTATTAATAAAGTATTTTGTATTCAGCAAATTTTAAGCTAAAAGCTAAAGCTAAACCCAGCTATTTGGTACATATTTTAGCTGAATGCACTCTGTATATCACATGCCGCAGACCACTGTGCTCTGTAAATTTTACACATTTTGCTTTGTTACATAAACTATACTGTTGTGCTATATATTCCTTACTGCACCCTGTGTTACTTATGACCACCCCCTGTGTTATTTAATTCAGTCTCTGCACTGTGTTACATGCTTTTGACCTGTAAGCTCTGAATTACCTACTACTGACCTAAGTAATGTGCGCTACATGTTAATGAACCAAGGCAATGCCATCCTCACCTAAGCGAGGGTCGAGGAAGGGGGAGCAAGTACTTGACAAAAAAAAAAGGCACTCGCTCCCTGAAAAAAGCTGCAACTTAATTGGAGGCTGGAGGGAAAAAAATAATAAATGGTACTTTTTTTCGGGTGATGGCATTCCTTAAGTGAGGTACATGACCACTTAGCCAGTAGTCAATGGCATAAGTGGCTCCACTGCATGATTACCCCTCTATGTTCTGGTGGCAAGTCAGAATTTTGAAATAGAAATAGAAAGACTGAATTATCCTAATAGGGTCAAAGATGGCAACATAAACCTGACAGGAGTGTTAACCACTTGGTTCTCTATCCAAAACCAAAATAAATGCTTTACATTTTATGCCCACAGGTTTAATTTAAGTTTTTTTCAGTGAACATAATTACAACTCATGCAATCAAATTTTCTTTTCATTGATTACTAATATATTTGGCATAAACATTTTCTTAAATTTCAGGTGGAAAGTTTGAATAATAAATATGTCAGCTAATATAAATGCAGATACACCTGTATCAAGAGGGCCTAATTAATTAGATTGCACCAGAAGACAACACAAAACACTCACAAGTAAGTTATATTTACACATATGGACAAGCGTCTGCAAGAGATCCACTCAGCACAAAAGCAAAGCATAAGAAGTTAAAGCACAAAGGGTTTGACTGAGTCTATGGGTGTGTGATTATGTATGCATTGCTACTTTTTCCTTAGAAATAGACAATTTTGACACTGTGTTCCTATATATGAAATGACCTGTTGATCTTTCACTTAAAGTGGATGTAAACCCAATGTCATCCTTTCTAAACTACTGCCATAGGGGTGATATAGAAGGATATACATGCCTCCTGCATGTATCTTTACCTGTCAAATGTCTCCCCTCTGTCTGTTATTAGACCCGAAAAACTGCAGATTCTGTGGGCGGGTTTGTTGTCTGGAGCTCGGTGGGTGGAGTCGTGATGTCAGTAGACTCCCCACCCACCTCTACACTCCCCTTGTCAATATGCATTTTCTCCTGTGCATTTCTTACACTGAACTTCTGCTATGATCTCTAACATCCAGTGAAAAGACAGGAAAGTAACCACATGACTTCCGCATGCCAAATCATGCTGAGGTGTGGAACAGCCAATCCTTGCAGAGCTGCTGAAGAAAGGAGTGGGAGGGAATTAAAAAATACTGCATGTCTCTTAGGCTAGTGCACGAGATATGTAAATCACCTGTCACTCACAGCAAGGGGGAGTATTTGACAAAGTTTTTCTCAGTTTGTCAAGATTTATCTCACTGAACAATAAAAGAGGATTGCTCAGAGATGGATTAACTCTGTTTGGCAAGGCTGGGCTCAAATGATAGGAAATCTTATACTCTGCAGTATGATATAAAAAAAAAAAAATTGGGTTTACAACCACTTTAAATCAGTTGTTTTACAGAATGCTTTGTTGCATTGTTATATACAGTTGAGCTCATAAGTTTACATACCCTGGCAGAATTTATGATTTCTTGGCCATTTTTCAGAGAATATGAATGATAACACAAAAACATTTCGTTCACTCATGGTTAATGTTTGGCTGAAGCAATTTATTATCAGACAACTGTGCTTACTCTTTTTAAATCATAATGAGAACTACCCAAATGACCCCAATCAAAAGTTTACATACCCTGGTGATTTGGGCCTGATAACATGCACACAAGTTGACACAAAGGAGTTTGAATAACTATTTTTGTAATCGAATTGAATGTAATTAGTGTGCGTATAAAAGATCAATGAGTTTCTGGACTCCTGACAGACCCTTGCAACTTTCATCCAGTGCTGCACTGACGTTTCTGGATTCTGAGTCATGGGGAAAGCAAAAGAATTGTCAAAGGATCTGCAGGAAAAGGTAGTTTAACCGTATAAAACAGGAAAGAGATATAAAAAGATATCCAAGGAATTGAAAATGCCAATCAGCAGTGTTCAAACTCTAATCAAGAAGTGGAAAATTAGGGGGGTTCTTTTGAAACCAAACCACGGTCAGCTAGA
Source organism: Aquarana catesbeiana (assembly GCF_042186555.1). Classification (NCBI taxonomy): domain Eukaryota; kingdom Metazoa; phylum Chordata; class Amphibia; order Anura; family Ranidae; genus Aquarana; species Aquarana catesbeiana. Next base: position 329,184,556 of record NC_133325.1, read on the forward strand.
CCAACTAAGATTTCAGCCACAACTGCCAGGAAAATTGTTCAAGATGCAAAGAAAAACCTACAAATAACTTCAGGTGAAATAGAGGACTCTCTGAAAACATGTGGTGTGGCTGTTTCAAGATGCACAATAAGGAGGCACTTGAAGGAAGATGGGCTGCATAGTCGAGTCGCCAGAAGAAAGCCATTACTACGCAAATGCCACAAAGTATCCCACTTACAATACGGCAAACAGCACAGAGACAAGCCTCAAACCTTCTGGCACAAAGTCATTTGGAGTGAAAAAAAATTGAGCTTTTTGGCCACAACCATAAATGCTACATTTGGAGAGGAGACAACAAGGCCTATGATGAAAGGTATGGAGGTGGATCACTGATGTTTTGGAGATGTGTGAGCTACAAAAGGCACAGGAAATTTGGTCAAAATTGCTGGCAAGATGAATACAGTATGTTGTCAAAAAATACTGGAGGAACATTTGCATTCATCAGCCAGGAAGCTGCGCATGGGATGTACTTGGACATTCCAACATGACTATGATCCAAAACACAAGGCCAAGTCGACCTGTCATTGGCTACAGCAGAATAAAGTGAAGGTTCTGGAGTGGCCATCTCAGACCTGACCTCAAAATTATTGAGCCACTCTGGGGAGATCTGAAATGCGCAGTTCATGCAAGAGAGACCAAGAATTTACAGGAACTGGAGGCTTTTTGCCAAGAGGAATGGGCAGTTTTACCATCTAAGAAGATAAAGAGCCTCATCCACAAATACCACAAAAGACTTCAAGCTGTCATTGATATTAAAGGGGGAAATACACGGTATTAAGAACTGGGGTATGTAAACTTTTGATCAGGGTCATTTGGGTAGATTCTGTTGTCATTATGATTTAGAAAGAGTAAACACAGTTGATTAAGAATAAATGGCTTCAGCCAAACACTAACCACGAGTGAAAGAAAAGTTTTTATGTTATCATTCATATCCTCTGAAAATATATATTTCTTTTTTTTGGGGGGGATTCTTCCAAATGGGTAAGACTGGCGGAGGAACAGTGGTCCCCCAGAAAATGAGTTTTTTTTCACAAAAGGATGTAGTTTTAAGTTTTGTGAAAAGTTTAACTCTGCTAGTATATTTAAAATACAAATTATTTGTGGATAAAAGTTGTAAATAGAGGTAATTAGTCATACTATAAGCTAGATATGGTGTGCACAGTTCCGTTTTCTGTAAGCACAATAGTGATGAAAAGTTGCAGCACAATGGCTGGGAAATGGAATGTTTTTTGCATTCCAAGCCTAGCCTACTTCTTTCAAACTGATGAAGCACCAGAGAAACCATTTACGTTTAAAACTGAACTTTGGGGAAAGTAAAATTCCTTCCTTGCAGTTGGGTTTTCCCTGTACTGCAAGGCTTATATTTATATTACTTGTTAAGTTCCAGGACACTTGGAAAAGCAGTTTTCATTACCTTATACTCTGCACTGCTAGATCACGCCCCACAGCATCTCTTCCCCTACACCCAGCAGTCGCAGGTCCTCCGATGTCCTCAAATACAATGCAGAGCCCAAAGCCCTGCACTGAACAGGAAGATGGTGAGAAGGTTATTGGAGTAGCAAAAAGCACTGGCTTCCACGGAAGAGGAGGATTGGGTAAGTAAAACTACTTTTCCCAGTCCCCTAGACTTAAACAAGCATTTAACTCTTGCAGTGGAGGGCCAGCTCCACTGCAAGAGAAGCTATTAACTTTCCCCGAAGTTAAGCTCTTACAAAATAAAAATGATTCTTTTTTTCCTAGTTATAACTCATATCAGCTCTGTACTGAGCCAATAGACAGTAACACCAAAGCGCAAGCTGCTAGGTTACACTCTTTTGCCACCCATACATATTCCTGCTATAGGGGAGATTAAAGCGTGCCACAGACTGTTCAAATCTCCAACGGTTCCTGCTGAATTTGATTCATGATTCGAGCCATGTATGGGCAGGCTGAATGCACCCAAGTTGATCGATCAACTTGGGTGCAATCAGCCTCCCAAATTTTACATGCAATTATTGCAAGCAGCTGTTATAGCGGCTAGCAATCACCACTGTATTTTCCCGGAAAGGATGTCTTCCCCACCACCCCTGCAGTATGCATGCATTCTTTGTGTACCTCAGCCAGGACAAGTGGAATATTCTACAAGTGAATAGTCAGCATAAAGTGCTAGCAGGTATTAAGTTCAGGTAGTTAGAGGTGTCTACACAGCCACCACCCCCCATACCACACTACACCCAAACACTGGGCTGTTATAAAAGTACAGGTTTGACACTTCCGGGTAGTACTGAATTTTTCCTGCTTCCTCCCACCTCACATGTCTGTTGGCCCCCCACTGTGACTGGCTGCCTCACCGGCCTGAAAGTAGTGTGTAGGATGGCACAGTCACTGTCCCCTATACCTGGTAATTTCTCATTGGTAGGCATGTCAAACTTAAGAGAAGTATGAGAATTTTTTTCTCTAATCATAGGTGGATGCAGAATTGGTCCGATGCAGCATCTGTCCCCCACTGGCTCTAAGACTGATAACCAAGCGCTGATTGCTTGGTTCTCAGAGCTCCATGAGCAGAGAGCCAGTGACTGTCAATCACCGCTGTCTGCTCTGACCCCCCCACCCCATTCACGGGAGCGCTGGGCTGTGGAGGGGGCGGGAGCGGCCAGTTCAGGCCCTCAGTGGCTTGCTGAGTCGGGGGCCAATCCAGGCATGTGGTCAGATCCCGACCATATGGTCGTGATCTTTCCCAAGCCTGGACCGGCTCTGTTGTGTCAGCTGGTAATGGACTTCAGCCTGCTGTCTGCTAAAAATGGGGCACAGGAGTGCAGAATGATCTGCACTCCTGTGATCAACAGGAGAGATACAGCCAAACTTCAAGAAGGTTGTTTGTAACTTGCCAAAAGCTTTCTGAAAGTATTATATAAGCTTGCTGCTCACACTGCTCTTGTGCAAGCTGAAGCCTGTGTGAACAGCCTGAAATGTTACTAGAAGTAGTTTAAAAAATGTGTCACAAGGTAGAACCAGACACCTGTTAGAGCAATCATTGATGGCACAAAACTGGATGGGTGCTAGATACTCTCCAAGACCTTCCCACTGCTTAAAGAAAAACTGCAGTCTGCTCACATAATTTGTAATAAAAACATCTTTGCCATTCTGAAACTTCCCTCCAACCACTTTGCATATTATTTTATATATACTGTCATTCTGTACTAGCCAAATATGCTGCAGAAATCTGCAGAATATGCTGCAGAAATCTCCATCTACTGAGTCTGGCTGCATCCATTTTAACTGTGGGCAGCTGAACCTGCTGCCTGTTCACTTCCTGGATTTACACAGACACACTGCCAGCTCTGTAGCTCTCACTGGCCCTCTAATGACTCACCCCCCCCTTCCTGGCAAACTCTCACGAGTGAGAGAGCGCTGTGTATGATGTCATAAGCCTAGGCTTTTTACCAGACAAGAAACAGGAAGTGGGCTGTATAAGGTATTTACTGGCAGAAAAAAAAATGTTTCACTATCCAAAGTTAAAACAACAAGGGCAGAGGATTTAATAGATGGAAAGATGAAAAAATTACTTAAGTTCCACTTTAACCTTTATGCTAATCTGCCTGTGCTATGGAATACTACAGAACAGAAAAGACGTCAAGAACTTACGAGGTTTATACTTCTGCCTGATCGATTCATCCTTTTAGGTTATTGCATAGACTATTGTAAATAATGACAAACTAGACTGTATAGCATGGGTTTATTAGATGTTTAGATCTAAGCAGAGTGCATTATAAACGGTGTTGGTTGATTCCATATTTTTGCAAGTCCTGTTTAAATGCCAAGTAGTGCATTTATCTTACATTTAGATTTTCTAAATATGTGTAGCCATCACGTATAATAAACTAAGTGTGTTGAGCATAAAAAGAATGGATTAGGATTGGACACTTTCATGCAATTATTCAAAGCAACATTCTTAGAAACTTCAAGAATGACAAATGTAATGAACTCAAACATCTTGATGTTAGTAGACACCAAATTTGAAAAAGTAGTCATTGTTCATGATGCAAATAAGGGTTATTTACAATATGGCAGGCTTTTAAACCTCTCAACACTTAGAAGAAAAAAAAAAAGTTTTTTTGTTACACATTAGTGTTGCCCAAATGCTGGCCTTTCCTGTGCTGTGTGGCCTTACATAAGATCAAGTTCTGTCCAATAGTTTATGTGGGCCATAGCTAAGATGCTCTGTTTGTAGTTCAAAGGGCATCACAGTAACTAAGGGATGTCCAGTCAAATTACGTAGAAATGACATAGCAGTCTGTGTTACGTTTCATTTACTTTCCCTTAAAGAAAACCGATCTGGTCTTAAATTAGTGTCAATAACCTACAACTCTATATAAAGATGTGGGCCAAGGTTAAAGCCCCATCTTTTAATTTTTTTTTTATAACTATAATACATCAATAATTATAATAAACACTGATAAAATTGCTGCAGTAATACACAGCAAATATTTCATGTATGAAAATTAGAGTTATACCCAATTACAAGGAATTTGTTTCGTTATATGTAGACAGAAACAGAATAACTGAAAAAGGACATTATAGTTACAGCTCAATTCATCCTGGGCAAACGTATGTCATACACTGGAACCTTTCCACTGGCTTACTGCTGTCCTACTCACAGTTGATCAGAGGTAGTAAATGTTGGCATGTTACAGCACGTTTGTAAGAAGCACTCAGCTAAAGAGACTGGTAGCTGCACAAATGCCAGACATGGGATGTGAAATGTGACAGACACAAGCTGGATGGCAGCGAGCCCAGCTCTCACTAACCTCTCTCATTTGCTTTCCAGGGACATTTCTTCCTTTTGTGAGAAGGAGAGAATGGAAAAAGAGGAAGGAAAGAGAAGATAACCAGAAATAAATATCACATTTATTGTCATGCTCTTAAAAACAAATATATACCTACATAGACAGAAGAAAGGACGGGAAGAAAGAACACAACAGCTTGAGCTAAAGGTCATATCAGCTAATTGCATTTTCCCTTGAATTTTAAAAAGGAAGGGCATCCAAAACTTTTTATATTGTCCTGGGTGTAGCACAGTGAAGTTCATCTGGGGGTCCTCCAATTCTATCCTGGAGATACTTATGACCGAGATACAAGAAGGCTTTCTTGAAAATGATCAAAGATTATTAGTATAACGAACAAGATAATTCTTATGTGGAGGTATTTTTTTTTTTCAGGCACAAATATTGATAAACCAATATCCATACCAGAAAAATTCTAAATATAAAATCATCAAAATTTTATTTAACAACTACTCATGAAAAGCAGCAAAAGACATTAAAGGTTGACAATAGGTGCTTAATCCAAAAAGATGGATACATTATCTTCATATGAATACAAACAGATCTTATATAGTATGTGACGTCAAAAGAGAAGTTCAGGATTCCTACAAAAAAATATACTTATCTAGGTGGAGAACTGAGTGATTAAACAAGGCGGATCACTCAGCTCTCAGGTGTTCAGGCTGCAGAGAACCAGTGACCGTCAATCACCGCCTCTCTACTCTGCTGGCTCAGTCTCCCAGCAGCTCTCCGAGAGGTTAAGCCAGCTGCCGGTTCAGACATCTGGGTGGATCCCAACCAGGATCTTTTCAGGGCCTAGACTAGCTAAAGACAGCTGAAAACAGGTGACAGTAGTGCAGAACGAATTGCACTCCCCTGCGATTCGTAGAAATACAGCCAAAAAAGCTTTGGCTATACTAATCCTTCAAAACTTGTGGTTGATCCAATGCGTTTCAATAAACTCTTCCTCGGGTGATGGAGTGGATAGCTGGAATATACAAACTGCAGATAGACAATAGGGCTCAACTGCGTATACTGCAGTGCTGTGAACACACACACGCACGGTGCTGGCTGAAGGAGAGAACACAGATGACCTAATCGGTGAGATGCTGTTCCTTCAAGCAATTGTAATTTTTTTTTTCTTTTTTTAAATAAACATCTCTATACTTACCTGCTCTGTACAATGGAACTACACAGAGCGACCCCCGAACCGCCCCTCCTCAGGTCCCCCACCGGCGCTCCCAGTTCCTCCAATCTGTCTAGTGTCCCCACGGGAAGCCGCTTCCCAAAGGGGGCACTCGCGTGTGCTCACGCCTGACCCCCGAGTGCATGGACACAGACATCAGAACTCAGGCCTGCTCCCTTGCCACTGGAATTGATTTACAGGCGTGGGAGCCAAAGACTCCCACAGCTATTAATTTGCTCAATGAGGAGGGGACCATGGCAAGAGCCGCTGCTCTCGTGCACGTCGCCAGATCGGGCTCAGGTAAGAATAGGGGGGAGGGATCCTGCAGCAGGTATACATCAAGGTAAAAAAACTTGACTTTAGAACTACTTTCACTATCCGATTGCAGTTTTGACAAAGTTCTAATGCTTTATGTGCTATAAAGTAGATGGCGATTTGCCTACTGTCTGGCAGTAATGTCCAATTTAGAAGACTTGCATTTTTCGGCATGTAAACCAGTTCACAAACATGCATTTCAACTGTGTACACAGCCATTTGTCTACACTTACACTTTAACCAAATTGTTTTTTCTTTTCTGTCAGGGTTAAATAAATGATTGAGGTGGTGTTTAATCACATATTTCCCCTGAACAGCAGACCTCTGGCTTTGACATCTGTTTTGATTTAGCACAACAGCTGTAATAGTCAACTGTAGCAGATGTAATGGTGTTGTGTGCTACAGAGATTCTGGACTTTGCATAGAAAAATATGGGGGACAGACTTTAATAGCAATGTCCTTGCATAATTTTACACTTCACGCAGCTTAATCTAAAAACAAAAAGGGATGAAATATATCCTAGTAGCCAAAAATCAGTTACATATACATACATATTATATATATATATATATATATATATATATATATATATATATATATATATATATATATATATATATATATATATATACACACACACACACACATATACACAGTATACATCATCTTTTTTTTCCTCAGAGAAAAGGTGAATGTACTCCTTCATTCTGAGTCACTTGTTGTCTCTACCCCCTAAAACACCTCTGAGCACTGTCCCTTGGTCTCATCCATATCCTCCCAGTACTGCCCATTTTAGACAATTTAGAACCAAGTATGACTCTGTAGTGCTAAGTAATTTGTACATGAAAAGCTGTAAAATAGTTCCCCAGCAGCCAGCAACAATATACACCCCGCCAGCAACAATACATCCATCCTTAGCAACAATAGACCCCCCCCCCCCCCACACACACCCAGCAACATTAGATTCCCCAGCAGCTATCATCAATAGACCCTAGCGCCCTTGTCATTACATACATTATGTCCTGGTGGTGCCTAAACTGCGTTCCCCAGCTGAAAAAAAGCCCTGAACACATACACACTATATATATATATATATATAAAAATATTTTTCAAAGGTGCAAAAATCTACTAAAAAAAAACCACAGCAACCAATGACCTTTTTTACTCCCGTCTCAAAAGTTTAAACTTACACCTGAATACCTCAAACTGTACTGGAAGCCCTATTTTTTTTTTCCTTTGATAGGGTTGTGTGGGGTTAGCATGTCTGACTGTGTCCTCACTAGAAAGATTTGGGTATTATACAAACTAGTGCAATTTCTGATGCAATTTGAGTTGCACAGAATTGCATGACAGTGGACATCACATTGTTTCGAATGATGCCCATTCACAACAATCCGAGTGATTTTTATAAAAGGGTCCTGTGCTACTTTGTGCAAGAAGTAACAAGCCTGGAATCCTATCAAAGTGCCACTTCGACTTTAAGTGCCTAGCACTTTCAACACCTCACCATTCTCTCAGCATGCCTTCTCTCCTCTACTATTTCAGGCATCTGCCTACACTCTTCCAAGCAACATAAAAGCCACTTTGCCTGTCTGCAATCCACATTTGCTTCACTGTAACCATCGGTAACCACTGATTAAACTCTTCTCAAACACTGGGCTACATTGCATGATGGAACTCAACTTCTGCCTTGCTAAGACTTTGAAACTACCGTTTATAATTTTCTTTTTGGAAGTTACACTTTCCTTTTTATTATGGTGCCTTGGCCAAGATCAAACACCCCGCCATCATCCTTGGTGACTTTAACATTGCAATCAATGTTAACATCTCAGCCACTTCTCAACCTAACACAGTGGACACAAACCACCACTCACTGCAATGGCAACACCCTCAACTTTGTATTCTCCCACTTCTGCACTCACTGCAACCTAACACCCCCCCTTTTCTCTCTCTCCGATCACAACCTTATCCGTTTCACACTCTCCCTGTCGCCTACCTCCCATGACGCCAACCTGTAAATTGTTACCTGCAGGAACCTTTGCTACCTCAACCCTTCCCTTCTTCATTCTGCTACTGACTGCCTTTATGATAAAATTGCACCCGTCCTACCCAGACCTGACAACTTCCATCTAAAACATACGATCATCCTCCCTGGACACACTTTCAAAAAGCGGAACCAGGCTCATCTGCTACAACCCTGGCTAACAGATGACACCAGAAGTCTCAAGAGACACCGCTGTGCTCCTGGGCATGGAGTAAAACGGAATCCCTGCAAGACTTCACTCTTTACAAATCTGCCCTTCTCAGATACAACTCCTGCCTCCACACTGCTAAACAAACCTACTACACCATTCTCGTCAAAGTGCTCTCATCCAAACTTCAACTCTTCTCTACCCTTAATTCCTTACTTCACCCCCTACTGCCTCCACCCACCAATTTTCTTACTGCCCAGGAGATTGGCAATCATTTCAAAACCAAAATCGACACCACACTCAATACTTTTCTCCTTCAACTCTTAGCTTAACTCCTTTCCATGGCCCACCTCACCACCTGTCCTCTGGACCCTCACAATTACTGTGACCACCTTCCCACTCTATTCTAAACTCTAACATCTTCAACCTCCCCCTTTCCCCCGTCACCTTTCCCTCCCTGCTCAAACATGCACTGGTTACATGCATACTTAAACCTTCACTGGACCTCATCCGTTTGAATAATTCAAGACCCATCTCCCTGCTCCCGTTTGCTTCCAAGCTTCTTGAGCGCCTTGTCCACAACCATATGAGCTCCTACCTCACTGGCAACCTTCTCGATCCCCTACAGTCCGGCTTCCTCCCAGAACATTCCACTAAAACTGCCCTATTAAAACTCACCAATGATGGCCAGTACTCTATAGTCATACTCTTGGACCTTACTGCTGCCTTCGACACAGTTGACTACCCACTCCTCAACAAACTCCACTTCCTTGGTACCCGTGACTCTGCTCTTTCCTGGTTCTCCTACCCAGCTCAGTGCACTTTCAGTGCCACATTCACCACCATCTCCTCAACTCCTCCTCCTCCTTCTCTTTCTGTTGGGGTACCTCAATACTCTGTCCTTGGGCTCCTCCTATTCACTCTCTTTACCTCTTTCCTTGGCCAGCTGATAACCTCCCGTGGCTTCCAATACCACCTCTATTCTGATGACACCCAGATCTATCGCTTGACTCCTCAGCTCAACCCTTCAATCTCCTCACTTATCACAAACTTACTGTGACATATCAGTATGAATGTCACACCACTTCCTCAAACTCAATCATTCCAAAACGGAGCTTGTAATATTTCCTCCTCCCTATGATTTTACAATTGAGATCAACGGCACAACCATTGGTCCCTCCACAAACGCCAGAGTGTCGTGTGTAATCCTAGACTCTGATCTCTCCTTCAGCCTCCATATCCAATCACTGGCTAAATCTTACTGCCTTAACTGCAACAACATTTCTAGAATTCGCCCCTTCCTGACTAACACCACAAAACGTATTCACTCCTTGGTTATTTCCCGCCTTGACTACTGCAACTCCCTCCAAACTGGCCTACCTTTACACAGGCTATCCCTCCTTCAGTCTATTATGAATGCTGCTGCTAGACTAATACACCTTACTAACCGATCCATGACTGCTGCTCCTCTCTGCCAACCCCTTCACTGGCTTCCCCTACCCCACACTGTATAAAATTCAAAATACTAACCACAACATACAAGGCCATCCACAACATCGCCCCCAGTTACTTCTCCAGAGCCTCTCCTATCCTCTGGAACTCCCTGCCCTGGTGTCCGGTCAGCCCCTACCCTGTCTGCCTTTAAGCGATCCTTGAAAACTCACTTATTCAGGTAAGCCTACCCCACCTTCCACCCAAGAACTGTATCCTAGTCACCTCCGTCAGATTATCCCCTGCAGCTATTACCTTTGGTACCACCTCCCCTCCTTTAGATTGTAAGCTCCATGAGCAGGGCACTCTTATTACTTCTGAATTAATATCGTAGTGCCCCCCTTTACATTGTAAAGTGCTGCGTAAACTGTTGGCGCTATATAAATCCTGTAAAAAAAAAAATAATACATTTGAGCCCCACAGACGTCAATGGAAACACACAGAAGTCGCATGTACATCAAATTATGAGGCGGTTTGGGAAGCATCATCATGTTTTTTTTTTTTTTAACCCTTAACTCCTCCCATGGAAATCCTTGGCCCTCAATAGTAGTAGTTCACCAAAAAAAAAAAAATGTACAGGATTAAAATCATGGCAAAGTTGTAAACAGAACAAAATCACATCGCATTAGTGTTAACTTTGCCTCTCTACATTGGTCTTAGTGACCATTGCCTCCAGGACTGCAAGTGAGACTTTTTTCTTTAAGTGGAAGTCAAGACTTAAAAAGCATCCCACCCCCTCCTAACTTTTGTTCTAACCACCCCACAGAAGGAAGATGCTCATTCTCCGAGTGCTCCAGTCTGGTCGAGCGATGGCTAAGGGTCACTGCCCAAGCATTCCATCCATTGCCGGAGCTCTCTCCTCTCCCCTGAAGCTAACTGCTGGGGGGGGGGGGGAATCATGTGACTGGACCAGAGCACCCTGAGAATAGGCAAGCATCTTCCTTTTACAAGGTATTTAGAATAGGAGCTACAAGGGGGGTGGTAGCCATTTTAGGCTTAGTTGGTTAGAACCTGGATTTCTACTTTAAGGTATCACCAGAGCAACAGGTAAAATATTTCAATGAGGACATTTGTTTGAGTAAGAGCGGTCTTACAAAATCTTTTACTTTCCAGAGATTTTAATCATTCTGTACATTATTAAAAAGGAAGAAATTGACTTTAGATATACCTTAAAATTAGGTGATAAACCCGTTCTTGAACAGAACAGTATTCTGCAGAATACAGTTTTATTTTACTATTAGACAATGTAATGGTTTCCATGTTATAGGGACTGGGGGCTACAACTCTTACTGTAATGCACTGCAGAATGGTTCACATTAATCTTCTGAAATCAGTTAACAGAAATGATGAATATAAAATGGAAGCTAGAAAAAGATTATGTGCTATCTACAGCAATCAAACCAAAATTTAATTTATATAATGAAATATTGGAGCATATAAAGCATTGTCTGCGTGGAGGCTAAGGATAACACATATACCCCAGTAATCTTTCTAGTCCTGCTAATGCTTTGCCCTTTGATATCAAAGTAACAACAGAGTAAAGTAAATACTGCTTGTGAAATTGCAGTGACATTGCAATTTTCTTTACCAGCCACAACACTGGGGAAAAAGTGGTGTGGCTTCATGCCAGGAATGTCTAAAAAAAAAAAAAAGATCTACTAGAGTAGCTAGGGACAGCACTATAGAAACTGTACAGTAAGGGATACCTTAATCAGTGGTACTTGGCTATAACTGTTTAATTAGGTGTTCAGGTGGGAAGAGCTGGCTCTTTCATGCAAGAAGACACTTATAAAAAGTTTATGAAATAGGATAAATCACTATATAAAATCTGAACAAAATACCAATAAAACAAAATGGAAAGCCAGCAAACAGACAGACATATGCAACTATAATAAATTAGAGAACCAGCAAAAAAAAGAAAAAAAAAAAGAAAAAAGGAACCCAGTGATCATGGTGAGTGCAAAGTTATTGAATGGTTACTGTTTTACGTTACGCTTTCTTCACAGCCCACTGACCCTCTCTCTCAACCAGAAAAAAACAATTCCTGCCCCTTAACTGCCCAGTGATTTAATAATACAAGGGTAAGCAAGGTCTTTATTTTCTGCAAAGGAATTTTCTTTTTTCAGCGGTTTCTATGCTTATGGTCACTTACTGTTAAAAGCATGCCATCAAAACACAGCACTAAAAATGTGTTTCATAAATGCCCATAGAACTGTAATATTAAATATTTTAATATAAGGATTATATGACAACTGGTCAGTGTATGTGCTAAAAAAAACAAAGAAAAGAATGCACTGTGGAAAAACATTAGTACTTTCTTTCAATATGCCAATAGGTCTTAAAAAGGGGTAGTGAGAAGGTTCCTCCACCTTAATTACATTTATCCAGATGAATTGGAGGCGACTGCAATCTGATAACTATGTTTTATTCACTGGCTATTCTTACCTCTTGCAGTGGGGAAGGAGTTGTTAAGCTGCTCCATGACGTCCTCTAGTCCTGTGCTTGTATCATGAGGAGGACTGAGAACATCATCCTCTCCTAAGAGAAATAAACACATTTTTTCAATTAAAAAATAAGAGACACTTAAACCTTCGAGTACCTAAATGAACATTACAAATATTAAACCGATAGAGATCTTTTAGCTTGATTAAAAAAATGAACTGAATTATAACGGGGTGCATCAAGACGTGCCTTTGAAGGAGTTTGCCTAATCAGTACTTTAGTATTGCTAAACGTTTTAGCCACCGCTTAGAACAAAGTGTAAACAGGGCTCTTCTAGGGCAGCTTAGCAAGGACAAATCAATGTTTGTTTCAGTGACTTTCACTCTTCCAAGATTCATATTTAGTGATTCTCTTGCCCCAGTCACATACAGCATATTAATCAGTAATGTGTCCTAGACACAATTCTGGCAAAGTTAAATCCTGGCAATATTTCAGAAGAAGTAACCTTGTCTCAATGTTACACACAAACCATCATGTGAATGTTTTGTGGGTTTATTTTTAGAACTATCATTGACCCTTCCATCACATAATCATGAGCATCTGAGATCATCCAAAAGCCATTTCCACATCAGGTGACTAGAAAGGAAAGAACAGTACTTCGAGAATGGTGAATGGAGTGCATAAAGCCAAAATGACATCTTTGCGAAGTTGTACAACTAAAGATGCAGTAGATTTTAATCCAAAAGGGCGAACAGAGTCCTGAACTATCATTAATAAAAAAAGGCCTGCTCGCATGGACACATTTACCTTATGTGCAGCACATATGCACTAATTCATATGCAGTAATTTGCCTTGTATAAAAACATCATAGTTTGCTTCATAAAGGAGGTATTTTTTAGATTGTATCTCAATGAATTTGATGTCTTGTGGCAAATATGAAAATCTTGCTCACACTCTCCATGACAACATTAACTACTTCAATATCGGGCACTTTTACCCCCTTCCTGCCCAGGCCAATTGTCAGCTTTACGCACTTTGAATGACAATTGCGCGGTCATGCAACACTGTACCCAAACTAAATTTCTATTATTTTGTTCACACTAATAGAGTTTTATTTTGGTGGTATTTAAACATCACTGGGTTTATTTTTTGCTAAATAAATGTAAAAAAAGGAAAGACAATTTTGAAAGTTTTTGTTGCGGTTATAAAATTTTACAAATAATCTTTCTTCATGAATTTAGGACAAAATGTATTCCGCTACATTTCTTTGGTGAAAATAACCCAAATCAGTGTATATTATTTAGGTCTGTAGGAAAAGTTATACAGTTCACAAACTACAGTATAGATCTGAAAATTGATCAATCCTGATGTATTGATGGTGTATCTCATTTCTTGAGGTGACTTTTTTTGGATTAAAAAAATAAAACAGTGAAGTAAGCTCAATTTTTTCTATATTGTGAAAGATAATGTTACGCTGAGTAAATTGATGCCAAACATGTCATGCATCAAAATTGCGCCCACTCGTGGAATGAGGACAGATTTTGACCCTTAAAAAATCTCCATAGGCGACGTTTAAACATTTCTACAGGTTACCAGTTTTGAGTTACTGAGGTGGTCTTTTGCTAGAATTATTGCTCTTGCTCTAATGATCGTGGTGATACCTCATGTGTGGTTTGAATACCGTTTTCATATGCGGGCGCGACTTACGTATGCGTTTGCTTCTGCACGCGAGCTGGGCGGGACAGGACGCTTTACATTTTTTTTTCTTATTTCTTTTCATTTTACACTGTCCTTTTTTTAAAAAAAAGGGTCACTTTTATTCCTATTACAAGAAATGTAAACATCCCTTGTAATAGAAAAAAAGCATGTCAGGACCTCTAATGTGAGATCTGGGGTCAAAAAGATCTCACATTTACACTTAAATGCAATAACCAATTTAAAAAAAATTCTCTTTAAGACTATTGGGCGGAAGTGACGTTTGATGTCGTTTCCGTCATCTAATGTTATGGAGCCGAGTGGGGGCCATCTTTTCCTCACTCGTTTCCATGCTACTGAGGGGAAAGCATCGGAGTGTCTCCGCCGCTACCGGCAGGTCCGGTAAGCGGCAGAGTCGACTGGAGCGTGGCGGGGGGGGAACCTCTCCCGCCACAGATAAAAGTGATCTTGTGGCGAAGCAGCCGCAGAGACCACTTTTATCCTAAAGAGGACCGCCCACCGTTGCAGAGAATACCAGGGTTATGGCAGCTATCTACGGAAGCTAAATTACTGACCTACACCTACAGCGGTTTGTGGTAAGTGGTTAAAAGTACTTTGTATATACTTTTACCAGTGTAGTTCAGCGTCATTATATAATGGGTGTGGTGGTGATCAAGCATTTTACTGAATAAAATGGATTCATTCAGTTTGTTTTGTTGTTAGCTGTGATTGGCCACAGCTGATCACATGGCACAGATGGGCCGTGATTGGCCCAGTCTGTACCATGTGATCACTGTGACCAATCACAACTAGCAACACAATTATATACAATGGGTGGCTTGAAAGGAAGCCATCCAAGTTTACAACTGTCATGTGACCTGTTGTGATTGGTTACAGCTGCTAGCATGTGACCACTGTAACCAATCAAAACAGGTCACATGACAGTTGTAAACTTGGATGGCTTCCTTTCAAGCGGTGACAGGTCATGTCATGGCCACGATTTGGGAGGACATCATATGACCCTCACCAGGATCCACAAGAGGTTTGTGCAGGCGTCATCTGCCCATAGGCCGGGAGGGAACAGGTTAATAGACTGATGTATGATTTCCAAAAAACTGCAACTATTCAAAGTTTAATGATTACAGGCTTCTTGGAACAGATGCAAACATTCAAGCTGCTTTGCTTGAACTTCATATTTCTTTTTAGTCTATGTTCTGTTACTAAATTATCAATTTTCTTATTTGTTAAAAATAATAGTGTTGTGCAAATTAATGCTCAGTAATGTGTGTTTCACTCATTAGTGCCCATTTTTACACGTTCACTCAGTTCTCCACACTTGTCAGTCACTGGAGTCACATCTAGTTAGCCTTCTCATCAACATTAATACATAGTTACAAAGAAAAAAAAGAAAATGGCAGAGGCTGGAGGCTGCAAAAGTCAGTGAAAGAGAAGCCTGTATGTCAGAGGGTAATAGTGAACTGTCCTAGAATCCGATTCCCAGTAGGCTGTTTTTTTTCTTTCTAAGTTTAGCTCTTTCAATACATTTCAGCAAAATAAAATACAGTGTAAGATAAGTAGAATGCAATTTTCTAATTTGGTCAAAAAACTATAGCCTCCCTTTAAACACATGGCACAACACTGTCACCCACTGCTAGGCAAGATCACAAATTAAATATTCAGGCTTTCATAACCCCTTGTCATTCATGGATTTGCTACTAGGCATTGTGTACAAGATTAGGTATTATTCAAACAGTAGGCAAGAGGCTAGCCTGCAGACCCCTCCAAAAGCCTCTGTCCCAGGTAAGTCTGTCACATACTGTATAAAGCAAAGATGGAATTATAGTCCCCAAGACACTACTGTGCGTAACTAGCTTAAAGGACATGTGCACTCTTCGTACGTATCCTTATATTTACCTTTTTTCTGATACAACAGTAAACCATGATCAATCAGTTTAAAAAAATGCCCAGCGTTTCTATCCTCCAAAATGTTTGGTTATTTAAGAGAAACAGAATTATCAAAGACCCATTGATTACTGAGCCTCATAATTACACTCTTATCGGTTTCCAATAAACAGATGACAAGCAGTTACTGATTCCATAGCTCAAGTGCTAATATGTTCAGTACTGCGCAGAAACAAATGTGAAGCACTATTTGTATCTAAAATTGCAAAATTACTATAAGAAAAAAAAATAACCTTTTTTAAAGAATGCTATTTTGTGGTA
This sequence comes from Aquarana catesbeiana, assembly GCF_042186555.1. Classification (NCBI taxonomy): domain Eukaryota; kingdom Metazoa; phylum Chordata; class Amphibia; order Anura; family Ranidae; genus Aquarana; species Aquarana catesbeiana. Next base: position 329,200,941 of record NC_133325.1, read on the forward strand.
TCCGCAAACCCTTGTGAAAAAAATGCACTCGTTTAAATATGTTTCTGTGTGTGGCTAGACTTGCCCATGAACATATCAATGTCAGGTAGGTCCAAGCAAGGGAAAAAAAAAAAGTACAACTCCCATGGGACAATATAAGATTATACTCTAAAACAGCCTATTTCAAACAGGGTGCCCAGGTACCCTGGGGTG